>NC_090923.1:1162533973-1162837003 GCF_040938575.1 Ambystoma mexicanum
AGGCTGTCTGCAGACAGAGAAAGACAGAAAGGGAAATTCAGAAAGCATAAATCAAATAAGCGCATAAATCCGAAATCCAGGACAGAGGAACAAGATACAGGAACTAGTAACTGGGCACAAAGCTAGGAACAGGAACTAGGTACAAGGCATGGAACTAGGAACAAGGAACTGGAACTAGATACTTGGCACAATATCTATGAACAAGGAACTGGAACTAGGTACAAGGCACAGAAACTAGGAACAAGGAACTGGAAATAGATACTTGGCTCAATATCTATGAACAGGGTACTGGAACTAGGTACAAGGCACAGAAACTAAGTACAGGAAACAGGGACTAGTCACAACAGGAACACTGCTACAATGACCAGCGCCGGACTGAAGCAAACTGAGGCTTTTAAAGCTGCTTAACGAGCACACCCCGCAAGCGTGCCGCCTGCTGCACCTGCAGCCACAGGTGTTGCCTATCCTCCTCCCAACGTTGTGCTGCAAGGGAGGAGATGATGCAGTGAGCCAGGCATTCTGGGAAGCAGGAGGTGAAGCAGTGAGCCAAGGCATTCTGGGAAGCATAGTCATTTGATTTAAATAGCATGCCGGATGCCAGGGAGGAGATGAAGCAGTGAACCAGGCATTCTGGGAAGCAGGAGGTGAAACAGTGAGCCAAGGCATTCTGGGAAACATAGTCATTTGATTTAAATAGCATGCTGGCTGCCAAAAACCAGGAATGGATCCGGAAGGGAAGTAACTGGGAAAATAAGGTTTTAACGCTCCCAATTCATCAGAGCACTGTAGCATAGGGTTCGAAGGAAATGTCCAGTAAGGAATAAACCCCAGAACATGCCCCCAAGTGGCGGGGACGGGAACGAAGGGAGCGAGCCGTGACAAAACCCTACTGCCTAGTCTCAAGCTCCTTCCAAGGGATGTCCTAGAGGCTGTAAAGGTGTAGATCTTCTAGCTATCTCCCTCCAGGACTTCTTAAGGGTGCTTGGTCTACTAGTATACTGAGTCTCTTGCTCTGAAGGGTCAGTTCTCCAAGTTCTCACCACTTCAGTACCTCTCTCTCTCACCTTCTTCCTCCCCTTACTATTCTTCTCTTTCTAAACCCACTCCTCCCCTGATTCTTACTGATCTCACCCCACTTCCTACTCCGCTCTCTCTCCATACCCTTGTCTTACCACACTCCCTACACTTCTCTCTCCCCTTCTCTCCCTCCATGTCCTGATCTTACCACACTCCCTAGTTCTCTCTCCCAGCCTTCCACCTACTGCCCAATCTCCTGCCTCCCACCAATGTCGCTATCTCCACACTTCAACTGCCCACCTGACTTTCTCTCTCTCTCTCTCTCTCTCTCTCTCTCTCTCTTTCTCTCTCTCAACACACACATTTACACCTACACTCTATCTAACCCACTACTCTCCCTTCTACCATACACTCTATAACATTCACACAACAAACCACACAATCTCAACGGGCACCACTCTCTCATATACAATACCTTATCAACAAGGTTTTCAAAACATGTGTTTTGCCTCGCACCATTTCTGCATCTGCAGTGGGATGAACGCAGTGTAGGTAAGGCATGGTATCACAAGTATTGACACTGACACAATGGATATAATTTATAAAACCTTTATTAAAAACATTGGGGTTGGAAAAACTCCTACTCTGCCCTATAACTAAGATGAGAGTAGTCTTGACCATCAAACGATAAACAAAACAGTCCGAGTGGAGTCTGTCAAATCAAAATGGCCTATGCTAACAAAAACCTAATGCCTTCCTTATCTCTTGTACAAAAAGTGTAAAAAGGAGAAATATATGTAAAAGGAAAAGTCACTGTTCAAATGATAATGTGGCTGAACCTGCTCTCCTCCCCACGCTAGGCCTCATGGGGTAAGGCAATCCTTGTAGGCAGGATGACACACTCTGGCTCGGCTTCCAACACAGTATACAAAAATTGATGTTTTAACCAAAATGCTCACAAAGGTCCCCTCTGCCGGGCTCAGACCTTTCACCACACAGTTCTCGTAGGTCACCCTCTGCCGGGCTCAGACCTCTCACGATACAGTTCACACAAAGTTGCAAGGGGGGCTCCCTTCCCCAAGCTTAATATATTCAGGTCTCCCTCAATCAGGCTCGGACCACTTTTAGATGTCAAAGCCTTCTGAGTGTACATGGCTTTCTTTACAGACCACAGCAGGACCACTTCGACTCAACGTTCACTAATTACTTTCACTCTCGCTGTTTGTTCTCCCTTTAGTTTCAAACAATGTACCTTTCACCAAGACTTTCGATTGGGTTACTTCCTTTCACCGGACCACTGCGTTACTTGTTATCACTGATCTTGCAGCTGTATTTCACTTTAAAATTAATTAACGGGTCTGCCTTTCTTCATGTCTCATCCACACGCGTGCAGCCTTCATTTGTACTATGATGTTGCTACTTCATTCACTTTAACACACACCGGTCTCTCACGTCGCTTGCCAACTCACCGGCTGTGTGCACTTCTTCCTTGTTTTGCCTTTTTTGATTTTCGAGTCAAGGTTAGTACCACAGGCTTCACCTTGCCTCCCCAACTCTACCGTTCACCCGAGAGGGTCGCTGGCATCTTTGAAACACAATGCAATCGTCACTTGTGGGATCTGGCCATCCTCACATGTCTTTTGCGGTCTGTCGAAGGCAACGACCTCCCGTAGGGAAGCCTTTGGGATTTCGGACCACTGCTGTCATCCCTTGGTCGGTTGCTCTGCTCCTATACATGTGCTTTGTCCCAGAGGTTCTGCTCATTCTCGTGTTCTGCCTTGCTCAGAGTGTGTCTTTAGGTATTGCCTTTTATTCGTGTGAGGAGAACTAACTGGTATTAGGGTAAAGAGCCTGACTTTGCCAACCTGATTAATGGGACATGTCCAGTACGATGTGTTAGTTTGGTTACTCTCAGCAACCTTCTTCCTCGGCCCAGTGATTGTGTAAAAAGGAGGTTGGAGGGGAAGGGGGCGGGAGTTGGGACATAGGAAAATCCTAATAAATAGGATGGGTTAGATGAACAAAAAAAGTGGGGCATACGTTTCCCACCATCAGTTATCTCAGCCCCACTCCTCGAAGAGCCCTCACCCAGGTGATCCTCCCACACTGGTCCACCCCCAGGGTCTGGATCCAAAGGCGATGGCCATTCCCTGGCCACCCAAGAAAGAGATTCCCAGGGACTAGTGGGTGAGATGCAGTCTGGTTCCTCACAGCAGCCAGTGAAAAGAGTTTTCTCTTAGTGCCTCTGTCTTAGTTCACTGGTGAGGTTTTCCGGCCATGCTTGCGCAGTGTCCATCTGCTGGTGTGGAATTTTATTGTACTTATCGTGGGAGTTGGATGTTCTACGCCGCTCGGCTTGTGATAACCAGATCATTTCTGCGGGTCCACTCTGGCTTTTCTCGGTTCCTTAACGAGCATTTCTGGGAGATGTGGTTCTGAAATACAAACAGAAGAAACCTGGGCAGAACAGAGGCTGGTAGGAATGGCAGAGGAGACAGTGGTACCAATGCTGCCATGCATGTTAAAACATTCCAGGGAGTGAGGGACTGGGGTCCCTCGCAACTCTTCTCATCCACCTGTGGGGTAGGTCAGACCCTGGCAATACCCTTGTAAGCCGTCTCTCCCAAGTTGAGAGGGGTCCCTAAACACCCTGACAACGGGTGGCCCTGACCCTGTTAGAACACAAGATATAAACAGTCTTCTACTTCTGGTCCCTTCTTTTAAGTTAAACATTATGACACTCAACTTGTTGCAACAGGACATAGACTATTTCCATATAAACATGTATGCTTTTGCTGCATATATACACATTTGGTCCGGCCACAGGGTGTGTCCTAGCCAATGAAGGATGTTTGGTTCACAATTGGTGATTGGAGGTGTGGTTTCTTGGGGGGTGGGAGAGGAGCTCCCTTGGGTGCTGGGGTTCATAACCGTGGCTTAATGGTTTTGTACTTGGCTTGTGGCTCGAGATCTTCCCTTCCTTAAACCTCAGTGCCACAACAGACATTCTGGGATATTAGAGGATCGTCGCACATGGATTTGGTAGGCTGAAAGCATTCTTGCATGCTTTATCCTGTATCTCTTTTCTTACCTAATCTCCCTGAGGAGATTTGAAAGGTACTCACATTCAGTGTTGGAAATGGAAGAAAATGTACTCTGGGAACCCCCCTTTGACTTGGGGGGTAGTGGTGTCAAGAGGAGGGGGTGGGGCCGAGATGCATGGACCTAGGCCAGGTCACTCATCACAGCATCTCTTCATCGAATACAAGCCTGGTGATTTGCATAAAAGCAGAGAGCACTTTGGGAACATAAGAACGCCCACGATTTATATTTGAAACATGTCTGTGATAGTGATTCAGCAAGGAAAGCTTTAGACTGAATAGTGGAAGTTGGACTCTGCTCTTTTCATTGGTCACAGTACTCACCTTAACAAAAAAAGTCTGTAAATTGCAAGACATATATACCAGTTTGGACAGCTTCTGGGCAGAATGTGAGGCTTGGCTGTTTCTTCATTCAGTCTCACCTCTCAAGTCTTCTGAACTGCTGGCCAAGAGCTCACCTTGGGGAAAGATCCAAGAGTTCCCTGGGCCTCAGGACAGAGGCAAGACAGACTTTACTGGAGCTCAACTTCGTCTTGATGTAGCTCATTCCATATCCTACTTGTATCTCAGTGACAGCTCTCCTATGTGCCAACAGATATCTATTTCATATATTTACCTCTCTCTTTTTTGACTGACAGCGGCCAATGATTGTCTTTACCACCTTTTCCTTCATCTTCTTGTACGCTCTCTTGTGGTGTCCCTCAGGGATCCGCCGTTTCCCCTGATGTTATTTAACATCTATGTTCAGCCTTCAGTTGGTCTCATCCACTCCTCCCATGGCTTCAGGTGTTACTCTTAAGTGAAATACGGAAAAGTCCCAGTCTCTCTGCGCCAAGGAATTGTAAGAATCAAGGACTGATTTCCAAACAATTTATTTGAAGTGTGAGAAGGAAAGCCTGACACGTGTTTCAAGCCTTGGACGGCTCTTCATTTGAGGCTTAAGTAACATAAATTATTTACAAAGTTGTATTAGACAATCATGGCACAAAATTAGATCAAATGAACAATTTAAAAATAGGGGGGGGACAGGTATAACACACATGGGCGAGCAAGAGGTAATGTAGCAAAGGACATAATAGAAATTCATACCCAGATTATAGTTGATAAATATCCAAACAAAATCAACATGCATAACAATGCAAGTAAAGTTAAATACCCCAAATTGCAGAATCAGATTGATTGGAGAGTGTTGCACAACCGAAAAAGGCGTGAAAGAGAAAATCATATGGCAAAATTAAAAATAAGTACGTGGCTGTAGCAGCGCAGTCAGAGACAAAGACACACACTGAATTATGCCAGAATTAGGCTTTTCATATAGAAAAAATGTTAGTTCAAGTGTTGAATTACCTTAGGCACCACTATGGAGGACTTCACACAAAAAAGAAGAGAGGACAATGCCAGAATGTCATACAGAAATAAAAGCGAATCAAGACTATAAATACCAAATGGAAGCAATTAAATAACCGAAACTACCAAGGAAAAAATGAAGAAGTGCATACCTCAAATGCCTCGCAATTGCGGAAAGGCTGAAAAAAGTAAAACAAACCCAATAAGTCACCGTGTAAATTACACAGTTATCAAGTTAAACAACTGATTGGAGTACGGCATGTAGAAACCCCAAGTAAATTGCCGCCTGGGATGCACCAGGTAATTAGGCAATTGTAAGCTTCCCAAATGCCAAGAAGCACGAGGGAGTATGCAAAAACATTTTACTTAGGCGAGCGTATGAAAGGTGTCTGCTGGTGTTCCAGTGCAAGAGCCGCAAAAGGAAAAAAGGACTAAATTTATACAGAAACATCAGCCGCGCAATGTGCGAGCGACCGCGGCTGAGAGCAAACAAGTGTGTGTCAAAAGAGGCCGCCATATTGGATAGATATGGAAGGAGCTTTAGCAACCAAGAAGGCCATTGAAAGCTTGCACTCGTCGGAACTTATAGAGGACAGAAGTAATCGGCTTGAAGACGCAAGCCCAATATATTAGTAACCAAAACCTGTTTAGGCAACCAAGGTAATCCTTGAGTAGGGCTATGCAAATTAAATACATCGGGCAAAAAATATGCCAAATTGAATACTATCACTTGCCGGAACCTAAAAGGACAAAAGTATTCAGCTTGAAGGCGCAAGCCCATATATTAGTAACATAAACCTAATCACGAAAACCAAAGCACTGTTTGAGTAGCACTATGCAATTGAATTGATCGGGCAATATATATGTAATTCATTTCGCGTTAAGGACACTGTGTATGATTAATGATCCAAAATGTGGTAGGTGAAGTGTGGCTAAAGAAAAGAAATGGAGGTTGCAAACAAGCAGAGCCTCCTATTTTAAATTATAAAATTTAGGGAGAAAGAGAGCAAGAAAGGGGGGGGGGCCCATTTACCAGTGTGTGCTCAAGTCAAGAGTGCGCTGCTCAAAGTCATGTTGCAGAAAAACTAAAACGAAAAACAGAAAATAAATAACTTCAAGATTAATCCAAAGCACATAGTCTGAGGAAAATGGAGGCATCTACTGAGAAAGAATAAAGTAATTACATAATCTGTTGAAAGCTAGAGAAAGGTGGCAAACTCATGGTCTGAATTTAAACCCAGATACAGTGCAGCATTTGCATATTAATTTTGCTTCCAGTTGACGTAATTTTAATATTAGATTGCCACCTCTATGGGGCAAAGACAATTTGCAAAGTCCCACAAAGCGAATATCCTCCTTGCGATCCATTTGGTGCAACTTTTGCCAATGGTTGGGAAGGGGATATTTCGCATCTTGGCTACCAATTGTCGCCAAATGTTCCCGAATCCTAATCTTAAGTGGCCGGATAGTACTGCCAATGTACTTGAGGCACAAATGCAGATAATACAATACACTACGTATTTAGAATTACAATTAATGAATGCCTTAATTTCGTGATCCCCTCGTAGTCCAAAGGGGACTAAAGATGTTTCAAATGTAAATGCACATGTTGCACCCTCCACATTTGTGGAAACCATACGTTCTAGCAGAGTGAAGCCAAGTCAAAGGCGGATTTAGTGTGCTCATAAATGAAGGACATAATTTATTTTTGAGAGACTTGCCCTTACTATAAGTGGTGCTGGCATTGGTATCAAGCCAGTGGGTTATATCAGTGTCAAGGTGTAACAGATGGCAATGTTTCCTCAGAATCTTGTGTATTTTATAGCTGTCAGAATTGTACCTGGTGATCAACCTAATTTTTTGAGTAGCCGATGACTTAATCCGGATTTTAGGAACTAACAAATCTGCTCTCTTGAGCTGGCGTACCGAGGTCAAAGCTTGGTCCACACAAGTTTTGCGATAACCTCTATTCAGAAACCGTGTTTTGATCTGTATGCTTTCCTGATCAAAATCTTGTGATTGGGAACAATTTCTCTTAGCGCCTATAAACTCTCCTTTGGGAATGTTTGCTATAACATGTTTTTTATGGCAGCTTTCTGCATGCAACGTTGCATTTACAGATGTAGATTTACGAAAGGTTTTGGTGATGAGACCATTTGGAGTAAGGTTAATTGAGAGATCCAAAAAGTCAATGGGCCTCATTACAACCCAGGCGTTAAGGGGTTAACGGCGCCGTAAAAGGTGTCGGCGCCGTTAAACCCTTAACGCCTGATTACGAGGTCCCTTTGAGGGTTGCACTTTAACGCCTGCTTTTAGCAGGGGTTAAATAACCAACCCGCAAAGGGACCTAGGAGCTAATTACGGCACCGTAATTAGCGCCTTCCCCATTCCCATTGAGCCCTATGGGCCAAAAATGGGAATGGGGAAGGGGCCATGGTGAATGGGGAATTACCGCCCCGCCATCCTTGGAATGGGGCGGTAATTCCGCCATTCACCATGGCGGAGTTGGTAATTTACCGGCGTCAACCATGGCGCTAATAGCGCCATGGTTAACGCCAGGGTCGTAATGAGGCCCAATATGTGTTTGACTGCAAGTTGAGGTAAATTGTAAACCCCATGTATTATTATTCAAACAAGCAATGAATTCCAGAAGGAGATCTTGTGTACCAGTCCATATTAGAATAACATTGTCTACATAACGTTTCCATAGGTGTACAAATGGAAGGTAAGTGACATTAGAAAATACACATGTTTGCTCAAAAAAGTGCATGAATGCGTTAGCCAGTGCTGGCGCAAAACTTGCACCTATTGCAACCCCAATAAGTTGCTTAAAATACACATTGTTAAACACAAAGACATTGTTTTCCAAAGTGAATGACAACAGTTCTTTAACCATTTGAATGTGATCATAGTATGATGCAGAAAATTCTCGAAATAAGAAATCAACACTTTGTAGTGCTTTAGAATGAGCTATTGAGGTACATAAGGCTTTCACATCTAATGTCACCAACCATGGGCCTCATTACAGGTCGGGCGGTCCGGAAATAACAGTGGCGGTAAACACGCCGCCACTGTTAATTCCGGACCGCCCGATCCCGACTCCTGCAGGCGGGAGGTGATGTTCCCGCCAGGTCTGACCTGGCGGGTTTAACACCGCTCGCCTGCTGGCAGACGCGGAAACACCAGCACCATCACGAGATGGTGCCAGTGTTTCCACTTCCCCATTCCCATTGAGTCCTAGGGGATTCAAGGGGAATGGGGTTTTACCGAATTCCTCCTCTGGAATTCCCAGGACACCAGGGTCGTAATGCCCTGGTATTTCCAGGATTCACGGAGGCGGAATGGTAATACGAGTCCGGCGGTAACCAGGCGGTTTTACCGCCTCGGTTACCGCCGGACTCATAATGAGGCCCCAAGAGTTTTCATCAAATGTAAGATTGTCAAGCATTTCAAGAATATGCATGGTGTCCCTGATAAATGTAGGGGTTTGCAATACGACTGGTAGCAAGAACTCATTAATGTAGATTGAAATTGGTTCTAGCACCCCACCACCTCCACTGACTATCGGTCTCCCTTCAGGAATATCCAAGAATGTTTTGTGTATTTTCGGGAGAAAACAAACAGTGGGCATAGTGGGCCCAACCACCGTGAGGAATTCTCTTTCCACATGAGTGAGGAAACCCAGTTTGTGCCATTTCAAAATTAATAGATTTGCTGATGCATGAATTGTCTGCAAAGGGTTACTAGAAATTATAGAGTAGCATCCTGCTGAATTAAGGTGACACATGCCCATGGCGATATAGTCTGTTCTATTCATGATAACAACATTTCCGCCCTTATCAGCCTCCTTAATAATTAAATCAAAATGACATGACAACCTCTGAATTGCTTCATTTTCATCTTTATTGAGATTCCAATTAGCTTGGTGTTTATAAAATGAGCCACGATCTTCCAAAAGGTGAATGTCCTTAATCATCGCCTGATAAAAAGTATTGATAATATTATCCGGCGTAAATATAGGTGAAAATTTAGATTTCCTGGAAAGTTCCTTAATAGAATCATTTTGTTGTATAATGTCAAGATCTTTAAGGACATGTGAAATACTGGTAGGAGAGGATTCTAGATCATCCAGAGTCATTATTACATGGGTAGTCAATAAAGATTGTAACAAAATCTGAGACGGAATTGGTGTTGGTGCTAGGGGCTTGTAAGTCTGTACTTGTGTGGAAAATATTTTTTTTAATTTGAGCTTCCGAATGAATTTGAACAAATCTATTTGAACATCCACAAAGTTATTATGAGCTGTGGGGACAAAGGAAAGTCCCTTGTTCAAAACAGCCGGTTCAGCTGGGGAGAGCGAATGTGTACTAAGATTGGTAATAAGGTTCACGGGTTCTGATTGGACAGTTGTTGCTGTGACATGGCTCTGGTTTGTCTTCGAGAAGGTGGTGCGTTGCCGCTGCCTTGGCCTACGACCCCTAGTGCCCCTGGTTGTATGCCTGGCATTGCAATATTTGTGGCCACTGGTGTCTGAAAACTGACCTTTTTTGCTGCAGCTATTCTGTTGCCTTTTTTTGTACTGCCCGAGTTGCTCCAAAAAAGCCGATGGGCCTGATGGAACTGATGGAATAGATTCAGAATCACCAAGGTCGTCTTGGCCAATTTAATTTGAAGAGGATAAATTGGAGATTCCAGATTCAAGGTTAGATGTACTGGGAGAAGGTATTTCTGGGTCACTGTCTATATCTGAGCTGGATGGAGTAGATGCCAGACTACTAGAACGAGACCTAGACACCTCGTCGTATTACGCCTGATATGTATAAATTCGATTATCACGATAATCTCTGTCATCTCATGAAAATGTTCTAGATTTGCACGTTTTTACCTCATCTTGGTGTTTGCGCAGTATCTCATAAAGTGTCTTGAAATTCTTATCAATTGTAGTGCTAGGAGCATCAAACAAATTAATTTGATCTTTTAATTTATCGATTTCGATAACAGCCCTAGCATGCTCCCGAGTAGCATGTTCTACTAGGAGTTCCAACATTTTGTTAGAGCTAGATGTGAGATTTGTTTCCCACGTAAGTAAAGCCACAGACTTATTTTTAATTTTGCAATATGATTTTCTCCTTCATGCCTTTTTCGGTTGTGCAATACTCTCCAATCAATCTGATTCTGCAATTTGGGGTATTTAACTTTACTTGCATTGTTATGCATGTTGATTTTATTGGGATATTTATCAACTAGAATTTGTGTGTGAATTTCTATTATGTCCTTTGCTACATTACCTCTTGCTCGCCCCTGTGTGTTATACCTGTTTCCCCCACCCCCTATTTTTGAATTGTTCATTTGTTCTAAATTTGTATCATGATTGTCTAATGCAACTTTGTAAATAATGTATGTTACTTAAGCCTCAAATGAAGAGCCGTCCAAGGCTTGAAACACGTGTCAGGCTTTCCTTCTCACACTTCAAATAAATTGTTTGGAAATCAGTCCTTGATTCTTACAATTCCTTGGCGCAGAGAGACTGGGACTTTTCTGTATTTTTTTTAACCTTACCAGTGGGTCTGTACAGGCAGTACAGCCACACCTCCCAGATACCTGCTGCCTTGGTGCAACCTTGTCTACCTTGAAAACACACAAGCGCTGTGGATTAGTGACCTCCCCTGCCAACCGTTGTTTTTGTGTTACTCTTAAGGGGATGACACTCAGATCCGGGGCCGTTTAGATCTTGACCGGGGGGAGGTCTCATCCTGTTTCCGTGAGTTCCTGGGAGCCGTGAAGGGCTGGATGAGCAACAACTGGCTCAAACTCAACAGGGACAAGACTGAGGTCCTGGTGGTGGGTGCTTCTTCTGGTCTAGGTTCTTGGTCTTCCTTCTGGCTGGCTTCACTGGGTGATTTTCCTGTTCCAGCGACGGTAGTGAAACATCTTGGTGTCCATCTTTCATCATCTCTCTCTATGGCTCTTCAGGTGAGCGGAGTGTGTAAAACAGGCCACTTCCTACTGAAGGTACTTCGCAAGGTCTTGCCTTTTCTACCGCTCACCTACATCCGGCAGTAGTTGCCTCCCTTGTCATGAGTCGTTTAGACTACTGCAACGCTCTTTATTTGGGCCAACCCACCGGCCTGATTCACTGCCTTCAGTTGTTTCAGAATCCTGCGGCTCGGGTGGCTACTGCCACCCCATATGGTTCCCACATTAGTCCAGTCCTGAGATCTCTGCACTGGCTCCCAGTGAGAATAAGAATAGTCTTCAAATCTTTGTGTTTGGTTCATCAGGCCTACTATCAGCAGGAGATTTTCTTCAGGAGAAGCTTTTACCCTACATTCCAGGCAGGGATCCCCGCTCCAGTAATGAGTGTCTGGTTGTGGTTCCCAAATTCTGCCTCTGTAAGGTTCGGGGAGGGTGGGCTTGTTTGGTGGCGGCGGCGAGCAAGCTCTGGAATGGTCTCCCAGCCAGTCTCAGAAACACCTGAAGTTCCGTTGCCACCTTAAAACTCTGCTATTCTAAGCGTAGGTAGGGTGCTGTTGTCCTGTCGGCTATCCTCGCGCCATGATGTCTTTGGGTATACGTGCGTGTTACAAATAGACCTAACATAACATGGATCTAACATATATCATAAGTATATAAGACTGAAACATCCTCTCTCGGTAGCAGGTTCAGACACAGATAAGTTGTGTCCATGGTGCATGCAAATGGCATACTCTTTCTCACATTCATGAGTGACACTCTGCTCTTTCTTTTGCCATGTGCCATGCATTGTACATCTCTTCTGTGCAACTGTTGTTCTCCTGTATCCAGAAAATACATTTATTTAGAACAGTATTCAGTTTGATTTCTGGAAACTGCTTAGGCTTTTTACTTTTTTCATTTACATTTTTAGAACAGAATTTTTGTTTAGCCATTCTGAGGTAGGTGCTATCTTAGCAAGCATTTCTAACTCCCATGCCTCTGGTACCCATTCTTTAGCACAAAAAATGTATCCTAAAAATGTATCCACACTGCATTCCCATGAAGCAGTCCCACAATTACCATTTTGCCAACCCGAGACAGATCGCTTTCTACACCATGGCCAGCTCTTCCCCTTCCCTTGTAATTACTTGTTGGACACTTCCCTTTCTCAATTTTATTGACAAATGCAAAAGTCTCAAGATACATTTCCGCACTTGAAGTCCAACTTAAAATAAGCACACTCAAACAGCTTTTAAGAGACATAATATGGTTGATATCACCAGTTGCTACGTTGCTCATTGCCAATGCAGAATTACAATGAGAGTCATGTGTCCAGGTCAGAACATCTTGGGAATGGACTGCTGTGGAAGTACTTAGAAGAGTCTCATAGGGGCCTGCCATCTAGCCTCGATGCGCTATTTTATGCAATGTTTACAGAAGAAAATCTAGTCACCTGGCTGAAACAAGTGACATGGTGCTGTCAGACATTTGGATGACACCTCCAGCATCAGTTGATAAATACATTGGACAGTTTTGTCAAGGTCTGCAGCTTCTTCCCCCTGAGTTTCCTCACCTGGGTCTTCTGTGGAGCTAGATGCCTTCTGTCTCCTCCTATCCTTCTTGGGGTTCTCTGCTTCGTCGTTTGTCTTGGTGGTCCTTCTTCCCTTCTTGCGCTCGTAGAGGTAGGGACGGTCTCCACCCGAGGCCACCTTGACCGTCGATAGGACCTGGTGAACCCAAGGGAGCCCATCCCCTCAAACAGGGAAAAAGCCTGAAGAGGCAGAAAAAACCCTGTGTAGCTGCAGCTATTATTTTCCAGACAGAACTGAAAGTGGAAGAGGCTGGTACTGTAGAATCCAATAGGCTGTGGTAAAGTCTCTGGTTTGTCTCTGGTGGTAAGGATATCCAAGCAGGTCGTAGAGAGAATGACTGGGTAAGTAGATGAGAGGGAGAGAGTGTGTAAGAGCGACAGAAGGATGACTGTAGCGGAAGCAAAGGTAAGAGTGAAGGAAAGGAAGAGAGAGAGTGAGAGAGAAAGCGAGCGAGCGAGAGAGAGAGAGAGCGAGCGAGAGAGGGAGAGAGAGAGCGAGCGAGAGAGGGAGAGAGAGTGAGAGAGACAAGGGATGAAACAGTGGCGGACACTGTACACACCGCGGACGGGTGCCATTGAGATCGAGCAGACAAAAGGGGAAATGCAGAAATGCCAAAAACGGCAGTAGAAAGTAAGCAAGTACCAAAGAATTTGTATCCGAAGATGGAACCGGATACGCGGCAGCTGAAAGGCTGATCGAGAACACAGGTAAGCAGGAAGGATCCTGAGAGGGAAAAGGAGCGAGGGAGACGACTGCGGATAAACAAATTACACAGTCGGGAAGGCACAGGAAAAAATGAAATCAGTGGGAGCACAAGAGGAAAAGTATACAAAAACGGGCACTGCTACGTGGGCGAAAGACTAGAGACCAACGAATGCGAGTTGCAACGCGACTCGCAGGGGGCGTGGCCTCCTAATATACTTGCAGCCCAAAAAGGCTAGAATGTCACACTAACCTGCCGTGGAGACCTAATAGCGCCTCCATTTTGCCCATAGTTTCCACGGCCGCGGTGTGACAAGTTTTCATTAACTGTTTACATTAATTGTGCACTGCATTGTCCATTAGCTTCACCATGCCTTGGCTCTGGGGCACTGGAGGAGTCTCTGGTAAATGCATCAGCCTGCCCGTCACCATTCCATAGGGCTCAATCATATCATTCTGTTTCCTGTGCACCGGTACCAGGAGAGCATATGGCCACTTCAGACCAGCTTCTGCATATGGTTTTGCCATTTTATTTTGCATAGACCCATTTGTCTTTCCACCAGCCCCACTGATTTTGGGTGATAAGGACAATGGTGCTTTTGCTATACGGTTAACACCTTACATAGCTCCTGTATTAGTTTCCATGTGAAATGTGTGCCTCCATCCCTGTTGATACCCTAAGGCACTCCAAAAGTAGGGGTAAAATCTCTTATCTGAGCTTTGACATCAGTCTCAGTGTCTGTCCTATGGGTTGGATACGCCTCAAACCATTTAGAGAACCCAACAATCACCACAAACATATAGTCTTGGCCTGCCACTTTCTGCATTTTTATAAATCGCAGTTCAGCAGTGCAAAAGAGGTCTGTGGTGCAGGATGTACCCCCTGCCCTACATTAGAAAATTGTACTATGTTTTGCTGCTGGCAAATCAAATATCGGTGAACAAGCTGTTTTTATGAAAAACCTGGAGCATACCATTCTTTATTTATCTGGTTTACCACACCCCCTTTAGCTACACGGGCTACACTGTGCAGCACTAATGCAAAGTAAAACTGAAGAACAGATAGGAGAGCTGTCACTGTGAAGGGAACATAATACTGTACTCCATTCATTCTTCCCTGTACTCTTCTGCTCCAGTAAAACCGCTAATTGTTCAAGTGCGTCATATGGCAGAATTTCTGACTGCACTTGCCTTTGCAATTCGGACCGTAAGGCAGCTAAGGCACACATGTAGTCTGCCGGTATGTCCCTGGTGTGTATCAGGGACCAGGACTTTCTCAGCGCAATTAACGTTAGTGCAAAGAAGCTATGCCTGATTATTAATAGAACAGCATTTTGGGAGCTTGAAGTGCGTGCTTGTCTTTGACACATTGTGTACTTCACATTTGTCTCTTTGATCTACTGGCTAACAAAACCAAGTGGCACTCGCAACTCTCATTGTAGGGCATTACATGTGTCTCTCTTTTGTTGTAGGAGGCAAGATGATGGCACGTCATGTTCATTGCGCTGGGGGTTAAGGATATGCATTTTTGCAGATTTCTGTTTAAATGCACGTACTTGTGAAAACAAATAGAACATGCTTACAGGTTAATAATTTATATGCCTTCAGAAATAGGCAGTACCTAAGAAACATTTGAATTTTGTAAACTGGAAGTTGGATATGCTGAGTGGCATTTTTTGTCAGTACCTTTAGTAGCTTTTACATGTCTAAATGGAATAGACATGGAATGGAATAGATGATTTTGCCACATTGATCAGTGATACAGATAGGGTGAGAATCTATTTAGCATATAATTATGAAATATGGTTTCATTTGTAAAGCAGTGCCCTGAGAAGGAGGTTTCCATAAATACAAGCCTAGAATTGGTTGTGGGAAAAGGTAATCATAAAAGAAATGAAGGCCCCCCTTTGGCTTTAAATACAATATGAAAAAGCTCTGTGCCCAAGTGAAATACCTAACAAGGTCAGTCTACATTTTAATGTGACTAGGCTGTGATAAAGAACCCTGATTAGGTTCTAGTTTTTACACAAATCTCTTTATATATTTTATCTACAGATGTTATTTAGGTTTAAAGTTCTCATATCCAAGATGTGCATGGAATTTATTTCAGTGTTAAATATACTCCATGTCCTGATAAAGGCACCTGAAATTGTCAGAGGAAATACTATGGATGAGGGTATTCTGTCTCTGTAGGGCCGAAACACAAAGTGCTGACACCTGTATATTTGCGTCATATGTTGTATGTCTTTCTTTTTGTCATGCTTTGTGGGACTTCAACATTTGTAATCTATCTGTGCTGCAGTATAGGGTGGTTAAGGACGGTCAGAAATACGGGAGATTGTACATGTGTTCATTGTGTGACCATGTTCAGATTGAGTTGGATATTAGGTACATTAGCAGGATACCCCCACGCAGTCTATTTGAACAATGTTATATCTGAGACAGCACTTTGATGCATTTGCACTTCATGGTGTTTAGATGTACGTTTTTCTTGCACTTTATTGCATTTTGCACATAGACCATTTGCCTAAAAATGTATTGTCTAAACATGTTGTTGAATTATAATGTGTATTACACTTTTTTATGTTTTTAGACATTTGTAAAACAAAACAATTAAATTGGTTACAAGTAGCAGAGTTTGTCACTAGATCAATGATCAAGCATGAAAGAAATCTAATAAACTCTGGTGTCAACTTGATCATTAGGAGGGCAGGGCAACCTACTCTATGCTTTTGTTGTACTCATAGTTTCCCCCGTGTTAAAGGGTAATTGTCCTTTCGACAGATAAACATTAGTGGTAACCTAGTAGAGATTGCATGCACTTGCCTTTGTGGCACAATCCTTCACATGCCAAGGTCTCAAGAAAAAAGGCATCCCTTCCCGCAGTTTGGTCTGCAAGTGCATTGTATCAACTGACGTTATTTAGAGGGATTTGGTGCATGGCACATGTAATGCCCAATACCTCTTTAGGCAGCATAACTGATTCAATAGAGCCTTTACATGTTAGGCATTTCTAATAGGGTTTCTTGCTGCCGCTAAGTAGCATCTTTCTTTTCATAAACTAAAAAAGCCATGCAATATCCCCCAAGGGGAGGCAAAAATCCATACAAACATTCACCAGCTTAGGTTTTGCTGTTTCATGCACACTTTAATGCTACTAGTTCCACTACCTGTGCTGAGTAAAATATCTGCTATTTGCTCACTTTCATTCTGCATATGGCAAATTCAATTCTTACATTTTTTACATAAAACCCATCCCCACAATACTCATATGGGTTTTGTAAAGGGATTTCATGCACATCGTTGTGTGATTTAGTGGGTATAGTTGTGGTTAACGCAGAATCATGTGATTTTCCTTCTGTTGGGCACGGTAATAGAGAGGCTGACTTTCATACTAAATGACGTGTGAGGGGTAACTGGTCGATTTCAGCAATATTAAATCATACTTGGTAAAATGCGACATGGACAGATGTTGAGTCTGTTTTAAACAACAATGCAATAACGTTGCATCAAGACAATTTTTTAATTACGCTAAAACCGGAACCTGCATAATGCGGATTCTCAAAGACCGCATTCGAATCAGACCGCAAAACACAACATGCAAAACGGAAAAGTAAACCGGCATTAGCCACCAGCCATTGCAAATTAATGTTTGCGAGAATTTCTTTCTTGGAATACCAGAGGGTTCACCCATTTATTCAATCAATTTGACGTGGTATTGGGAAAGGTATTTGTCATCTGCCTACAAGAGACATGGTTAAGCGTGCCCCCGGTCAGAGATGGATTTGTCCCTCTTAGTTGAATTGCGTATGCAGGGTCCCCTTCCCCCTAGAACGTGGAGACTTAACAATTATTATCTGGGGTCCCCTGAACTGATAGATCGCCTCGAGGAAGTTTCTGGTGAATATTTTGAAATTAACGAGAAGTCGGTGGACAGCCCCGTGATATTATGGGAGGCCTATAAAACAGTGCTAAGGGGTGAAATCCTTTCTTGGACGACACATAAAAGAAACATCCGGTTCCGGGAAATATTAAAGGCCGAAGAGGAAGTGAGAGACAGGGAGATTGAGCATATATCCGATCCTACGCCTGAGACCCACCGATCCCTCCAGCGCGCCCAGGAGTGCCTCCGTAACAGAACGATGGATGACGCCAAGCAGGCCCATTGGCAGGCTAGGGCGAGGGTGTATGAACTTGGGGATAAGTCGGGTAAACTGCTCGCTTGGTTGCAGAGGAGAGACGAGGGGCAGCGCCATGTCCGGGAAATTGTCACGGCACAGGGCGACACCCAACATTCGGACTCTGGGATTGCCGAGGCCTTCACAGAGTTTTACGCAGATTTGTATCGGGCTCCGACCTCACCGCTAAACCCCTGCCTCCTAGATGAGGTGACGCTGCCGATCCTTTCGGGGCAACAGAGGGACCAGCTGGACTCTGCTTTATCAGAGGCTGAGATTGCAGAGGCACTGTCTCAGCTCCAGTCGGGAAAGGCACCGGGCCCGAACGGATTCCCAGTTGAAACTTGGCAGAAGCTAGGAGTAGACAAAATGGCCGGTCCTCTACATAGGATGTTTCTTGCTGCCCGGGAACAGGGTACCCTCCCACCAGATCTTTGCAAGGCCACCATTGTGGTCATTCCCAAGCCTGGCAAACCTCCACATGATTGTGCTTCTTATAGACCTATATCGCTGATTAACGGGGAAGCTAAGGTCCTTGCTAAGCTATTAGCGAATCGGTTGCAGTTAGTCACATCCTCCTTGATCCATCCGGATCAGTGTGGTTTTATGCCTGCCAAATCGACTCGGATGAATCTGCGCCGCCTCCATTTAGCATTGGAGAGATCCCCGATTATAAACGAACCCTTGGCCTTGTTGGCAATCGATTTTGAAAAGGCGTTCGATTCCATTCGATGGGATTACCTTTGGGAAATAATGCGCCGCATGGGGTTCGGAGAGGCCTATTTAGGCTGGGTGCAGCTACTTTATGTTAACATCAAGGCGGAAGTGAGAGTGAATGGCTGGTCCTCTGGGTCCTTCCCCCTGGGCCGTGGTACGCGACAGGGATGCCCTTTGTCCCCTCTTTTGTTCGCCCTTGCTATCGAGCCATTAGCTCTTTGGCTTCGCCAAAACACCGCCTGGAGAGGATTCAGATGGCCGGAGGGACACGAGGATCGTACATCCCTGTATGCGGATGACCTCCTGGTGTACCTGGGTGACCCACTAACATCCTCTGCCATTGTAACGCAAATGTTAGTCCGCTTTGGGGAACTCAGCGGACTCAGAATCAACTGGGGGAAATCAGTCCTCTTTCCGGTGAAGGGTGGGGAACAGGCAATCCCCCAGGACTGCCCGTACCGGGTGGAACGACAGGGGTTTCGTTACCTGGGAATATGGATATCCGGGGATTTAACAAGCTATATAAGGAACAATCTCCGACCAATCACAGACCGCTTTATTGTTGATGTCCGGCACTGGAAACTCCTCCCCCTGACACTTATGGGAAGAGCGGCACTTTTTAAAATGATGACCCTTCCTAGATTCCTCTATGTCCTTCAAAATGCCCCACTTAAAGTCCCCGACTCGGAGTTCCACCAGGTGGAGACACTTCTCAGAGACCTCATATGGGGGGGAGGCCAGTCACGAATTGCGTTAACTACACTTCAAAGATCTATTTGGGAGGGAGGAATAGGAGTTCCCCGCCTTCAAACGTATTACTGGGCATCACAACTGGTGGTGGTTAATGACCTTCTCCACGGGGACCGAGACCTGCCCCATATACGGGCTGAGATAGCCACTATGCGCAACACTGACCCGCTGCTTCTCCTCTATCAGCCCCTTTCGAGAACCTCTCCGCCCACAACCACTACGCATATGATCACAGTGTGGAGACAGGCACACCGATTCATTGGGTGGGAAAATAAAGCTACTAGAGCACAACCCCTCTGGCGGAACAACAACCTAGCTGAGACCCAGAAGTTGGAGCCGTGGCCTAGGTGGGTGAATGCGGGGATTGCCAGGATTGGGGACATGCTTACACAGGGGTGTTTGGCCTCATTTGATGACCTACAATTGCGATTCCAGATTCCGAATACGGAACATTACCACTACATTCGCCTCGCCCATGCTTTGAGACCCTACCTGACAGCAGATACGCAGTTACCGGACTATACCCCCATAGAGCGTAACATCCTTCCGGCGCATATCCCTACCAAATGCACTTCCATCCTTTACAATGCTATATCCTCCTTTGCTACCCCCGAATTGAATGAACTAAAGGCAAAATGGGAAGTAGATGTGGGGGTGATAGATCCTGAGGATTGGATACAAGTCCTTATGCATCCCCGGGAAATCGCCATTTCCTCTAGGCTTCGATTAGTGCAGTTGAAAATACTACACCGGGTTTATTACCCTAGGACACGTCTATATGGCTGGAAACGGGCTTCTGACCCAAACTGTTTGCGGTGTGGGGATGGGGAGGGGACCTTTATTCACATTTTGTGGCTGTGTCCCCAGATACAAACTTTTTGGAACGCATGCTGTATGGAACTCTCCCGAGTTCTGACTCGCACCATACCACTGGACCCAAGGGCTTTGCTTCTGGGCGTGCCCGATGAGATAGAAGCTAATAAGTGGGAAAGATTGCTCCTACACACGGCGATGGGGCTGGTTAAGCGTAATATCGCGCAGAAATGGGGTGCCCCTGACTCCCCAACGCTGGAACAATGGAAATTGGATATGGACATATGCGCTATGATGGAGCGTAGGATTTACTCGGCGCGAGGCTGTCCCAACAAAGCGTCGAAAATATGGGACAGGTGGGAGGAAGGTGTGGCCTGAGTGTCCCATGTACAGGCGGGGGAATGTGCACTGGGGGTTTTGTTTTGTGCTTGTACCATACTATACATTATTGCATGTGATGAGATGATCGCTCAACTGTTGATGCTCAGGGTACCTTTTCTGATTGTGAACGACTATGACAGTCTGAAGTTGTTTTTGTTTGCTTGTTGCTTTGTTATTATGACCATTGTACTATGTTAATAACAATAAAATACTTTATAAAAAAAAGAGATGGATTTGTGATCTTATTAAATCCAGCAATTAAAAATGCAAAGGGTCGTCCTTCCTCTGGCCTACTGATGATGATCAGGATAAACACATGGTGGCAGTTTATAGACACATTTACTCCCAACCCGTTTGTGCAAGGAGCCTTACTGCAATCAAACAACCAAAATACAGGGACAAGGAAGCATTTGCTTATTTTAAATAGGTATTGGAACCCGAATAAAATCAACACAAAATCCTTCCTTGATTCAATGATTTATATCATTGATAAAGCTATACTGCACTACAATAATCTTTCAATCATTTGCGCCGGTGATTTAAACTGTACATGGTTTAAATACGATCATGCTACCCAGATATATAAGTTAGCTCCGACCAACGAAATAGTCTGTCGTGGGCACAAGTGGAGTCAGGCGCTTTATATTCGGAACTGTCAAATGGTCAATGGACATGTGTCAGGAGATCAACCACCCAGACAAACATGGTCGATCAACAAGGCTCATTCAATCATTGACTACTTTTGGGTTTCACAAAATCTAATTGAAAAAGAATTGTCATTATCAATTCTACCTATGCCAAATAGTGACCACAATCTTATGCGGCTCACTTGTACAGTGGAATGGTTAACAGAAACTAGATCCCATGACATTCCTGTTTTAGTGAATGCTGGCAGAAATCGTCTTAGGATCGATAGATCAAAAATACAAAAAATCTATCAGAATTTCATTAATGACGAAGAATCGTCGGTTGAGTATGTTCCCTTGTTTTAAAATGTTGTAACTGTACGAGCGGCAAACTCTATTATGGGTCAAAAACATAAACATCTATCATCAATGATACTGATGCAAGCCAAAAAAGCGATGCAACTGGATGTGAGGAACCTGAAGAAGAGGCATATGATCGCCAACGATACAACCTCCATTAAAATTGCAATCCATAAACGTCGCCAACTGTATCGAAATTGGCTAAAATCTCAGAAATTCATAATAGAACAAGTCAAGGCAGAGTTACTAATGAAACAGATAGTCCAGAAGAACACACGTGAAATATGGGCAATCCTCAACACTGGTAACTCAAAATATCAGTCCATCGTAACAAACGGGATTGATTCAGCGCAATGGGAACTTCATTTTGCAAAAATTTTCAGCAACCCACAATAAGAAGAGGAAGGTTGCATTGAACAAAACCTTCCTTCATGGGATATGCAAATATCTGCTGAAGATATAAAAACGTCCATTTGGTCTTTGACGAATTCAAACGCCACCGGTCCAGACTTAATAACCAATATAATGCTGAAAAACAACGAAGTTGAATGGGCGAAATTCATAGAAACTTTATTCTCAAGATTATCATCAACAATGACGATACCGGCGTCTTGGCGCAAAGCAATAATAGTTCCCATTTACAAGAAGGGCAATCAGGCAGATCCAACTAACTATCGCCCGATTGCCCTGTCGGACACCATTGGTAAAATCTTTGCATCTTTTTTACGTCAACGGTTAGTACAATGGTCAGTAGTGGAACGAATTCCCGACATTCGACAAACTGGATTCACTAAAGGCGTTGGGGTTGAAGTGAATTTGCTGATAATGACCATCTTAAAACTCAAAAGTATAAGGGCCAAAACACGACTGTATGTAGCGTTTATCGATCTACGTGGCGCCTTCGACAGTATCAATCAATCAAAACTATGGCAAAAACTAAAAAATTGGAATTGTCCAAGTAAATTGATTGAGCCAATACGAGCACTATACTCAGATACAGTCATTAGTATAAGATTAAACAATCAAGGGACCTTATCCAAACAAATATCTACAAATATGGGTGTGAAACAAGGCTGCCCATTAGCGGCCGAGTTATTCAAACTGTTTATTGCCGATATTCCAGCGCACCGTAAAAACGTGAGATGCTTTCCACCAATTTTAAACAACATAGAAAATGGATGCCTCATTTACGCTGACGATGTGGTCCTTTTAGATAAGACCCAGATAGGCCTACAACGGCAATTGGCAAACCTACATGAATATCTTAATAACAACGACTTGGCAATAAACACTGAAAAAACAAAGATTATCATCATTGGCAAAACAAACCCCAAAAAACAACGTTCTTTTACGTGGCAAGTTTATAAGAAACATCTTGACGTAGTGGACTCAATAAGATATTTGGGAATTTCTTTTAACAACTCACTTTGTGAACATCCTTGGAAAACAGATTTGACAAATCGTATGATTCAATTCAGTATTCAAGCTCAGTTGTTAAATAAATCCTACGGGAAATTTACTCTAACCCCGATATTGATATTCTACTCTTAGAAAGTAGTTCCGGCAATCACTTTCGGATCAGAAGCAGGTTGGAGCATTGATGTTACATTTTGGCAGAAACTGGAAGGCATATTTTGGCGGCGTGTCTTGAAGCTGCCAACTTACATTTCAATGATCCAGTTAAGATATGAGCTGTCCTTAATTTCCTTACATGCCGGAGTCATGTGGAAATCCTTGATGGCATTCCGGAAGATGATTACTACGCCCATTCCACCTGCTTATCAGATTTTTTCAACAAGACCTGGAACAGGTAAATCAAATCTTCTTGAAGAGTGGAAACATCGCCTGGTACAGATCTTAGCTTGTGCTGAGTTGAATATCGATGATCTGATAATGAGACCGCAATCAGTGAAAAAAAAGTTTGAAATTGCGAATTGGAAACAGAATAATGAGCTACGGCTTAAGATGGCTTCAACTTTGGATTCCGGAATAGGCGAACACAAGCTGGGTGCTCCATGTAGCTACCTAATAAATTGCCCGTCTAGACATCACCGTGAACAGTTCTTGCGAATTCGCCTAAATGCTATAAATACTAGCGCGACACTGCGGCTTCGTCGTCTAAAAAAAGTAACTGATGATAAGTGTCGCTTTTGTCTGAACGAAACTGAATCCATAGAACATCTCTTAACAAAATGCACGAAGCTTACGTCAAAACGAATGCTGCACCTTGGAAACTTTAGTCCTGCGAGCTCAGAGTCTCGAGACTGGTGGTCATA
Organism: Ambystoma mexicanum; assembly: GCF_040938575.1. Classification (NCBI taxonomy): domain Eukaryota; kingdom Metazoa; phylum Chordata; class Amphibia; order Caudata; family Ambystomatidae; genus Ambystoma; species Ambystoma mexicanum. The sequence goes on from NC_090923.1 coordinate 1,162,557,789, forward strand.
TGCCATGGCTGGCAATTCCGTGAAACTATGCTGTGCGATAGTTGACTTTGTGGACTCATTAGAATTGGAGGCAAATGATTAACTACAACTAAGATGCTGATGAGTGATTGAATGTTGCCACTGGCTGTTTCCCTTCCTTTTTTTTCTTCTTCTGTTGCCTTTTTTAGGAGGATCACTGTGATCAACTGTAAACAAATGTTGTAATAAAAGTCTGATGCCACAGTGATAACGCTGTGACATTTCAGACTGACGTTTCCAAAAAAAAAAAAAAAAATTACGCTAAAATAGTGAAAAGTATAGCAATGAAATGGAAAAATATCCCAAATGAACCTGAAACAGTCTAAATCCTCAAATGACTACTCTCTGCAGATTTAGAAGAAGGTACAATCTCAAAAATGTATAGTTACAAAATGAAAAGAAAGAGTCCCGATGCTAAAAGTCAAACAAAAACGGCGGAAGCGTTGAGAAAGTGTTGAGCTGTAATTGACCCACACGAATGCTGTCGGAACGTTGGCAGCCAGAGATTACAGCTGCTTGGTGGAGCGCAGTACTACTGCATCAAGAAAATCAAAATTTGAAGCTACAGAATCCCTTGGGCTACGTGAAGCAGAAGTGTTGAGAAAGTCTTGAGCTGTAATTGACCCAGATGAACGCTGTCGGAAATTAGTAACCATAGATTACAGCTGCCTGATGGAGTGAGGTACTACCGCTTTAAGAAAATCATAAATTGAAACTACAAAATCCCTAGGGCTACACGAAGTGTTGAGAAAGTGTTTGGAAACATGTTTGACATCGATATAGGAGGGATGGGTGGAGTTTCTCAAGGACAATATCTTTTATAAAAGTAAGCTTCCTGCTTCACGCCATGTGCAACGCCGTAACTTATATTGCCTTTATCAGAACATTGACATTGTATTATACTAAATGGTACACGGAGACCCGAGTGTAGCACAATTGGGGTGTAGTTAGTAAGCTGCTTAGCGCATGTGCTCTGTGCTCCCAGCAATCAAATCAGGAAGAAGTAATTCTGTGATTGTATTGTATCTTTCGCTCCTGTATGACGAAAAATTGCAACAGAGGAACTTTTATTGCTTGCTTGACTATTTTTGATTTCCTTCGTTGCTCTGGAATTTCAAATAGTGCTAATAATTTACAACACTTTGTGAAATCTAGATTGTATGTAAATCGGTGACTGTGGGTGTTTTCCGTCTTTGAGCCTATTTGTAGAAGTCACTGTTGGCACTGTTGCACCTTTGAGCCTCTCTTCTTTGATTGCAGAGGGATTGGTTTGATAAAATTACATGTCGGGTGGTAAAGACGACTCTGTTTTGGAAATTAATTGGAGTGCTTTGTGCCGGCTCGACTTCGGCCTTTGAGCTCTCCTGGGACGCCAGAGGATCACGTAAGCTAGCACTTTATCTTGGTAATTTTACCCATTTTTTTCTTTAAGTGTCATAATACCCTATATAGAAAGTGTATATTACTATCTTGCACGTTAGCACTTTATTTTAGAAATTTTTGGAAATTTTATTATTGGACCCTTTTTTTGCTTGTGATCCTTTGATCACCTTGATTACTGTGACTATCTGGGACCCTGCATATTAGCGTTTATTCTGTAAATTGTTTCAATTAGGGTATCGTTGCCTTTACATTTCAAAGGGAAGTTTGAGTAAGTGCTTACATTGCACATTAGCACTTTATTCTGGAAATGTTTAGCATCTGGGCACAGTAGCATTTGCACCTTATTAGAAAGTTTGGGTCTTTGTTTACATTTAGACAATTCTAGGACTGTGCCTTTGTGATTTCTATGGATTTTGGACACTAGCCCTTTAGGCTGGGCCATTTTTCCATCCGAGTACTGTTGCATTCGCACCTTATTAGAAACTGTGAGTCTGTGCTCACACTTGGATAATTATGGGAATGTGCTTTATGTGATCTTCTTCAATAGTGTGATTTTATTGTTATAATGAAATATTATATTTTATTACATGGTATTGAACCTGAGATATCTGTACACAAGTAATGTGGAATTTTTAATTATTGAGCCTATAGTGGGTTTTTAATATTTTTATTTTTTATTTTTATTTTCTCTCTTTTTTTCTCCTTATATAATAATATGGGAAGTACCTGACAATAGTACCTTCCTAAGTGTGGTCTTTCTTCTTTTTCTTCCTTACTCTTTAACAACATCCTTACTCTGTGATTATCTATTTCCCCTTTCCATCTTACATATCTTTTTCCCCTTTTTCTCCCATTCACTCTCTTTTCTCGGCTTCCCTTCTAAATATTCATAGAATAAATATGCCACAAAAAGGTCTTAGAAGCCACATAAATACAGACGATTCTGGCGATGTTATCATGGATAAAAGCACTATTGCTGTGGATATGTTGAAACAAGGGAAGACTGAGGGGGTGGTTGAGTCACTGAACTGTATGGATTTTCTGCCTGAAACTGATGCCCAAACAATAAAAAATGTTCTCCCGAAGGCCCCTAAAAATGACCATTCCCCTATACAAAGAAAGGGACTTGCCATAGCCTTAATACATAAAGAAGAGGTAGCCGATATAGTTGGTGACATGGCTGAACCATACTAGAGGGAAGCTACTAAGGATCAGGCTAAACAAGGAATTAGTAGGGATGATGGCCACAATACTTACTTAGGAGAGACGCTTAATGAGTTCGAGAAAGAGGCTATACGAGAGATGCGAGGCTTGGGTATTAATAGTGATATACTTGGGAGAATTTAAAGGAAGAGAGATTGGTAGCAACTCTGGAATTTAATTTGGGGGAAGCGATCTCTATAATGAGGCAGAATTGGATCTAAAAAAAGATGGTTCTGTATTGACTTGAGAAGTGAAGATGGATTCCCCAAGCCAGAGAGAGTTAATCCATAATGCTGGACTGAATGTTAATAAATTCCTTAAAGGAAATAAACAATGTGTTACCACGAAGATGAATACTCAAAATAACAACCAACATTATTCAATGCGCACTTCCTGGGGCCATCTGGAGGCACCACCCTAACGATGAAGGACCCTTCTATTAAACAAAAAGGTATGGTTCAGGAAAAAAGTGGATTAAAACCACTTAAAACCACTATGGTCCTACCCATTGCCGGAGTTCAAATTAAGAACTACTTTGAAAAATACACTTTTACTAGCAAGGAAATTAAATTGACCATACCGGCAAGAGGGATTGCTAAATGTGACCATTCTGTAAAGGCAGATGCTGCTAGAAATAATCTATTGGGATATAATGAGGTGGGAGATAATGCTATTACTGATCTGAGCATCATAGCATTTGCTGATCTGGCAGTGGAGGGACGCCCTAATAGTGTGATTCAATAGACTTGCGATGCATCACATATTGGTTCACCTTCGGACTTAACCAACTATAATGATGAATATACTGAAAAACAAAATTGGCTGAGGGAAAGAGGGTTCTTGTCAAAGGGGCCAGATGAACAGTTGGAGAATTCTTAAATACATCATACTCTGAGAAAGATGATAGAATTAAATTGATGCAAACTACTGTCTCTGCCTTAAACATGGTACTTAGCTCTTTTGTTAATCTATACGATAACATATGGAGAGAAGTTAGACCCCACTCAGAATTGTTGGTGGAAATATATAATAAGCTGGAGGGTATCGATAAATTGTTTGGGACGCATTTACAAGATAAACCCTTTGGCCATGGAATAATCAATGATTCAAAAACAGAACTATTGACCAAGGCAATCTTAAAGGCGGATAAGATACAGGGGGAGGTCTTTGAAATACCAGAAGAGAAAATCTCTATAGAGGTCCTAGATTCTGATTGTCAGGTAAAGGGTCAGAGAGTGAATATGGGGAACTCACAATTGGAGCAGGTAACTAAACATGGATGCTCTTATAGATTTAACCAAAGACCAAACGCCTAAGAAAAACCTAGCACAGGATAAGAGGGACAGTGTAATATTGGAACAAGATGCAGTGAAACCCTCTATCATAGATTTAACATGTGATCAATCGCCTAAAGATAAAGTAGCACCTAGGCGAAGGAGGAAGGCCCCACTGGTTAAGAAATCCAAGAACTTAAGAAACACTAAAAAACAGAACGTTTTATCACATAGATTTCTTAGGAACCTCACTATTCTGGAGATTCTGTTAAAGAAAAACACTAAGACGAATAGTGCTCAGAAGCAAACCACTTGAGAGCAGGAAGAAGAATCAGATAACGCTGGAATACAGGAGGATAATATGCATGAACAGAAAAGGGATAAGGTAAATGATAAACAGTTGGATGGGTTTGGGGAATACCTACCTGGGAGCAATTTGGGTAGTGTGAATATTTTATCCCTTGGAAGGGTGAATATGGGAATACAGACTGATCAGGTAGAGACCTTTGCTGCAATTTCAGGTAAAGTGGGTATCCTGGATGACATAAGTTTAGAGGATGACAAGAAACAAGCCAGTGACCAGGTAGAGAAATTTGCCGGAATCTTAAAAGTAGTTAATAAAACCGGTAAAATGGGTATCCCAGACAAAATAAGATTAGAGGATGATAAGAAACCAGAGAATGCTCAGAATGCAATAAGTGGGAAGCAAAGATCCTTAAATGTACCAGAGATGGAGGATACAACAGCTGAGCATGATAAACCAGGGGAGGTGAGAATAACAGAAAGTGGGAAGCAAAGATCTATAAACTTATCAGACGTAGTGGGTTCTCCCGCTGTCACCACAGAGCAATCTAGCCCCCATAATCAAATTCTGTCCTTGGATGAAAATTCAACATTAATTGATATTGAATTAGCAAGGAAATTGTTTGAAACCCTATAGCATACTCTACCTAGTACACATGTACTATCAAATAGGAGTATAGAGACTCCTGGTGACTCTGCCGTTCAGACAAAACCTTTCGGGTAAATGTATTTCCCTAACCCTGTGTAAAAGGTGGATGCTGATAGAAATTGCAACCACTCCTTTATGCCACATTATTGAAGACAAATGGGTCCTCGAAGAATAGATCCTGAGAACATACTTATGGGTGCCGAGGGATCTGAAGCACAGTTGGACTCAATGCAGGACCGGAACTATTGTGTAGGAGGGATATCGAAGAAGACACCCGAATATAATAGAACTGATATGGGAATCCCCAAGGTGATACAAATGAAGTCTTTGGGGAACAATGTTCCAATTTGTCTCAATCAGGGAAATGTATTCAAAATATTTTCGGAAATGCCAAATCTGGGACTTCTATCTACATGTGATCTATATAGGATCCAATTCCCTGACAAAGAATGCTGGGAGATATGCAATGTATATTAAAGGTCACTGTTGGTAAAAAACCTAGTGATGAGCGAGGCGGATGCACTTCAAAAGTTGGGATTTGAAATTAAACTGGTAGCGGAGGAGTGGAGTCAATGTGACAAACCTAAAGTCCCTAAAAAACAATTTAATTATGAAAGAAATATGAAGATTGTCCATCACCCAGATGGACGTAGCCCGTGGAAAGGGAGGCAACATTTCAGAGGAAATAATAAAGAAAATCAAGACTGGGCTCAAATTACCTCTGCTCTGTGGAAATGATCTCCCTCATTAAAGACCACCAAGCTACATAGAGCCAGGGAATATAGAGGCTGTTACTTACTTACTTTGAAGCTCCTTTCGTGGAACACAAGGGGGCACCGACATTTACTTACGAACCCTGCAGTTACTGAGATTCTGAAAGAAAACAGTGTTATCTTTCTCCAAGAAACATGGCATTCTGCAAATCTTTCTTTGGATGGCTATGAGGTTTACTCTCAATTAGCAAAACTGAATAAGGGTGGTAGACCATCGGCGGGCCTAATGACTGTGATTAAGGGCACCCTCGGCCTTCGCGTGAAAGTGATTCCAATCTCCCTTTGGGAGTTCTTGCGGTAACGGCTTCTTCGTTAGAAGGTAGTTTGGGAGTTCTCTTAATTAATGTATATTGGCACTTTGGGATGACAGAGTTTAATATTTTCCTTGGAACTATAACAAGGAAGAATGATACTGGCAGTGGACCTCAATTCAGATTGCAGAATTGCACATGATGACCCCTTTTACGATCTAGGGGAAGAACCATTATGTGTCAGTAGACGAGGCGATAAAACAAAATGGGGTAAAAAGTGGAATTTAGCGCTGGCATCCATAGGTCTGAACTGTTTAAATGGACAGCTGGATGCGGTAGAACCCTCTAATCCAACTTGGCAACGAGGTGCAAGCTCCTCTACTATAGACTACATCTATGTAGATGCCTGGCTATTACAGCTCAATAGGGGGGGTTAAGATAGTGTATAACCCTTGGAGTGATCATAGTACCCTTACAGCAGAATTCCAGCTAATTATTAATAAGTCTGCCAGGGGAGAGCGGACTAATTTGAGAACGATAGGAAAAGGAATAAGATGGTCCGAAAGAAATATAGAGGCCCTTAATGGGGAAATTAACAAAACAATAAATGGAACTACTATAGATTGGAAACTACATGTCTTTAGCGCGATGGAAATCAATAACTTCCTGGGGGATCTTTTAAATAGAGCCTCGCCCCACCTGAGATTTGGTGTCTCAGTAAACAAATACAGACACATTTTTGACAAGAGTCTGGCAAAAGAGAAGACTATTTGAATCTGGAGATAATCAATTAGAGAAAAAGATCAGGATAAAAAAGGCAAAACAAAGATTTAAGAATTTTTGTATATCCAGATGGGCAGATATGATGCAAAAGGATGCCGAAATTATGTTGCGTACCCTGGTAAAAAGTGACCTTTTGGGAACAAATAAACTATCAGGATTTTCCAGCCATAGTCAATCAGTTGAATGCGGTCTCGGAAGCTCAATAGGTTATTTTTTTTTCAGAACAATATAGAGCCCCAATACTATTAGAAGCCGGGAAATTGGAAGTTATGAATGTTAAAAATTCGGCAGGGTGGGAGTTGAAGGTCGAATATGAGGAGGTACTAAAACCCATTAAAAATACACAACATTTGAGGGCGGCTGGCCCAAATAGGTTAACTAACAATACTATTAAAGGGAATACAGACGCTTAGGCAAAGATCCTTACGCAACGTTATAAAAGTATAGAAAGAGATGGAGCCATACAGAGTAGATTGCAAACAGCCTATGCAGTACCCATTTTCAAACGAGGGGAACGAGATCAAGCCAGAAATTACTGTCCAATATCTTTCATAGACGCAGACTTTAAGATGTTTGCGTCTATTCTATTAGCACATGTTAATTAATGGATGGTTAGATCTCACTGCCTGAATAAAAAACAGACAGGATTTAGAGTGGGACATTCGACGAACTTGAATGGGTTGGTGATGGGGGCAATGCAGGAAGTGCGACTGAAGTGCTGTTTGTGCTGGTCTCCCTGCCGGATTCTGCTTGTTCACCGTCCCATGCGCAAGAGGAAGCCACATCTACCAGCTAATTGGCGAAACACTGCTTGGATTTCCAAGTAATATAGCGTTTACGTCGCTACTCTTGTATTCTTAGACCCCTTGTAACCAGCTGCTTTTCTCTTTTCTTTGGTCCATAGTTGCCGCCTGGCCCTGCCTACCCACTCCCCACAGCCTACTTCAGCACCCTGCATGCACACCTGTGCACGCGCATCGGAAGTGCGACTGAAGTGCTGTTTGGCTGTTCGGGCGAGCAGGGTCGCGTGTCGCATTAGAATTTACAAACTTATCGTTGTACTTCTCTTTGGTTTTTCTGTTTGATGCCGGTACCTTGTGAGCTGTGACCTCCATGATGGCGGTTTCTGCCTATTACATTTTTGCTTTTGTATTTCATGCGATCGGCTGATGCAAGCAACCTTTTTTTGCTCGTCTAACTTGCCTTCTTTTCGCGTGACATACAGGGGCTCATACGTATGCATTACTGTTGCTCTGAATTGTAAAGTCTGTTTATGGCGAGGGTTGGTTGAAGTCTGTGAGTGCTGGTAAAATTCCCTTACTTTCACCGACCACATTCTACACCTCGCGTGTTATTATCACTGCTGGCTTATTTCCCTTTGACTTACTGCCATGTTTTTTCAATTTCTATTGGTGATTGTCAGGGTAGGCTTGCTGAAGTCCACAGGAGCTGAGGCTGGCCCCACAGACCCTCACCAGGAGTTCCCTCCTCAACCTACAATTTACAGCTGGGTCCAGAACCCCTAGAAAGGGAAAGGGGAAGTGAAGAAAATAAAAAATGAGATACTACTGCCTTGCAACCTTCTGGCCGTCTCAATCCGCAGTAAAGACGAACACATTTGTTTAAATATGAATTCAGCTAGACTGACTATTCGGATTATTCAGCCATATGGTGCTTCACATTGTTTGTTTGTTTATTTTATTTATATAGCGCGCCTGACCCAGAGTTATCTGGGCGCTTAAGGTGAAGATAACGGTTACAAGACAGTTATATATACAGATTACAGAGTAGTAAATACAAGTAATATACATTTCACACATACATAATGCAGGAAATAGATTTAGCATCACAAGGGATAGTGGTACTACGAGGTGTCAGGTGGATATAGTTACTCTTTATTCAGTAACCATTTGATGACGTGACTTGTGAATTTTTCGAATGTTGGGCTAATTTTAATGTCCTGTGGAAGTGTATTCCTTACCTTTTCAACCTCTTCCTATTACATAGAGGCATAAGTATTTACAATAAAAGCTTTTGAAAACAACAAGAATTGTGTTGAGTACTCATTGAGAACTGACTTAGCTCCTTCTTTCAGAAGTCACTGTCTTCACAAGCAAAGCATGCTGACTGAATTCATCTCACTAGATGTCTGTAGTTCACTGAGCACTGTTTTGGTATATGTACAAGTGACTCAGAATTAAGTCTCCAACATCCACTGAACTCACAAGGTTTGTTACCAAAACCAAACCTGTAAATCACTGTGATCTAGTGTAGAGACTTTACTTTATGCTACCATATTAGGAGTTCCTTTTCCTTGCTTTAAAAATCCATGGTAGTCTTCTTTCTACCTTCATGAATCTTAAAGCAGTCACTTAGACAGACACTCAACGTAGCAATTCAATTAAAGTTTCTATCTCTGTAACGTGCTGAAGTCCCGCTACGTTGGTGAGCATTGGTCTGATGAGACCGTACCTAATGGCACTGCTTTACAAGCGCAAAGGATAATACGCGAGCTTTGCTTTAATGAGTGCACACCCCACGAGCCTGCAAGACGCTGACGACTCGATCACTCGGCACGTGCCTTTTAAAATTCCCTGAAACCCGCGCTTCACTCGCGCCTTGAACCACGACACCATTCAACACTCGCACCTTGAATAATGGCACTGCGCAAAACCCGCGCCTTGCATAATGGCACACCGCAACACTTGCGCTTGAAATTAACATTGATTTTTCTCCCTGAGCAACGCAACGCACTTCCTTCAACCAAACCGTAACGCTCACGGCAATATCACACATCGGACTGCACGCACCTTTCACAACGGTCCGTATTGAAATTAATGCAGCTTGCGCTTGTCCGCTCAACACGCAGTTTCAACCCATGCCGCACTTAACTGTATTTGACTCGACATTAACTCTTAAACTGTAATGAAGTGCTGTTTAAACAGCACGCTGAAACAACACTCAGCAGTTCTCTTCTTAATTCATTAATCAAATGGTTTAGAGTGCAACGTACGTTAGAACTCCTTTTAACTTTGTACAAGATATATTCTAATGTCTCAATTAAAAGCTTTCATGAAATTAGTCTTTTCACCAATTACTTCCTGAATAAAGTATTTTCTAAACTCAAATGTCTTGAAACCTTCTTTAGAAATTGAACCTTTAAAAGGTAACACTCCCACCTGATCTTCCAATAATTGCTCCTTCAGCTACTGCAGTCTTCTTACTTCTGAACTGGATGTTCTGAACTCTCGATAGGCCTTAGTTAAGGAACCTCAAAAAACATATTACCTGCCTCTGAACTACTATGGATGAAAGTCAGTTTAGAATCTTGCTCACCAGCCAAGTACCCAAGCATGAATCTCTCCACCAATCAGATAAAATAAAGATATCATTGTTCTCTCCACCAATCAGATAAGGCTAACATTACTCCATCTTAACTTGGGCAACCTTCTATGTTTATACTGAAGGAAACAACTTCCTATCCTATGAACCTCTGTAGGCCTTTTCCAACTACCAGACCACCTACTCTGGCCAGCCCTGACAGTGATTAGGACGCAGCATGTAGTTGAATAGCACAATAATATTACTGCGGCATCTCCTCTCTTCTGCTAAGCACGTACGGTGTGGATTAAGAGATAATCGCTCACTGTGGTTTGTGCCTTTCAGAAGAAAGGACACTGACTGTGTTCTCTCTAATTTGACTGTGAAATTATCACCATTATTTGATAGTTACCCACTTGTCTGGATACTTCTTTGTAATAAGTTGGTGCTTGGTTGCACTCTGCCTGGCCTTACGATACACACTTGTAAAGTAAGGACTATGGTTGGTAGCCTTAGGAGTAGCAGACTCTGTAAAAACTCGGAGCATACTTCTACTATGTCTATGTCACTGTCGCAGACTCCATTCACCTCTTCTCTTCTTCTTCCCTTTTCACAATACGAACCCCTTCTGAGTAGTGAATCCAAAGGCATCATGGATGATCCCACCTTCCATGAGGTAGCCTTTACTCATATGTACGCTCAGACACATCTACTCCTGGAGGCTCCTCATGACGTGCAATCTTTCCCGATTCAAAAGGCCTTTGACATAGACATTTCACCTCAAAAGAGCTTTCTAAGTATGCGTGAGCATCTGCAAACCTCCCTTTCCGCACCTGCCACTGATCGAAATGTCCCGCTTTCAGACATATCAATACTGCCGCCCACATTAATGGCTGAACTATAGAAAAGAGTTTGTCCCTCACTGAGCCCTTCCACACCAGTGGCAGCTTCGGCGGGCGGTGTGGACAACATACACTTGCATCATCATAGGATTAGCTTGGAAGGTGAGAATGTTTAGAATGTTCCCATCTCTGCTATGCCCTCAGCAAGCTCCCTCAAGCTAAGTGCCAGCCATAACCCACATGCCAATCCTGAGAACACTCAAGCTATTCCCGACTTCAATAAGTCCTTGCCTACCCAACACACTCCAATGAACACAGATGATATATTATCGACTTCTTCTCCTAACAATGTGCACTTAATGCATGACCTACAGAGCATCAAATCTTCTTTTCCGGTATTAACAAGGATTCTCGACTTGGACTATGACTTCACCCACTACGAGCTTAGAGATCTTAATACATCAATGTCTGAAATGTTGATTAAGTTACATAAGCTTGAAGGGTTTATGTGCGCCGAATAATCTATCATGGCCCGCAACCCTCCTAAAATATTTTATGCATTTAGTGTGACCACACGATCAATTGATTCACAAACTTCTGAGATCCCAACCTCTTCAAAACCAAAACAAAACCTTTGCAATGAAAAGGATAGTACCCCTTCTACTCAGTCTTATGCGCAAATTCTTGCTGTCACATCTGAAATCATCTACAAGTAGCCAAATGCACTACCTGCAGCTATGTTAAAATGTATCTAGTAATGTGGAAAAGATTTAACAATTACAGACCCTTTATAAGAGGCTTTCTAATTCACCAATTGGTGAACTTCCCAACTGCTGTTTGCAACCTCATGGTTTGATCATACATGAGGTACCTACATCTGATCATCCAAACAGTCCATCTGCCCTAACAAATATCATTGATCAAGAAGCAGGAGGGGAGTCTAAGGAGGGAGAGTCTCACGCTGCTTCGGTTGAGCTGATCAAAACTGGTTCTTCTAACCAGTTCCTTTCACGCAAAGAAAAACATTTATATCTTTGAGCACTAAAACGCAAGGCTCTCAAACAGAGATCTCAACAAGTCGCTGCCACAAAATCTCAAAATATCACGTATAGCAAGATTAGAGGTCACAATTCACACATCAAAAACATATGCAATTCATCCCAGTAAGAGGTGTCCATCGATCTTACTCAGCTTAGTGAAGAAAGTAAAGCTGCCCTCTAACTGAAGCCAACTTCTAATGAGCTAGGAGGAGCACTTGCCTCCAAGATTAAACTAAAAGTACCCATGATCAAAGTGACTTCTAAGGAAACTTGACAAGTAAACCTGCCTAACTCAATGTCTAACCAGGTTGCGATGGACAATGCCATGATCAAAGTGACTTCCAAGGAAAGTTCACAAGTAAACCTGCTTAACTCAATGGCTAACCATGTTGCGATAGACAATGCCAAGCATTCGACGGGTGAGGACACCCTGGTGAATCCACCTACCGCACCGCCTGCCCACGGCAATCCCTGCTGTCCAAATTCTATCCACAGATTTCTGACAAAAAATCCAATATGAGTGCCTTACCCATGACTGCACCATTAGTCCACTCACGGTCCCCCCCATGTATGGTTGATTTTTCTCTTGCTTCTGTACCAGACTCAGTAAGGGCAGTACCAAACACTGCCTTACCATCTCTTAATTTGCCAGCCATTTCTCCAACTCTTCCTAATAAGACGGATGTGTCCCACCTAGGCCTATAGCAAATAGCCTCCAACAAGAATACACAATGAGGACACTTGAGGAGAAACTTTCATCCAATGCCGTTGTTATAACTGACTTTACGGCCGATTCGTACAACATCATCGGCTGGTTGAGCAATTCTGATATTAACGGAGCAAACAGACTCAACCGTGCCTTTATCCTTCAGGCTTTTAACAATATTCCTGCATTAGGAAGTCTCAACTCGCGAGATATTGAATGGATCACAATCCATTCGTCAATAATAATTGTATGATTTGCGAGTTTCATTCCTCTATCATAATCAAATTAATCTGGACACAGAGAACAGACTTTATTCTCCTTGGTTTACCACTGCGTTTATTTAAATCTAAAGCTGATGCTATAAGCTTTGTTGAAATCTATGAGAAGCCCATTGCAGAACCCGATACTCTACCTGCCATGTCTTCCACTTTAAATCTTCCTGATCCCACTGTGATCTCACAATTAGCAGCTTTATCAAATTTCATTAAAGACTGGTCATGGGTTATGCCCCTGGCCAATAGTCTCATTGCGGCTAAGGAGCCCAATGCACCAGCGTAGCCCATCCTTTTTATCGATCACATCATTGAATTCATGCAGATTCTCGAATTTATCTTACTGGCTACATTCAACATCATCTTTCAATTAATTTTCTATTATTCTATGCCAAGAAACAATTAAATGTCAAAGCTTTCATATAAATGGCTACATTACATACTTCGTTGGTGCTGAAAGTTTTTTTTTTGGGAAGGCCATTTGGTGGCCTTGCAATCTTGCTTAACAACAGCTTTTTGGCCACGTCCAAAATCATCATGACCTCTTCCGACATTGTAGCCATTGTAGCAACTTTTGCTGCTACGCCCCAGATTTCTTACCTAATAGTTTCCTTGTATTGGAATCCGGATCGCCAACAGCTCGCACAAATGTTCTCACACCTTTCAGGGATCTTCGAAAGGCCCTTTTCCTTGATCCAGATTGCAGGATCCCAATGGCTACAATGTCGGAAGAGGTCATGATGATTTTGGACGTGGCCAAAAAGCTGTTGTTAAGCAAGATTGCAAGGCCACCAAATGGCCTTCCCAAAAAAAAAACTTTCAGCACCAACGAAGTATGTAATGTAGCCATTTATATGAAAGCTTTGACATTTAATTGTTCATTTTAGGCGGTGATTTGAATGTATGGTGCTCATCTCAGAATTTGTCCTTAGCATTAATGCAACAATACGAAAAAACCTCAATACCTATTGTAGGGGCTATCAGTGGACTGGATATTTAGCTCTATGGGATATTTCTATCCTTGACTTCGATCCTCAAGCATCATCTTTCACCTGGCATACTGGTACCAAAGTCTCTTGGACTTTTTTGCAATATCTTCATATTTACTAGGTCTTTGCAAACCGGTACTTACTATCAACCTTGGCTTTGGAGATCATTTAATGATTTCTGCCGTCATTGAACATGTCATTTCTCCTTTGTCTACTATTCCCAATTTAACTTTGATTGAAGGGGATCGGCCGGGTCTCTCCATATGCTGGAAATCTCATCTATGTGACAAACTAATTGGGATGATTGACAAACAGTTGAGAGCAGATGCTTTCATGGGTATCTATCCTTTACCCATTGAACAAGTAGCTGAAAGACACACACATTAATTCCATGCTTGTCAAACTAACACAAATCCAAACATCTTCGACCTGTTCACACGTTCAACCTTACAGCATGGAGATTTGTGTGTTAAATCGATCAAAAAATCAAGCCTTAAGAAACTTAAAATCACTTAACTTACCGTTGGCTTCCTTTCTTCATAATAAAAAAGACATGGCTAATACCTATAGAAACTCTTGTTTAAATATTAAATACTATCTCTACAATCTGTCTAACCAAAAGATGATTTTCCATCTATGTCCTAATGACAGAAGATCCATATGTACAATGCTAACAGGAGTTACAGACAAGCGTGGTAATGAACTATCGTCATCCATATCTGTGGATATGTGGATGAAGTATTTCACCACTAAATTTCAAATGCCTGCTAACTTTCTTCATGTAACTCCATCTACCTCCATTAGGCTCAATTCTATGCTATCCCTGTGGTGCATTACTGACATTGAATGGGCTATTTCAAGTTTAAACCACTCGAAAGCCCCCGGACCAGATGAGATACCGTTTTGTGTTCTAAAACAGGACCCACGTTTTTGGGCTCACATTTTGAAAACACAATTTGATCATATTTATTAGTCTTCAATCCTTCCACGATCCTGGCTTCAATCCATTATTGTGCCTATTTTTAAAAAAGGCAACCCTGCTGAGCCAGACAACTTTCGTCCAATTGCTCTCTTGGACGCCTCAGCAAAGGTTGTTTCCATTTTGTTACTACGAGAGTTGCAACTTCATATAAATCACAATCACATTTTAGCACAATTTCAGATTGGTTGTTGCACACAGATGGTCACCACACTAAACGCTACCATTTTGACCCACCTGCTTGCCAAGACCAAATCTTGTAACTCTGGTCCGAGATACATGGCATCAATAGACCTATCAGCTGCGTTCGACTGCTTAATTCAGAATTTATTGTCGCAAAAAATGTTTAAACTTGGTTTTCCCCCACAACTGGTTACCTTAATTTCCAAACATCATCAAAACACTGGGTGCCACAATCAATTCGATATCTACATGTGTAGGTGTTAAAGAGGGTTGCAACCTTGCTGCAACCTTGTTGAATTTATACTTTTGCGACATCGACAATGTTTGGCTTCAGGACATTAGTTTGCCGGCCAAACTAGGACATCTGCAGCTGCACTGGTTGGCTTTAGCCAATGATATCCTTAGTTTTGATCGCACACCATTTGAGCTCCATTCTAATGTCAACAATGATGGAGTCCATGTACCTCGAGCAAACTCGATCAAATATTTAGGTTACGATTTGGGAGATTCAAATTCTCTAAATATGTGGAAACTTGCACTACGCAAGAAAATCATTCCACTAACTGCTCAAATGCGTATTGTCCACAACAAACACTGCACATTTTCTATGCTACCACTAATTGAATTCTACCCCCTTAAAGTAGAGGCTATTATACTCTACGGTCTCGACATGCATCTGATTAACATTGGAAGCATGCTCAATCAAATCCAAGGAACTTTATGGAAACAGAAATTGAGATTAGCAAACTCACTACTGAACGCCATACTTAGACATGAATTAGGTCTTTCTGCTTTATCAGCATGATACCAATGGCGACTACTTAACAACTTTGCTAAAATGATGTTTCCTGTCACCAACTCGTTATACGAGAATCGTGGTACTATGATCGCAGAGCGTAACCCTCGTTCTGTTGGCGAATATCACGACAGAATGTCACTTTTGCTGCTGAAAATTGGCCTC
Source organism: Ambystoma mexicanum (assembly GCF_040938575.1). Classification (NCBI taxonomy): domain Eukaryota; kingdom Metazoa; phylum Chordata; class Amphibia; order Caudata; family Ambystomatidae; genus Ambystoma; species Ambystoma mexicanum. The sequence continues at coordinate 1,162,573,719 of NC_090923.1, forward strand.
AAGGTCACTGACTTGCAGTCCAGGTTAGGATTTGTGGGAAAAAAAACTTTACGAACTAGATTGGAGTCACATGGTTGATCAAATGAATACCTATCAGAACTACAAGGAAACTGCTAATTTCATAACTAAACTATTACCTGGGCAACTCTATCTTTCTCGTTTTCCCTGCATCAAGTCACGTGATCTTTATTTAAGATTTAAACTCAATCAGATTGCCACATATGAAAGAATTAAACATTGGTATCCCCGTCTCAAGGAGGTATCTACTGGTACCTGTAGATTCTGTAATAGTAAATCACAAAGAGAGACTACTAAACATCTAGTCATCTTTTGTGATTTCTTTGAAGAACAGAGACCTCGCATTTTCGGCCACACCAAACTTGGAACTACTGAATGCTCAAGAGATTGGTTGTGGATATCGTGCATGTGGGGTACCAGCACTAGTCGGGTCCTTTCAGTAACAGGACTGCTTGTAATCATTAATGAAGAACTTGCGAGTAAACTATGCTCTTTTCTTCAATAATCAGGCTAAAATAAATACCCTTATGCTAGTTTATATTGCCTTGAACTTGTACATGAGTAAAATAATAATAATAATAATAGATGATAATAATTTAGCATTTATATAGCGCTACAAACCCTCATGTACCTGAGCGCTGCTTATTATTACCCACAGTGTGTGGTGCTCATTTATCGACCTTGGAAGGATGAAAGGCTGGAGTTAGGCCCTGCCGGGATTCGAACCTGCATCAGCAGGCTCTGCACAGATGCCAAAGCGAGCGCTCTACTCGCTGTGTATCGGACCGACTATAATCAGTTCAGAATGCAAGGTATTCCATTATTAGGGTCTGCAACGAGTATATTTACTCAATTCTCTTTGAAAAAGCCTCGGACGTTAAGGAAAATCTTCTTTTGTGTTCAGTTGTTTGCCAAATGATGAAAATAATGTCCACTGTGTATTTTTTGTTTTTGTAATCCTTTATGGTTCTATGCTGAGCTGTGTTGATTTGTTATTTACCCTTTAAGCCACTGTACATTTCAAAGGCCTTTTACGCTTTTTATCATGTACTTGTGCAAACAAAACACACATCGAAGACAGCTATATTATTCTACATTTTGTATGTTTAACTAGTATATTACAACCGTACCTTTAGTCTTAATTGAATTTTGCTATCAGGAATATCTGATGTATGCTGTATAATTTTATATATTTTGTAACCTGGTTTCTTGTGTTGTAAAAGTATGTTTACAAACTAAAAACAATGATAAATAAAATAAAAAACTTGCAGGAATCTGCCTGGGATGCCCCAGGAGCAGAGATATATATTTCACCAATTGACCTGTCAATAGCATTTGACCGGGTGATCCGAAGCTGACTGTGGGCCAAATTGACCAAGTGGGGTATGCCAGGCAGCCTGCTGAACCTTATTATGGCCCTCTATGAAAACGCTGGTATTTGTGTCTGCCTAAATCTTGAGGGCAATCTCTCTAGGTGGATTAGGACATATATAGGTCTTGGGCCGGGATGCTCCTTAGCCCCCTCTCTTTTTAACTTATGTATATCAGATGTTGGAGAGTTTTTGCAGGAGGCAGGCTTGCTCATGCCTAAACTTGGGAATCTACGCATCTCTTGGTTGGCTTATGCCGATGATTTTTTTCTTTTGGATCAGGCCAAGGTAGGGCTGCAAAGAACGATAAATACATTTTCGGAATACGCGGCCAGGAATGGACTTCTCATAAACCCAAGAAAGACTTGTGTTCTGATATTCTCAAAAGGTAAAAGAAAGCAGAACATATGTATTTGGGCTTCCCATTAATGGCGCAATCATCGATTGGCAGACTACGTGTTTATCTTAAACAAAAGGCCGACCCGTTGATATCGAATCCTGATGAAGTTAAATCACTACTATATGAAAGGGACTGGATTATAACTACAGAGAAACTTCACACTTATACGTCTCTCAGTCATCTACAGTGGGACCATAAACATAGTGGGGCACTCTCCTCCTTGTTGACTCAATTTCCGAACCGATACTATCATAACTTATTGCTTAGATTAGGTTAGAAAATCTTGCTGACGAGAAGTGATGAACCCATGGTGTCGTTACTGTGAGAAAACAGGAGAAATAGAATCAATGGAGCATCTGGTAATCCACTGTCCAGCACTGCAGTCAAGGAGATTGACTTATCTGGAGAAGTTTATAGAACGGGGATACAGGGGATTCTAAATATATTTGGAGTAGATGTATCCGTATTCAGAATATATCAGAAGGTTTGGCGGTAGCATCATTCATTAAATACCTTAATCTTTCAATGGAACAGAAACAAAAAATAGGCTTTTGCCGCTTTATGATGCTCTCTCTGTCCTGATTATCCCTGGTGATGGGGTAAAATCATGACAGCTTCTAATTATTTCTAAACTTAAGTACCCTGTAACATCCACAGCTAAAGTCTCTTAATTATCCTTTCTGTCCTTGATAGATGCCTTGTTGTAATAATACCGGATATATCGTATGATATCATTCATTAGCCACACTGTGCTGTACTTTACTTTGAATATATTGTATGCTTTTGCTGCTATGTTTTTAATAGGAATATAGTCTAAATGTATTCCCCCCCTTTCTTCCTTTTAATTCCAGATTAGTGTGCTTTGGATAGGTTGTAAAATGTGATATTGATCTCTGAAATGTATAATTTTGAGTCTTATATGAGTTTTATGTGAAGTGATGTTATATATATGTTTAAATTGATGTGCCACGTTGTAAAGGTTTCTTTGTAAACCATAAATAATAACAAAACAAAAAAAAAGCCTGCAACCTTGTTTGATGTCCAAGAATGGGCGAACCTGTGTTCACAAACACAGAAAATTGCCAGGAGCACCAGATTTCAAGTGATTCACTTCCACTTTCTACATAGAGAATACCTAACACCGACGAAACTACACAGTCTTAACCCAACCATATCTCATGAATACCCTAGATACCTTTAAGACCATGCAGAATTTTGGCATAAGGCTTGGGAATGTCTGGTAATTCAAACATACTGGCAGGAAATAATAGCGAAAATCAATAAACTGACACATGGCTACTTCAAATGCCACACATATTCTTGCCTACTGGGAAAGTTAGTAGGAAGCCAGAAAAAGAAACAAGAAAAAATTGGCTACGTTCTTCATCCTATTAGTGAAGAGAAGAATGGCAATCTCTTAGAAATGTCAAAAAGGAATCCTGCTTGCTCAGTGATTGATTGATGTCTGAAGATGGCTACAGACAGAAAGAGAAGCAATAAATAATAATAATAAAAAACTAGACGATGTAGAAGATAACTGAATGGATTGGATCCAACTGCTGAAGGAACTGACCTCATCGCCAGATGATAAACCACTATGAATCAACCAGTGGAAAGAGTTTACAGGCCCTTTTAGTATGAATAGTTGACAAATAAAATGGAGTAAAAACACATGCAAAACAATACTGGTACATAACGAGCCAAGAGAACCGAGCAACCAAACATATAGTTGGGCGTCATTTGTGTGACCATTGTACGTGATCATTCACATTCTTTGCAAATGATGTATTGTTTTAAGTTATGTAATGAAAATATATCAATAAATAAAAAATGTTAAGACAACAATGCAGTGACTGCATAAAACACTGCTACAATGAGGTGCGATCCTAGCACTATGTTGTCAGAACTCTGCACTGCCAAAGCAGTTGCACCCACCGATCGCAAATAAGGCTGTAGCCCTGCTGCTATAGGTTCTAATGATGTGCTGTAGCATGCTATCAGAAAATGTTTGTCTTTGTGTATCACCATTAGCACTGCTTGTGACTAGCCTCATTTCTCATGGCAATACAAAATAAAGGGTTTGTTATAATCTGTCAAACCAAGAGTGCGTGAGTTTACTAAGGCCTATTTTATTTCAGAAAGGTCTTTTTATATCCAAAGGAAGGTTCAGGTGCCTCTATGGGAGTCATTTCTTGCAATGGCTTCACTATGGCTACATAACCTAATATCCACTGGCAGATGTAGCACCCAGAAAGGATCTCATCTGCCTAATGGTGGTCGGATTTGGTAATTTCCAGATCGTTTCAACTCTTGCCTTGCTAATGTTTCTGTTTCCTTGTGATATATTGTGCTTTAAATAGTGCCCTTTATTTGCACAATTATGCTTTATACGAGGGGGATGCGAAAATTTGTCATCTGCATATTGTACCAGTTTTGGGGCCCGTTTCATTTTTCAGGGCTTCACTGAATAAGGTGTAATTTTCAGTGTACCCTATGGAAAACGAGTCAAAGCTATTTGATGCCCAGTATACATAAAAGTGGAAAGGTAGGGACTATCACAAATCTATAAACATATCAGCCAGGTTTGTTTATGGGCAAAATTAGAGTGTTACACGGGCTAGTGGTCGATACAAGTATCCCTTGATCTAACAATGAAAATGAATTAAACCAGAAATCCCTGGTTCGGCTTCTGTCTTTAATGGGTATGGTTTTCTGGACAAGGGTTTTGTGTGGTATACCTGAATAAGTAGAGGCTTGGCATCACTTGTCAGTCCCCCTTTGTTTGCATTTTGTGACCATAACTTCTGGGTCACCATTGCCAACAACTGTAGGGCGTCATTACAAGTTTGGTGGTATTCCGGCAGTAAATATGCCGAAATACCACCAAACGGATTTACCGTTACCACTACTTGGTTTGGCGGAATTACCGCCAGATTACAAGTGATGGTATTAGTCCCCATTTATGTACTCCATGGGGATTTCGGCGATAATTCCACCGAAAAGGCTGATTTTTGCCAGAGGTTTATCCTCCACTCCACTGCCAAAACCATAGTTGGGCCATGCAGTAAGGCAGCGGTAACTCCGTTACCACCACATTACCATTGATTTTAGCCACACCGCTGTAAGGAAGGCATGGTATCAACATTAAGACAGACACAAGTGACCACAGTTCAAGGGTGTTTATTGAACTTCAACAAGGGTGTGATAAACGCCTTTCTAATCCTAAATCTACAGATGGGAGCAAGCTATGACCATCAAATAATAATAATGCAGTCCTAGTAGCGTCTCGTCAAAATAAAAGGGCCTATACTAAGAAAATCTATTGCAAATCCTTACCTCTAAATACAAACAGTGTGGGGTAGTGTTTATGAAAAAGAAAGAGGTGTTCACAAAAATGATAAGTCAGGATGTTCAGGCCATTGGCCTTCCTTCCCCATGTTTTCAGCACGGGACAAGACGGTTCACTCGAGCATAGCACACTCTCTGGCTTCTTCAGCACGAGACTACAGTTCCATAACCAGCATCAGGGCCTTCTGTGCCCAGGTCTCTTTCTTTATCAAAGTCTCTTGATTCAGTGGGTATGATGTACCAAACCATACGCAACGTTTCTTTCCTCTTACAAGTACTCAATTCAGGTGATTCACACTTCACCCTGGATCCCCCTCAGCCGGGCTCAGATCACTTTTATACAATTATCATTACTTTGGATCCCCCTCTTCCGGACTCAGATCCCCTTCTCCAATGTTCAGAGAATATTATCTCTCGGGTGACTCATGGTTCATCCCGGATCCCCCTCAGCCAGGCTCAGATCCATCCTTTTACACAATTAGTCTTCCTCAGCCGGGTTTGGACCAATTGCAGTTTGCATTAACAATCGAAGACTTTTGAATGTGCACAGGGTTTAGCTTGACCCGTTGCAGGACCACTTCAATTTCTCAATTCCTTTTTACATTTACCAACTGTCAGTTAGATACCTAAGAGAGACCTGCGAATGAGCACCATGTGGCGCTGGACCACTCTGTATACGGTATCTATCTTGGCTTCAAAAGTTCAGTCACTCCTTTAATGTTCAATTATATTTGCGTCGCTCGTCACATACGCTTCACACACTGGTCTCTTCAGATTTCTTCATACAATGCTGCCGCTTGCAACCTTGGTTCTAGCACAGACCGGTCTGCTATTAGTCTCCCCGACTCACCGGCTGTGCTGTCTTCACTGGCGCTGCTTTGTTGTAGGAGCCAAGGACAGTACCACAGCAGCAATCGCTCCTCCCCAACCTGGCTATCGGGTACATCCGGCATACAATACCGTTTCTTCAGCTTTAATTCCAGGTCTTATGTTTCTTATTCTCGAAGGCTCGTGAAAGTAATGCTTTTTTTATCTGGAAAGGTGAAGGCCACTTCCCTTCTCGCAACCCTCTCTTGTCTTGCCGTCTTTCTCCTTGTATTAAACTGCCATTTTTGGAACTGTTGCTCCTTGTGTGCTTTGCCTTGCTCAGAGTGCGCTTTCATGCTCTTCCTTTTATCTGAGTTGGAAGTGTGATGGATGTCAGGTTTGTGTACTGATCAGTAATTGCCTGACTCTGCCTGACCATTGTGTTGGGACATGTCAGATATACGGATCGGGTGTTTTTCCGTTTTCTCTCCCAGTGAGCTGTACGTGAGAAAGTGTTTGTGTCGGGAAAGAGGGTGGGGGGTTGAGTTCTTAAGTATTCTACCTGGTAGGATGTGGAAAAGGTGTTACAGGGAAGGGGATATCACATCTCACCATCCGGTGTCCCACTCCCACTCCCCGAAGACCCCTCATCCAGGTGATCCTCCCGCACTGGTCCACCCCCAGGAACTGGATCCAAAAGCAATGGCTGTGTCCTGGCTACCTAGATGACAGATCCCTGGGAACTAGCAGGTGAGACACCTTCAGGTTTCTCACAACACTCCAACTTGTAATGAGCCCATAAATCTTCCAACTTGCGCTTCTCTGCCCCCTTATCCTGTTATTCTTGGTGTTCTGCAATCACTTTTTTGTCATATTCTCTCGAATTGTGCACCAAAGTTCACAAAACAGATCGAATCCCAGCAAATTCCCTAGTAACAATCGACTTAATAACAATGTATGATGTTCAGTAATTAGTTCAATCAATACTGACAATGGTTCGGCTACTGGATGAATCACTGGCTAATTTGATATCCCTGCCATTCACACAATTTTGGAGGACAATGGAGTGTTTGCAAAATCTTTACTTTTAATGGCTGATTGATTTGCCACTGTATCAATTAAACACAACACCTTCCTCCCATTAATCTCACAACGGGTCCTTCCGCCTTGAAGAAATGGAATTAAAGTTAGCATGACAACGTCAGTTCCCTCTTGGCTTTCCTAACTTGCTGTTTATTCTGTGCATGAAAAGGTTTTGCATTCACGTTTGGAAAAGGGGGAAGGAAGGAACAACTGCTCTTGCCACAGTTTTAAGCTAACTCTGATTTAGGCACAAAAGGGTATACAGTGTTTATATCGAATCCTCTATATAGAATGCCCATATATCGAATATTTTATATTGAAAACCTTTATAGTGAATGTATTTAGGGTGGGGTAAAGGGTTAAATATTTTTGGGAAACGGGCGAGATGGGTTTTTAGGGGTGGGAAACAGTGGTTTGGGGGGAACCCCCCCATACAAAAAAGTGCATTCGATATATGGGCATTCGTTATAAATTACTTCGGTATAAAGACATGTAACCGCACACAAGCTGCTAATCCTCCTCCTGCTTAAAATAGTGACACACTGTATTACTCATCACATAACCATTTACATTTCCCTGTGGATTGGGTGCTCTCTCCCTTGCTTTGGATCGTCCAGATCCTTTCAAAATGGCTGATCTCCTGCTGTCCACAATAGTAAACACTACCCGCCCAAGCACCTGCTGTGGCTGAAAGATTTTGAAATTGAACAGCTTAACCTCACTTGATTATTTCACTTGTGACAAGAAACACAGTGATTTGCAACAGGAACACATTCAAAGAGGGGCTTCATCTTCCAACCAGTACAAATACTAGTTAATTTATTCTGGCCTTTATTCAAATGCAGCCGCTGCATCTTCTATCGGAATGGTGTGTAAATACAACCTTCAACCGGTCTAGATAATCAATTGGTGTCTCGTCTTTCTTTTGTTTGCTGTAATTTCCATTCTCCCCCATTCATTTTTCTGGGGAAACGCAACAGCAATGTTCTGTATTAATGCATCTCTGGCTTGAACCAATTCTACACCTTTGACCTCATTACAAGTCTGCTGGTCCAGAAATAAGGGTGCTGTAGCAATGTACTTGCACCCTTTCCGGACCGGCAGACTAAAACTGTGCCTGCCGGCGCCGTTGTGCATGACGTTCAACTGGCATAATTACTCTCATGAGCGGATTTAAGTGAACTCATAAGGGATTATAACTGAATTACAAGGCACAGTTTCTCAGTGAATCGCTCTGTTTTATCTACCACACAAGGAAACTTTTCACAAATTCCTCAAATCTCTAGTTGTCCATAGGGCATAAACCATTGCCAGAATACCAGACTTCCATCAGCACCCACTCTTGGTAACTGTCTCATAGGGGCTTTTAGTTGCATAATTTCGGAAAAGGTACTCACTGTAGTGACACTGGTACTCTTATCCCATGTTACTCTTGGGACGTCCTTCGGAACGGGGATGAGACCAGAGCGTGTTGCAAAGCAGCCTTTAGAGTTTTCAGCACGAGCGTGCCTTGCCACGTCCTGTATGGTACCTCCTCTGCGCACCCAGTCAAACTGTCAGTCAGTCTCTCTGTCAAGTCAGACTTGTGAACTTATTTGTGGGAAAGGTGAGGTGTGTATGGCAGAAAGGGGACTATGGACTAAGCGCACCAGTGTCACTATGCTGGGTAACTTTTCTTTACTCTTATGTTTTGTCCAGTTTCCTCCACACTCATGGTAGAACATAAAGCACCATAATTAATTTTAACGGACAGTTGGAACTTTAATTTACAAAGAGGTTCTTCAGGGCGAATTGTCCAAAAGCTGCATCTGATCCAACAAATGTTTGCAGAACGAGTGTGGTGTAGCCCACCCTTGCTGCCCTATAAATGTTCAAAATGAGGACATGTTTTGGAAAGACACATATGCTGCCTTTCATCTGACCAAATGAGCATGCAGCCCCTTTGGGGCTCTATTTGTTTGTAATTTGTAAGCTTCCAAAATAGTAGAAACCACCCATCGTGCTATAGAAGCTTTCAATGATGGTCCACCGGGAGCTATTCCGCATAAATTACAAATAGCTGTGTATGTTTACGCAGATCCTCTGTCCTGGTAAAGTAACATTTTAATCCCATGGCCACATCGAGGGTGTGAAGCGCCTATTGGACCTCTGGAGATGGCCACAGAAAGAAAACAGGAACAGATAGTTCCTCATTAATGAGGAAGTCACAGACTATCTTTGGTAAAAGTCCTGGCTTTGTCTTTAGGACGACTTTGTCCATATGGAAAATGATGCACAGATTGTATACACATAAAGCTTCAGTTCCAATATTTTATGCACTGAGGTCATCACCACAAAAAAGGCGTCCTAGATGCATGTAAACTAAGTCCTCAGAGATCAGGCCACTAAGGACAGAGTGAGGGCTGGGGCTCAGAACCAACTCTTGCTGTTGCAGGAGAATGTCCATCCACTTTGGTAGTCCCCATGGTGGTTGACTCCTCGTGTTGTATAGATCCAAAAACCAGAATCTTTTCATCCAGAAAGGGGCCGCAAGAATCTTGTGCCACCCCTCTGTCCATTTCAGTTTGTGCATTACCCTTGGTATTAGTGGAAGGGCCGGAAACGCATAAAATGTCTACAAATCCCACAGAAGCAGGAAAGCATCCCCCAGAGAATCTGGGCCTTTCCCCTTCCATTTAGCATTAGAGGACATGTTTTGCTCCTGTATGTTGCAAAGAGATCTACCATTGGCTCTCCCCATGTTTGACGTATTGGAAGTACGGCCTTCTGATTGACCTGCCATTCGTGTGCAGTATGAGCCAAATGACTCACTACATCCATCCTGATGTTCTCCTCTCCCAAAAGGTGGGAGTCTGTTGTCAAAATGGCATGTTCCAGACAGAGACCGTGCCACCTGGTACTGGTAAAAAGGCTTTCATACATAGAAAAATTGCACTTCAGTCTGGGGTGTCACAACATTGCCTTGTAGGACCTCGAGCTTGGACCCGGTACAGCCTGCAGATGGCAATGGGAGAGAGTCTATTTGACCCCTACTGTGTGGGTGGATATCATTTAGAGTATCACCTGCATAAACAAAGTTTCACGTACCTTTAGTCTTCGCTCAATTAAATCTTGATCCTTGATGTTGAGCTGCCTGATGAATGCTGTCTCCCACTGTAGAGAGACACGCAGCACAAGTACACCACACGTGCCATTGTAATAAACAAATTAGGCAAAAAGCATGCAGGTACACAAAGGAAATGCTTGGTGGGCACACACTGCACTGGAGAACCCTGTTGGACATGTGCCCTGCAGTGGTCGAAGTGTATGAAAAGAAGTAGTGGAACTATGTTCCCTGCTGGCCTGCCCCCGCTCCCCACTAACCCCATTGCCACTCCCCCTCCCATGTGCAATACGAACCCCCAAACAAATGTGCCTGCAATACGAACCCCCAAACAAATGTGCCTGCTGTTTAAGGGAACGTTCATTGCAGTTCACTGACGTGCAATTTTCAAATGCTTCCTCAACTTTTCTTTTAACACAAAACTATTCCGGAATGGTTTCTTTTTAAAATAAAAGTATAGGAACAGTCAAACTTAATTTAAAAAGTAGAGGAGCTGCTCTCCCAACTGCTCCCGCCCACTGGTGCCGTGGAGGTAACAGTTGTTTAGGCACAGCAAGGCGTGGCTGATCGATCAACGCTCCATCCCTGTCCGACATGAAGAAAGGGACTGCTGGTTGGGCTAGGTGCACAGAGGAGGTACCATGCAAGGCGTGGCAGGGCACCTGTGCTGAAAATTCGAAAGGCTGCTTTGCAACACGCCCCGGTCCAGTCCCTGTTCTGAGGGGGATTCCAAAAGTATGGAGGAAGGGGGATGTGATGTAACATTACTGCGCTTTAAATCTTCCCATACCTACATGGGTATGGGAAGGATTTATAGTGAATATGCTTTTTGCTTGCACAGCGGGGCTTGTCCTGCTCACCCCGCTTTGGGGCTGGGTTGGCTGCTGTTGCACTGCTTGTGCAGGTCTTGCTGCACGTTCGTGGCTTAAAGCTGTACTTCCTAAGGTAGCAATGATATTTTCTTTCCCTTCATTTTCCTCTTCCCCTTTTTTGTCTCATCATGCTGAGAGTATAATTTAGTCACGGGAAAGGTACGCTTGCTTCCCTCAATCTGCACTTTATTTATTTTTCATTTATAAAGTGCACCCAAGCCTGCATCTGGGCCCTGTGAAACTGAGGCGTGACAGCACCAAATGTTGAATCCTGCAGCCTTTCAGCAAATAATCTAAATAGGAAACCAGGCAGCAACGGTAGATAAGGTTTATTTCCATACAGCTGTTCAGAAATGAGTCAGGAAATTAGCATAGTATCCCAGTCACAAAATTGTGGCCCAAATGACAGTAGCCTTATTTTTTAGGGTTTTACATAATGAACATTATATAAGTCAGTATCATACATTTATATGGTTACACTGAAATTCCTAAAGTGCATGATCCGGCCTTAAAGGGCATGGTTTAAAGCACCATTCTAGCGCTGTACAATTCTGTTCGGCCTACACAATTAATATAAAGACTGGCTCTTGCAGGTTTTTTCCATTACACAAAATAGAACTTGATTGGCACTAACTACCCATATGACTTTTGTTCTGGTTCTCAGGTGGCATGGATTGCCTTCAATAATGACACTGAGCCAGAAAGTGGGTGTACCAGCACCCTCAGCAGGGCCCAAAGTAACACTCATATGGCCTTATGGGCTACCACAAAAATACCAGCCAATCAGCTTCCTTACCACACCACCTCATAAGACATGGCTGAGGATGCCATGTCATCTCGTATTATTGCGGATTTGGTCCAGGGCTTAGATATGTCCCCTGCTTGTGCAGGAATAAAGAGCGGTCTGCTTCAATAAGCCACAGAAGCTCACAATGGGAGATGGTATGGAGTAGTAATGTGTGTACTCAATGGGAGATGGTCGCAAGCAACCCAAAGCAATCCCTCATGATTATGTTCCAAGGGGGTGAAGGTCCACAAGCTCCCCCCCCGAATCATTCGTCAGTACTCACAGAGGATGAGGTTGCACAGGCCCTCCAACCACTCCCTTTTATTTATAATTTAAAGTCTTTCAGGGTGAGAGCGTTATGGCTCTGTAAAATTCATGTACCTATTTATTTACAGTTCTCATAAAAATGGTGTAAATACAGGGTACCGAGCGGCCTTGTAGACGAACAGCATTCACACAGTGGATTGTCAGGTTGCCCAAGTATCACTCTGTCCCACATCGAGGTGCTCTTCGGGTGCCATCAATGATGTGCAATGCAATTTTGACTGAGGTGCCCTATATTGGCTGGATTTGTGTACCAACTGATGGAGATGGCAGGTCAGTTTTCCTGTGGTGGCAGTTTATTGCATATAATGCTTCGGGTTGCAGGAATATCCTTACCCATCCTTTGGGGTCTGTGCCTGAAGGTTATTCACTGGTGAAGAATCTAGCCGGGAATGCGCTTGGATTACATTTCCCCGTGCCGGCAAAGAGTTCTATGGCCATAATCATGGATCCAGAATGTGTAGGATTTCACAGAACGTATATGAACCCTATTAATTTATTCAAATAAAATGAAAATTGACATACAGATGGTTATGCTGCTGGTTAATGATGGTCCACAAGTGTACGGTCAAACAGTTTGTTCTATTTCAGGAACATACCCTTTGTTTTTGAGGGTGAGGCATACTTCTATGGTTGAATAAATATTGCTATTCACTTAAAGTAGTGTGCTATATGGTAAAAAAGCATGTGTCATGCTGCTTGAACCTTAACTCTTAGGTTGAGGTTGCACCATTACTGTCCTCAGGTCCTGATGCAGACTGCACACAACAAAATTAAAATTCATAGAGGCACTGACTGATATGCTACCTCATATGGGTGGTCCAGTGCAGAGATCTTGTCTTTGGTGCAGAAGGCGGCAATGAAATTGTGTAACACCTGTGTTTATGGGTTGGACTTACCGGAGTATGTTTGCTGGTGATCACTGCAATAGGGTTATCTAAGGGGAGCGGAACAGGAGCGAGCTGTTCCATCAATGCAGTGCACTCTGCTTCTTGCATCTTGGTGCGCATTTGCGTCATCATGCAGTCACAGCAAGGCCCCAAGGCACCTACCAGCTCCTTATTCTTGATAGGCGGAGGCACGATTCTATAGGTAAATAGACACTTATTCACTTAAACAATTGTTGCATCCAGTATGTCATTCCTCTCTCAGATACCTCAGCTCCTGAGGGAGATACATAAAGAAGGGTTACAGGTACTGTAAGGAAGGCATGGCATCAAACAGTAAGACAGACACAAGTGACCACAGTTCAAGGGTGTTTATTGAACTTCGATTGGGTTTGAAAACCGCCCATCTAATCCTAAATCTAAAGATGGGAGCAAACTATGACCATCAAATAATATTAGTACCCAGTGAGGGTCAACCAGAATGTAATAACCATTCTGATTAGCCCTCGCTGGGGCTTTAACCGGCCGGGAATCCATTGGCGGGGATTCCACTCCTTTGTTCCCCGCATTGGGCGTGGCAGCCCCTCAGCCAATGAGGAGGCTCGAAGTGGGGCCATACCCGCTCCGAGCCTCCACACGGCTGGAGGCTGCCATTGTCCCCTGCCAGGGATTCAGGTAACCCCCCCTGCACACAATCCGCTCCCCACCCTGGCCTCCCAACGCCATTAGCTCTGCATTTCTCCTTTTCGGGAGCGAACGAGCGGGGAACACTTCTGTCCCCAGCGCGTCTGCTCCCGATAGCCGCCATGGAAAGGGAAAACAGACTCCATTTTCCCTTGCCGGAGGCCATTTCCTTTGACATTTTTTTTTCTGTTCCGAAATGTAGCCGCGTTTTGGAACAGAAAAAATGCTATTAGTACCCAGGTCTGGTGGGCCGGGATACTAATAGCTATAAACCCCTCACTGTAGGGGCATTACCGAGTCAGGTAATGCCCCAGGGCCATCGTTACGGACCTCGCTTCACTCGGGCCTATAACTATGGGTCCCCGGGCATTACCTGACTCGGTAATGCCCCAGCGGCTTGGGGTTTATTGTTTAAATAACGCAGTCCTAGTGGTGTCTACAAATAGTGTGGGAAACAATGTTCATGCAAAAGAAAAGTGTTAAATGATATACCAGGATATTCAAGCCGTTGGCTTCCCTTCCCCACGTTTTCAGCACGGGACAAGGCAGCACACTCGAGCTTAGTACAGTCTCTGGCTTCTCTAGCAGGAGGATGCAGTTCAAAACGTACACATCAGAGCCTTCTGTGTCAAAGTCTCTTATTTCAGAGGGCCTGATGCAAAACAACAAACATCAAAGTTCCTTTCTTTATAGGATTCCACATGTACAAATTCTCCGGTTATTTTCTGTTCACCCCGGGTCCGCTCTGCCAGGCTCAGACCGACTTTAACACAAAACCTTCAATTGGTCTCTCTCTGCCAGGCTCGGACCAAATTCACATACTTTTCAAAACCTTCACTATTTCATCAAAATCGAAGACTTTCGACTGGGAACAGGATTTTGCTTGACCCGTCGCAGGTCCACTTTGATTCACATTTATTCATTCTCTTTCAATTGATTTACCTCCGCCAGGCTCAGACCAAATGCATCTACTGTTATTACTTCTCAGCTGGATATTTTACAGAGACCTTCGATTGGGCATCCACGCAGTGCCGGACCACTGCGTCAAAGGTATTGTAGCTTACTTTAAAGTTCAATCACTCATCAGCAGTTTAACTTCACCCACGTCTATTATCACACGCGTTTTAACAATTTTCGTTCCAGTGCTTGCCATTCAATGTTGCTACTTGCACCCTTGGCTTCAACATAGACCGGTCTTGCATCAGGCTCCCCAACTCACTAGCTGTGCTGACTTCACTGATGCTGCTTTGTTCTTGGAGCCAAGGACGGTACCACGGGAGCTGGCGATTCTCCCTACCTTGGTTACTGACGCTGGAGGGCCCCGGGCACCTCCGGCATGCAATGCAAGATTCTTCAGCCTGGTTTCCTGGTCTTACGCATTCTATTCTTGAGGTCTCTGGAAAGTTATGGTTCCCTGTCGAAACGGTCAAGGAATTTCCCTCCTTGAAATCTTCGGTTTTGCCGTCTTTCCCCTCCTGCTCAGCTGCCGTCTCGAAACTGCTGGTTCCTCATGTGCTTTGCCTCGCTCCAAGTGTGCTCTCATGCTCCGCCTTTTATCAGAGTGGGGAAGTGTAATGGAAGTCAGTTGTTAGTGATTGTCAATAATTGCCCTACCTCGCCTGAACATAGTATTGGGACATGTCAGCTATACAGTGTAGAGTTCCTAAATATCCTACCAGGTAGGATGGGGTAATGGTGTTACAGGGAAGAGGATAATGCATCTCACCATCCGGTGTCCCACACGTACTCCCCGAAGACCCCTCACCCAGGTGATCCTCCCGCACTGGTCCACCCCCAGGAACTGGATCCAAATGCGATGGCTGTGTCCTGGCCACCTGGATGACGGATCCCTGGGGACTAGTGGGTTGAGACACCATCTGGTTTCTCACATTAGCCAGGGCTGGACTGGGAACCAAAAGAGGCCCTGCAATTTTCTTTTAAAGTGGCCCCATATTTTGCGGACCGAGCGAGCACAGTGCGTGAGCCCAAACCTTCTATGAGGAAATTGGGAGCATCACCCAAGAAGATATTGAATACAATTTGTCAAAATTAGTGAATTTAAAGCACGTTTTAAACAAATATTGGTTAAAAAGTCATATTTTGAATAAGTTCATGATTTCGCAAAGTAGATCTTCAATGATAGAGGGACAAACAAGTGCACAGTCTCGGACTGGCCTGAAGGGCATTGGGTAATATCTTGAGGGCTGCAGTGGCACTGCAGGAAAGGCTGGGCAGAGAGATAGATGGCATGGCCCAGGCAGGCTTGCATGTTGCGTAACACAGCACAGGCAGCACCGTGAGACGGTCTCTTGTCTTTGTATTTAGGTTGCAAAATAAAATGCACTTGATTGTGTGGGGGGTGGCGTTGCCCCGGCCACAACAGGACAAGGGTTTTTTTTTTTCGAAAGCCTGAAGCACTCAAGTGTGAAAGCTTCAGGAAAAAATGCCTTTAATCTACCTGCATGGCATCCCTTGTAGCAAGAGATACAGAAGTTTCAGGCTTTAGGAAAAAAGGCCTCAGCTTCCAGCAGCCTCACCTTTTCAGCCTTAAAAGTGATACTGCCCCTATCTAGCCTGGCAAGGGGCAGTGTCAGCATTAAGGCTAAAAAGGCACTGTCCCCTGCCAGGTAAACCTTTAGCAAATAAATGCAGAGATCAGCACCCTCTCTCTGACGGGGGGAAGAGGGTGCTGATCTCTACAAAGGCTGCCTGGCGGGGATGCCTGTAGCCCATTGAGCTGGTGCTCGTCAAGGGGACGTGGCCTATCGAGTTGGCAGGCAACTCTTGGAAGTTGGAGGAATCCAGCATGAAGAACTATATAAAAACATGATTTCACACTGAAAACTGAATATTCCGTTTATCATTCACATGTAAACTTGCTCCAGGAATTGTTCACGGTTGGAAAAAGGGTCAGAATGTTGCTACATTTCACTTGGCTCAAGATTTTTGGCTGAAGCAACCCTGAGCCATGGTGCGGCTGTCCAATAACGCACAAAATGTAGAAGTGACAAAATAACAAAAATGCCTCACCTGGTAGCCTTGCATTTCAAAGGCTGTAAGAAGCCAGTTTCAGCACAGACTGTTTTTCCGTTAAATGTGGGAAAGCACTGGAGAAAGTAAAACCTCTTGATTCCCCCTGCAATGTACTCATCTGTGCTCAGGCAATTGGGTGGCTAAGCTGCTGCACTCCACACTCAGAAAAGTGGTCGGTGGGTCACATACTGACCAGAGTAAGCGACCACGCACAAGATGAGGTGAGGCATGGGGTCAGCACCACTATTTGTTCAGGTTGGGGTCTCGCTGAGGGCCCATGGATCCTTAGAGACAATAGAACAGAGCAATTGCTTTGCCTGGGCGGCTGAGGATTCCCTGGAAGAGGAGATGGGTGTAGAGTGCGATAGGACCCACATAGGAAGCAGCAACATACCCTGGGAAGAACTTGAATGCTCGGGGGAGGAAACTCACTGTCTGAAGAACAAAGGATCGGAGATTTAATGGTGCACAGGGGAAATAAAGTATGAAAAACCTAAATAGAAAAGGAGATAGACTTGAGGATAGAGGTTGGGACCTGCAGCCCAATATTATCCTCACTAGCTATCACTTATTGCAAAGTACACAGGACCATGACTGTTCTGCCCAGAGTATCGACTATTTAACGGCAGAAACAAAGCTAGGCCACCGTTGTGTTCTATTCCATATCCAAATTCCAAATATTGGACTGAGAATTCCAAAATTGCAATTGTAAATGTATGTTTAAATATCAATCAACTTTATATCTGTATGTTGACATTACCATTCACAATTTACTCTCTCCTCATTTCACCATCTTTTAAAAAAACTTTTATGGGGGAGTCAGTCAACCCACCTTGAGTGCATAAGACTGGACTCAGGAAATACGGATCACAAAAGTTTATTTACACAAAACAAAAGACTGAAAAAATAGAACACTGAAGAACTAAAACCAATTCTCTACCAACAGGAGTGACACTTTCTCACCTCAATGGCGTTGCAAGTTTCCTGAAACTTACAAGTCTCTCAGTTCTTGGTTATGAGTTTCCTAGGGATTTCCGAACCCTTTCGCTAGTCCCGGTTCCACATAAGGCCTCTGGGTCAGCCTGGCTGTTTCATCAACCAACTGATGACATAGATGTAGCTTCTCTGATGGTGTACGTTGGCATCATAGGTCATTAATGTCTCCCCACTTGTACTTAGTGCTATTTTCCCTTATTCTTCAAAACTCAAGACCTCCCTTGCTCAGTTGCCCTGATTATTCCGCCTCTGGCATTCTTACCTGGGGCACGCTCCTCTGCCTACAAACTTGTCCAGTCTATGATCGACCTTGCCTGCTGGAACCTTCCTGTTCTGTCTAACTGTGAGACTATTCTCATCCTCCTCAATTTCACTCTCAATGGCTGTTGTATTCTCATCCTCCTTCACAACCTGATGTAACCACATCTTCTTCCACTTCACCTCTGGATGTTACCAGCTCCTCCTCCTGTGGACCTCCTTCACCTCCTGAGGTTACCACTCCTCCTGTCCTTCCTCTCTTCTCACCTCCAGCACCTCTAACTATTCCTCACCAACCCTCTTCTGTCTCTTCAATGCTCTCCAATCACTTGCAACAACTGCATCATCCAATTACCCACATCAACTGACGGGTGTCTGGGTTTCATAGTATTCACCCCAGGTTGGGCTTGGTGAGTGGGTGCACCTGTGTGCTGTCCTTGTGGCTGGGCTGGGATTGACAGTTGTTCCAGGATGCACATGGCCCCACTTTGGGGCGAGGTGGTTGGACTAAGCCTGCATCTGGCCTGTCCGCCATCTTGGATTCCACTCTCTCCACCTGCCATATCAAGTGCTGCCTGTGCAGGGCCCTTGTCTCCTGTTCCCCCAGGGTGTGATTTGCAGGTGGAAACAATCTTGGTGAGCTTTTAAGAGTCCCTAAAGACATATATATATATATATATATATATGTTTTGCAGTGCATTTGCAACATTGTATCCTTGGTGAGGGAACACTATTCCGGAAGACAATGAATTGGTAACTCTACATTATTTGCAGGAAAATCGATGGGTGGGAAACTGCAAAGCTTGGAAAATTGTATCAAGTGTGGGTTTCTGTAGCTCATACATGGAGAAACCTGAGGAAGACCACAAATTTGCAGTATAACCAGGTTACTCACCGTAGTGATCACCTTACTCCTAGTCCATAGTCCCCTTTCCTCCATACTTATGGGACACCTCTCCGTCCTGTGGGACGGGGACGGAGCACTTTGTAAAAAGCATCCAAAAATATTTTTTCAAAAATGTGTCTTTCCTCTCTTTCTGTGCGAGGCCTGGCACGCGTCTGTAAAGAGACCTATTAGCAATAACAGAGGAACCTTAGTAGAGGGGACGGCGGGCGTGTGTATGGAGAAAAGGGGACTATGTACTAGGAGTAAGGTGGTCACTACGGTGAGTAACCTGGTTATACTCCTACGTCCCGTCCCCTTTCCTCCATACTTATGGGAGAATCCAAAGCACTCCTAACTGGAACTGCGGGTGGATGGAAATACCCCTTATTGAAAAAGGTTCTTCAGCACAGCCTGCCCAAACTGAGCATCAGCTCTCGAGCTCATGTCAAGAAATAATGCTTACAAAAAGCGGATGGGGAGGCCCAAGTAGCACCCCTAGCGATGGACTCCCAGGGGACATACTTCTGAAAAGCAACCGCAGCTGCCTTGCCCCGCACCAGGTGTGCATGAACACCCTTAGGAGGTTTCAGCCCTTGGACGGTGAAAGACTCCGTAATGCAGGCGGCGATTCACTGAGAAATAGTCGCCTTAGATGCCTGCTTACCCTGAGGGTTACCGAAAGTCACAAAAAGTTGAGAAGAACTCCTAAGCTCGGAAGTTCTGTCAAGGTAGAACTTAAGAGCCCTTCTGACATCAAGACAATGCAGAACCCTTTCTGCCTCTGAGGTAGAGTTCGGAAAAAAGACTGTCAGGGAGATCGACTGATTCAGATGGAATTCAGTTATCACCTTCGGTAGAAAGGCAGGGTTTGTCCGGAGGACCACCTTGTCCTTGTGAAAGACCAAGAAGGGATGCTCCACTGACAAGGCTTGGAGCTC
The DNA here is from genome assembly GCF_040938575.1 of Ambystoma mexicanum. Classification (NCBI taxonomy): domain Eukaryota; kingdom Metazoa; phylum Chordata; class Amphibia; order Caudata; family Ambystomatidae; genus Ambystoma; species Ambystoma mexicanum. Next base: position 1,162,593,513 of record NC_090923.1, read on the forward strand.
ACTCACCCGCCTCGCTGACGTAACGGCATTCAGAAAGGACACTTTCCAGGATAGGTACTTGAGGTCCACCGTGGCCATTGGTTCAAAAGACTTATGGCACAGCGCCGTCAGGACTACATTTAGGTTCCACGGCGGATGCGGACTACGAACTGGAGGGTAGAGGCGTGTCAAGCCTGCAAAATGCCTCTTAACCACTGGGTTACTCAGAGAGTAGGAACATTGGTCTGTAGAAAGATAAGCGGAGACCACTGAAAGGTAAGTTCTGTATGACAGAACGTGAACACCCGACTCTGCTAGGGGGGACACGAAGGACAGCACAGTGTCAATCGTAGCCACCCTTGGGTCCAACTGCTTTTCCAAACACCAATGACAGAACCTGAGCCACTTACTCCTGTATTGGGATCTGGTCGAGGGTTTCCTGGCTGCCTGGATAATACGCATGTTATCCGTAGACAAGTTAAGATGCTCTTAAGACCTGAACTCAGGCACCATGCCGCCAAGCTGAGCGATTGTGGGGAGGGGTGCCACATCTGCTGTTCCCCTTGATGAAGAAGATTGGGGGTCACTGGTAATCTGATCGGCGGATACACCGACAGGTGTTGAAGTTCTGAGAACCAAAACCTGGCCGGACACCCGGGGGCTATGAGTAGAAGGGAGCAGTTCACCGAATTCTTCAGTTTCCAAATTGCTCGATGGACTAGAGGCAGATGCGGGAAGGCATAAGCTCTCATGTTGTGCGATGGACTCTCGAGAGCATCCCCCAGAGAGGAGGCTCCCAGCCCCCCTCTGGAGGCATACCGAGGAAGCTTCTTGTTCACCGCCGTAGCGAAGAGATCCACCTCCGGTGTGCCCCAACGCAAGAAGATCCATGAGAGGACCTCCGCCTTCAACTCCCACTCATAGCTGACCACTGTCCGCCGGCTGAGGGCATCCGCTGTGACATTCAGCTGGCCCGGGATGTGAACTGCAAGCAGCCAGACCCCATGAAGCACGGCCCACTCCCAAATCTGGATGGACAGGTCCACGAGGGGGTGGGGGGGGAGACTTCGTTCCCCCTTGCTTGTTGATGTATTACATCGACAACACATTGTCCGTGCGTGTGCGGACCACCTTGTTGGCAATGATCGGTCTGAACGCCCTGAGCGCTAGGAAGATCACCAGAAGCTCCAGATGATTTATGTGAAGAAGCTTGTCCTGAGGCGACCAGAGGTCTGAAACATGTAGAAGATTGAACGTCGCACCCCAGCCCAGGAGGGAGGAGTCCGTCGTGATCGTCACCATCAGAGCTGGGTCCTGAAACCCCGCACCCACCGACAGGTTGCTGAGAGATGACCACCATTCCAGGTCCACTCTCATGGAAGCCGGAATCATTATCAGCTTGGAATCCGGGTCCAGAGCCTGACGCCAAGAACTCCAAAGAGCCATCTGGGTCCGTCTCATCTTGAGACGAGCAAGAGGAAGAGCCAGCACACACGAGGCCATGAGGCCCAGAAGCCTCTGGAACCACCAGGCCGACATGCTCTCCGACTGCGCAAACATCTGACACTAACAGTGGCTAACAGATCCGCCATTCTGTCCCCGGTCAGGTACACTCTGCAGTCGATCGTGTTCCAGCGAAAACCCAGGTAAATCAGGTCCTGCAAGACCGTCATGGAAGATTTCCGCCAGTTCACTGACAGCCCAAGATGGAACAGGAGCTGAAGGAGAGACTGGAGATTGCCCGCTGCTGCCAGCGGAAAAGGGCTGCGTAAGAGCCAGTCGTCCAAATATGGATACACATGGATACCCTGGGGACGAAGATAGGCCGCAATCACCGACATCATCTTCGTGAAGAAACGCAGCGCCTAGCTGAGGCCAAAAGGAAGCACTCGAAACTGGAAGTGCTCCTCTCCCAAAGAGAAGCAGAGATATCTCCTGTGTGGCTACCAAATCAGGATATGCATGTACGCATCCTGAAGATCCACAACGCTGAGCCAATCGCCCATCTGCAAGGAGGACCGTAACTGGCTGGGCGTGATCATCTTGAATTTCTCTTGGGCTAGGAAAAGATTGAACTGGGAAAGGTCTAGGATGGTGCGCAGGCCAGCCTCGTTGGGTTTGGGCACCGTAAACAGCCGGGAGTAGAAGCCCTCCCCTCGCTCCCCAAGGGGAACGGGTTCCACAGCTCTGAAGTCCAGGAGTTTCTGAACTGCGGCTTTGAGGGAGGGCGAGCCCGACTGCTGAAAAGGAGGGTTGAGGGGTGGGGAAGGGGGTAGGGGTAAGCGGAAGCCCGCTCGAGTGACTGACAAGACCCATCTGTCTTCTGTGATGGCCTGCCACGCCTCCCAATGAGACGCAATGCGTCCTCCCACCAGGGTCTCGTGCGAGAGCGGAAAACCCTCATTTAGTAGGTTTATCGTGGCAGTGCCACCTGAACCTGAGGAGGAGGCTGAGGAGCGGGAGAAAAACCGTGTCTGTTGTTGCCTATGGCAGTTGCTCCCCGCAGGGGTATCCACTCTGCGAGATTTGCGGTCGAGGAAGACCCTAAAGCCAGAGGAAGGTCGACTTTGCGACAACGATCTCTGGGTTTTGAAAGGAGCCTTAACCAGGACAGACAAGGACTTAGCTGTCTGAGTGCTATCCTTTGTCCTGGTGAGCTCTACATCTGTTGTAGAATGAAAGAGCTCCTTCCCATCGAACGGAAGGTCCAACACCTTGTCCTGCACTTCTTTTGAGAATTTAGTTGCATGCAGCCACGCCTGCCGTGAGGTATCAACCCTCAGCATAAGGCCCCGAGCCAAGGTGGCTATGTGATGAGCCACAGCCTCAAGGAGATCCTGTGCCAAGACCCTGCCGTCGGATAGGCCTCCTTTAAAGTCTTCCAGCTTCTCGACCGGGATAAACTCCTCAAACTCCGACAGACCTTTCCACATCCGCATGTTAGCTCCCACTATTAGCAATTCAGCGTTGGCCTGTCTGAGCTGCAAGGCCGAGTTGGTGAAGATTTTGTCCCAAGGGAGTCGAGGAGCTTGTCTTCCTTTCCCAGAACCTGAGTAGCCGCCGTGAAAGAGGATGCTGCAGGCCTGGACTGCAAAGTGGCCGCAGCCACTACTGTGGAGGAGGGGGGCGGACAAGACGACAGGGCCACCTCTTCCTAAGAATGCAGCCTGTATCTCGCGTCAATTTTCTTATTGACAAAAAGTCCAGAGTGTGGCTTTTCCCAGACTCTGCGGACCTCGGCCAGAACATCCTTCTGCAAGAACAGGCCGGTACGCTCCAAGGGAGACAGGGTGAACACCCCAGAAAGCACGCCCACCTGCGGAGCGGGTGCCTCGGGCACTCTAAGAAGTTCATCATGTCCAGTACCCGGTCATGAAAAGCTCTGATAGAGCGGGGAAGGTCCTCGCTGTCCTGATCGCCTTGCGCATCATCCGACAGATCAGGATCCTGCTGAATCGTGTCAGGCGCTGCCTTGTCCACAGGGGACAATGGGGGCAAAGGCGGAAGAGTCAGGGAAGGCACCGTAGGCAAGGGAGGCACCGGCGGAACAACCGGAGGAACAGGTGGAGCCGGAGGCGCGGGAGGACATATCTCCCTAAAAAGCCCTTTGAAATACTCCCTCATGGGGCCGGTACGCATAAGCGTTTGAAATTTACCGAAAAAAGCGTCCTCCGGAGACTGTTTCGGAACCTGAGGAGGCCTCTCATGAGGCGGACAAATCCAGGGACGTGACGGGGAAGAATGCCACACTGGCCCCTCCACCGACGTATCCACATAAATCAACGGTGCCGACCCTGCAGGCAACGAAACATTGTGCGGAAGAGGCATCCGAGCGTTCCAGTCATAAACTGGCCGATAAGGATGCGCACAAGGGACTCTATGTTCACCCAAGGGACCAAGCCCTACACCTGAGGCCGATGGCATAGTTGTAGGGATAGCACCCAAAATGCACGCCGCGGTCGTAGCAGGAACGGGCGCCATTTTGTCCTCATCTGAGGGGAACTGCGGCACGTGAGGAAGTGAGGCAGGGGTCCCCGTTGATGGATCAGGGGTCTTAACTTTAGCCTTAACATAAGTGACCTCGGCAGAGCGGGGACTGTGAGGCCTGGAATGTTTTTGTGACATAACAACCGCCAAATTACCCTTCGAAGGAAGGAACTTGCCACTGCCGGTAAAACAAGAACTTTGCTTCTTTGCCCCCTCAACAGGTCTGGTGTCGCCCCAAGAACGGGAAAGGTGAGAAACAGCTTTCACCGACAAGGCCTTTCAGGCCTCTCAGAACTGTTGGTAGCTTTAGCCTCTGGACGAGGGACCTCGGACCCAGGCCCGGTAACAGCCTTATCTGCGCGGGCCTCGAACATCCGTTCGGTAACAGCAAGCCCACCCAAGGCCTCGGAGAGCACCCCGGTCTTATTTTTGAGGGAAGCCGACAGAGGCCTCAGAGGGAGGTCCGGTACCCCACGACTCAGTAGAACTGGGTCTACAAACAGCCCCCACAGGAGGGGCCTCGGAGTGTGCTCCGGTATCCACAGGCCCCTTACGGAGACCCTCAGAAAAAACTCTGGTACAATTATTAGGCCTAACGGGCACCTCAGGGCAAACCCCGGTGGTAGGGCGATCAACGCCCCTCCGGGCCCGAGAGGAACCCGGAAAGGTATCCCCTGGCCGGGGTGCTCTGAAAATTAAAGAACGTACCGAGCGTTTTTTCTTCTCGTCGATGAACGCCTGAAAATGTGAAGGAGGAGTTCGTCGGAACACCTCCTCCCACCGCTCCAACCGACTTTGAAGTGCCCGGACCGAAAGGGACTCGCAGTAAAAACAGGAGTCCCAATGGTGATCCGGACCCAAGCACTCTAAACAAAGAGGATGGGGATCCGCCCTCGCGAAACGACAGTGACAAGATGAACAATCTGGAAAGTCTAGTTTGAACAACATAGACAGACTAGTACACAATCACGAGCGAGAGCCAGAGAGGAAAAAGGGAAGAAAATCTTCTGAGGATGCAAGTGTGTCCAGTCCCGAACGAGCGGAACAAAGGACTGAGGGGCGATGCGCAGGGCGGAGCCAAGGTGGTGGGTGGGGTTACGGCCGCATGCCGGGCCCCGCGCAGAAAGAGAGGAAGGAAACATTTTTGAAAAAAATTTTGAGGATGCTTTTTACAAAGCGCTCCGGTCCCGTCCCACAGGACAAAGAGATGTCCCATAAGTATGGAGGAAAGGGGACGGGACGTAGGAGTACTGTATTAAGCCTGTGTTGGGCTGTAACAGTATCAGGCTAAATGTTGCTACCAGTATGCAAATTAAATTGACTCTGAACAAAGCAAACTGTTTAGTTTTCCTCTCCACAGTTTTGCGTCTGCCTGGAGAGGATTTCAGGCTTTTGCAGTGGGCACAGTGGAACTTAGAAGAACAAGTTACTTACCAACTGTAACGTTCTTTCGACTGGATGTTCCTCCCACGTATTCCTCATCTTGTGATATTCGTTATCTCCAGCTTCGCTGCTTCGGGAAAACATTTTTCTCGGCAGAGGGCGCTGTGCTCGAGGTCGTGGCGTCGATTGTCCCTTGACGTACTCCGTACTCTGTCGACGTCACCGATGGTATAAATAGCTCAAACCGCGCCCGTTGCTTCAGTTCTGTTTTTTCGATTAAATATATATAGGAGGACATTCTTCGTGAGAGGAAAGTGTAAGAAAACGTAAACTGTACTGTGGGGTGGGATGGGAGGGTCGATGGGGAATACGTGGGAGGAACATCCAGTCAAAAGAACGTTACAGTTGGTAAGTAACTTGTTCTTCGAATGGATTGTGTCCTCCCAAGTATTCCTCATCTTGTGATAGGCATAATTTCAGTTTTCGTGGACAGAATGCAGAACTGCCTTGGCAAATAAACCCTCATTAGTGGAAGCAGTATCCAAACAATAATGTTTAACAAAAGTATGCATTGTTTTCCAGGTTGCAGCTGCACAAATGTCTGCTGCCGGGACTCCCCTCTTTAGAGCCGCAGAAGTAGCCATTCCCCTTGTAGAATGGGCACAAGGCCTTCTGGTGGTTCTTTTCCCGCTAATCTGTAGCATTCAACTATGGCTAATATGATCCAGCGGGAAATGGTCTGTTTTGTTACAGATAAGCCTAATTTATGACCAGTATAACCCACAAATAGTTGGTCATCTTGTCTCAATTTAGCCATCCTTGAGATGTAAAAACTAAGAGCCCTCTTGGGATCTAATCTGTGTAATCTCTCCTCTTCTTTCCCCAGATGAGGAGGAGGATAAAAGGTTGGTAGTACTATTTTTTGCGACAAATGGAAGTCCGAGACTACTTTTGGCAAGAACGAATGTTTAACTTTAAGGACTACCTTATGAAAAATAGTATATGGTGGTTTGCATGAGAGAGCCTGAAGTTCGCTAACCCTGCGGGCTGATGATAGGGCCACAAGAAGGACAGTTTTTAGAGTCAAAAGCCTCAATGGACATGAGTGCAGAGGCTCAAAAGGTATGCAAGTCAAGAATTTTAATACTAAATTTAAGTCCCAAGTTGGTACATGAAAAGGTACTGGCGGGTATACATTAGTAGGCCCCTTTAAGAATTGAATTATTAACGGTATCTTGAAATATGAAACCTCTTCCGAGGAGCGCTTGAAAATGGACAGCGCAGCAAGGTATCCTTTGATTGTTCCTATCTGGAGCCCCAGATTAGCTAGATTTAATAGAAAAGAAAGCACCATTGGGGTGCCACACTGAAAAGGGTCCACATCCTTGTCTTTGCACCAGTTACTAAACCTGTTCCAGCGACATCGGTACAAAGATTTTGTTGTTGGTCCTCTGGCCGAAAGCAAGATTTCCATTATGTCATCCGGAAGATCCCAATCCTTGTATCTCAACCTCTCAGAAACCATGCGTGAAGGTTGAGTGTCTTGACCTCTGGATGGAGAACCTGACCTTCCTCTTGCGAGAGAAGATCCTCTCTTTGCGGAAGACGTATTGGAGGGCAGATGGACATGTCCAGAAGGTCCGGGTACCACGTCCTCTTGGCCCAATCCGGGGCAATTAGGATCATGGATTTCCTGAACTTTCTCAACCTCCTGATTACTTGAGGAATCACAGGGACTTGGGGAAACGCATACAGCAGTGGAAACTTCGACTCCACTACGAATGCGTCTCCCAGAGCTCCTCTCTGAGGAATTTCCCTTGAGCAGTACTGATCGCACTTCCAGTTGATCGCGGTGGCAAACAGATCCACTTGAGGAGTTCCCCAAAGGGCAAAGATCTCCAGAAGGACTTCCTGAGCCAGCTCCCACTCGTGAGAGACCGTGCTCTGCCTGCTCAGAGCGTATGCCGCCGTGTTCTTCTCTCCGGTTAGGTGAATTGCCGATAGAGAGATTCCTTCTCGTATTGCCCAGAACCAGAGCTGCATTGCCTCTCTGCACAGTGGCAGTGATCCTACTCCTCCTCTTTTGTTGAGGTAGTACATGGCCACCGTGTTGTCCGTCATTATCAGGACATTCTTTCCCTGTACAGAGGGCAGAAAGGCCTTCAGAGCTAATCTGATTGCCCTCAGCTCCAACAGGTTGATGAGTAGTTTGGACTCCGCTGGAGACCAACAACCGCTGATTGTCAGATCGTTGGTGTGTGCTCCCCACCCCGTGAGGGAGGCGTCCGTCACTACCGTTATCTCCGGCCATGGTTGCCAAAAAAGACTCTCCCTTGAGAATGTTGTCATTGCAAGCCTACCATAGAAGATCCTGAGCAACTGCACTCGGGACTTGCAGAAGATCCGACATATTCCCTGAGAACTGGGACCACTGTGTTCTGAGTGCCCATTGAAGGGATCTCATTCTCAACCTGGCCTCTGGTACTAGGAAAATGCAGGATGCCATGAGGCCGAGCAACCTGAGAAAATCGAAGGCCGGTAGACGTTGGGCATTCTGAAATTTCGTTACCATCTGCTGGATGTGGAGAGCTCTCACTTCGGGAGGTGAGGCTTTTCCCGGTGAAGTGTCCAAGACTGCTCTGATAAACTGGAGCTTCTGGGATGGTATCATGTGGGACTTCTTGAAATTGAGGGAGAAGCCCAATTTGTGGAGGAAGTGGTAGGTGATCGAAAGATGTTCCTGAGCTTGTTCTGGAGAACTTGCTCTGATCACCCAGTCGTCCAGGTAGGGATATATGTGAATACCTCCTCTCCTGAGACTTGCTGCCACAACTGCCAACAGTTTGGTGAAAACCCTCGGGCGGAGGTCAACCCGAATGGCAGAACTCGAAACTGATAATGAGAATTGCCAATCGCGAACCTCAGGTAATTTCTGTGCTTTGGATGGATTGGCACATGAAAGTAAGCATCCTGAAGGTCCAATGATACCAACCAATCTTGGAGTTGGAGAGCCTGAAGGATCTGAGAAAGAGTCACCATCTTGAACTTGTCCTTCCTGAGGAACTTGTTCAAGTTTCTCAAGTCCAAGATGGGTCTCAGTCCTCCGTCCTTTTTTGGGATGAGAAAATATGGAGAGTACCAACCCCTGTTCCTCTCGGCTACAGGTACCAGTTCTATGGCACCTTTCTCTAGCAGGGTTAAAATTTCCTGCAACAGGAGCGGATCTGGAATTTTGGCGGAGTTGGCTCCCGGTGGATGATTCTGAGGCCTTTTTAGAAAGGGGAGACAGTAACCTCGGGCTACTGTTTCCAGTGCCCAAGCATCTGAGGTAATGCCCCGCCATTCCTTCAGATGTTGAGAGATCCTGCCTCCCACTGGTGTTTTGTGCAACAAGGTCTCAGAGGGATTTGGAGGCGGCTGCAGGAGTGGCTGAGGGTACAGATGCCGCTCCTGAGGCTGATTTTGCACCTCTTCCTCGTGCTCCACAAGGGAAGTTTCTTTTGCCCCTTTGAGAAGCCTGTCCTCTTCCTCTACCAAAAGAGTAGTAGTATCGAAAAGAACGACCCCTCCAGGAAGATGAGCCGGAATAGGGTTTTAGAGGCTGGCGCAAAGAGGCGCTAAGTGATTAACTGCCGCTTTCGAGGTCTGAAGTTTTTCTAGGCTTTCATCAGCCTTTCTGCCAAAGAGCCTCGAGCCATCAAAGGGCATGTGAGAAGTCTGGCTTGAACGTCTGGTGCAAACCCCGACTTCCTCAACCACGCAAATCTGCGTAGCACAACGCTTGCAGCCATGGATCTGCTGATACTATTAGCAGTATCCAGTCCAGACTGGAGACATTCCCCCATTGCCTCCTTCCTGTCTTTGACTATATTGAAGAAGTCTTCCCTTTCCTCGCCTTCCGGAATATGATCAGCCGCCGCCGAAATACAGTCCCACAGGGTATGGGTAAACCTGGCTAGGCTACAGGGGACATTTGCCGACTTAAGTACCATACTGCCTGACGTGAAAACTTTACGTGCCCAGGCATCCATTTTTTTATCCTCTCTATCTGGAGGGATAGTTGGATAAGCAGTTTGTTTTGAAGTAGATGCTGCCTGAATGACTAAACTCTCAGGAGTCGGATGTTTATACAAATATTCAGGATCCGTTCCAGCCGGTCTATATTTTCTTGGAAAAGTGCTATCTGCAGCAGCATTAGTTTCTGGGTTCTCCCAGTTTTTCTCCACAGTCCTTTGGAGGGCTCTGTGGAAAGGGAGAACAGGATCTTTCTGAGGTCCCTTAACGATTATATCCATCGTGTCATCTTGTTAAAAAATGGGTGAAGTATTACCCCAACCCATATATTCAACTACCCTGGTCATAAGACCCCTGTACCCAGCATCTGCATGCTCTGCAGGATCAGGTTTGGCGAACTCTAATTCTGGGGATGTGTCAACTCCACTGGCAGAATGTAGAGTATCACTCAGGTCTCTCATTCTAGATTCCTGGTCAATAAGTTTCTCAGGAACTTGTCTTGTACCATAAGTAACTCCCAAAGGAGTAACCTCGTCTTCTTCTGAAGCAGACTCTTCATAGATTGCTGACATAGATTTGAAAAAGTCTGACCTGGGTAAAGGAGTGAATCTCCTTTCTTCCTCTTCCATCTGCCTCGAAGGAATCGGCAAATCCTTTGAAGGTGTCGAAGGGGTCTTCGAAGTCTTCGAAGATGACTTCGATAATGGCGTTGAGGATGTTTTTGGCTCCGGAGTCGAAATTATCGACGTCGAGGGCATCGACAAAGTTGTCAAAGTCTTCAACGACTTGTGTTTCTTGCATGGCACTGGAGAAGTGCTCGACTCTCGAAGAGTCTTCAACGGTTTTTTATGTCGACTCGAGGTTTCTTGGATTCCTCGACGCTACTGGTCTTTAGGGGTATGGCTTTTTCGAGGGTCTTTCAAGGGGGTCGGGGCCGCATTCTCGAAAACCTCCATCATCTTTTTGCGGAATTCTTCCCACTTACTGGGAGAATCTGATTTAGTCGGACAACTAATTTCTTTGGTCGACTCTGAAGAAGAAGATGATGATAAGGGAGATCTATGTCTCCTCTTCATTTTTCTCGATGATGACGAAGAGTGTCTCGATCTACTCCGAGATCGAGATCTCTTTGAGTGCCTATGGCGATCCGATTCCTTAGAATCAGTCGCTTTCTTGTGTCTTTTTGATGCAACCTTTTTCAAGGCCTCCCTCCCCACCGACAGTTTACCTCTCCTCTCACAAAGAGCTTTTTCGGTCATAGATTGCAGGACCCGCAGCCGTCGGTTCAGTGACTGGAACCGAGACACCAGAGACAAATCTGGTGGGGATCGGTGATCGACATCTTAGATCCACAATCTGCACACTTCTTGAACCCAGTCCTGGGTGTCGAAGGTGTCGAAGATGACGACATTTTCTTCACAGAAAATAGAAGTGTGCCGTTCGCGATAGCGAAGCGATCGGAAAAACGGAACTGAAGCAACGGGTGCGGCTCGAGCTATTTATACCATCGGTGACGTCGACACAGTACGGAGTACGTCGAGGGACAATCAACGCCACGACCTCAAGCACAGCGCCCTCTGCCGAGAATTTGTTTTTCCGAAGCAGCGAAGCTGGAGATAACGAATATCACAAGATGAGGAATACGTGGGAGGACACAATCCATTCGAAGAGGGTGCTGCATCTGTCCTCTGCCATGCTACAGAGACCAGGGGAATGTGGAAGGGGGTCCATTCCATGCCGCCCCCAGTCCCATCACCCACTGTCTCAGAGTACCACATAGCCCCCAGCCTCCCATGTGGTCCCTAGAGTCAAGCAGAGGACTTTGCCACATATCTCCTCTCCTTCGCTTGGCCTTTTGGAGGGTTGTTAATTGGAAAACTGCTAAGGTAGTGCACATTCATTTGCAGGTAGGCTTTCTGATGAGCTACACAAAAGATGTAAGGTTGGAGGGCAAGGAACCCTCTCATCGCCCTTGGAACCATGCAAAAGGGGCATGATAAGTAACCGGGGTAAATTGTCACGCCATGAGATAATACTTGAGGGCCTCTACAGCCCACATGATGGCAAAGCACTCCAACCTAATGATGGCAGAGTTTACTTCTCTCGTTGGAGTTTCCTACTGATAAACAGTATAGGTTGTGTGACCACATTTCTTATTTGTGAAAGTATTGCCCACAGACGGACTTGTGAGGCGACCAGTTGAAGAATAAAGAATTCCACTGAGGAGTGGGTGACATAGTGAGTGCTTGAACAGATTGAAAATGTTAGCATACATAGTCGATAATAGCCGACTAGGCCCATAAAGTTTCACAGCTCCCTCTTAGTTTTAGGAATGGGATTATCTTGGATGTTCATCATCTTGGTCACTTGAAGCAGAATGGTTCCTTTTCTGACTTGAAAGCCTCAATGCTTAACTGATGACAAGGCAAGATGGCACTTAGATGAATTGGCTGCAAGTTTGACTTTCCAGAGACTGCAGGCCACCAGATATTGTTGCTTTACGTGTTCTGCCAACTCTTGCTATAGATAACTATGTCATCATAACAGTGTCCTTAGAATGTCTGATAGGGTTAGAGCACTACATTCATTACAAGGTAGCCTTCATGTCATACATACCAAAGAGAAGTAATGTGAAATAGAAAAAAGGCCCATTAGTTTAAGAATGGCTATAGTCTCTTGATCTTCAGGGACCAATGTTATTTGCCAATATCCTTTCTTGGGTTTGAGGGTGGAGATGTACTTAAATAGCCCAATCCACTTGATTATTTCCTACTGCACTGGAGTTTAGACACTGGACTGATGGGTGACGACTAGTGAATTTGGCAAGGCTCAATGACACAAAGCTTCAGTATCTTCTTGACCTCTTGCTCTACAACAATCTAGCGAGATTCTGGCAGACAGTATAAAGTTACATTTGAAGTGGCAGTTTCAATTCGGAGGACAAAGACATGGGCCTGTCCTGGTCGCTCACAGAAGATGTAAGAAAAATGCTGAGCTAAACCAGTAGATAGTGTTTCTGGAGGTCATTAGGGATCAACTCTGCCTGTGGTGGGGTGACACCATACCAAGTCAGTGTCCGTTCCTCAGGGTGTCTCTAGGCCTTCTGCCAGTTAATGTGATACACTTGTTTGGTTCTATAGCAGTCATTGTTGGATGCAGCAATTGTGGTTATGTAACAACTGTGACATTTTAGAGGATCTGGGCAGTCAGCTAATTTTCTGAAATTGATTAGAAGATAAGCATCAGAATTTCCTTTGAACTTTCTCAGTTGGATTCCATGGTCATGCAACCTCTCCTGTTTCTCTTGGCTGTCCTGCGACTGTTGTTGTGCAAGGCTTTAGATGATTCTTAGCCACTCTTGGCTGGGTTGGACGAACATGACAATTCACATCACTGTGTTCTTTTCACCTTACAGTCCTTTCTACAGAATGTTCACAACACAACAGGGCCCCCTTTTTTTTATAGAGGTGCTAAAAAGGAAAGACTATGTGGAGGCTTGCAGTGTCTCTCTACCAGCAAACAACTTATCCTGTTTTTAGTATCCTCTAATTCCAATTTAATGAGAATGTTCTTTAAAGTCTGATTAAAGTGGTCCACAAGGCTGTCAGTCTGGTTATGGTAAATGGAAGTATGGAGGGTCTCAATTTGTAACAATTTCATTAGTTTGGTCAGGATCCAGGAAATGAAGGGAGCTCCCTGATTAGAGGGTATTACTTTGGGAACTCTACCTGGGAGAAGAAGGGTATCAGGTGTTTAACCATGCTCTGGGTGGTGTTATACTTCATGGAGGAGGGTTCTGGATACCAGATGGCATAATCTAATGCCGTGGTATTCAAACAGTTTTATGCTGAGCCCCCCTTGAGTAAAAATATTGTTGCTGAGCTCCCCCTCCCCCTGTGAGTAAAAACATTGTTGCTGAGCTCCTCCAGATGCCATATCTGATTATATTTTCTATTAAAAGCAGTCTTTGTAGTCACTTTTGAAAGTGTCTCGTGCCCCTCCTGGACAGCCTTCGGGCCCCCCTACTGTGGCTAGTCCCACAGTTTGAAGATCCCTGATCTAAGATAACCAGAATGTATTGGTTCCCCGCCATAGAGTGAATCAGGGGTCCAATAACATCCATGCTAATTCAGGGAAAAGGTTCCTCAATGATGGCTAAGGGCTACAGGTAGACCATCTGCATATCCTTCCAGGACATTTTCTGGCACAATGGGCAGTGCAGGCAATACTTCTAGTTTGCTGATGTACCCCAAACTAGAAACATCTACTAGGCACATGTTTTGGGGATTTCGTGATTCCTTTGTGTCCTGCTAAGAAGTGAAACTGTGCAAGATCTAAACCATCCTCCGAAAATGGGAAGGGACTAGCAGCCGATATCTGGACCGACCATCACCTTTCACAAGGATCGATATAAGGATTTGTTAAACAGGAACTAAAAGCGGCTCCTGAATATCAGACATCATCCAGTAAGCATGAGCTACCACTGGGTTACAAGGAGCTAGTACTTAACAAGTCGCACATCTAACTTTCACAAGAGATGCACACTTTAATATTTTGTACATTATAAATGACTTGTTTTACTTTAAATGTATTGATAGAATGTCCTAAAGCACCTTTATACACATTAACCAACACACAGAGTTAACATCAAGCAGTTATGTGTATACAGCACCATTTGGCACCAGGAGTCAAAAGTAGCTCCTGTTAGCTGTTTGTGTAAAGTAAACCAAGCTCTACTAGACTAGAAGCAGGAGCCAAATAGTTTCCAGTTCCTGGAAATTTCAAACCCTACCTTCACATTACTGGTGACCTCTTTTCCACAAAGTAAGACCCCTCCTTAGATTTCTGCCCTCCTCGGTTGGGAGAGCAGAATCAAAGGCTGACTTCAAAGAAGGGTTGCTGCGTGGGCACAGGCAAATACTTCCTTGGATGTGGATGGCTCTTGCTTCTGAAGAGCAGCTTACAGAGCGAGGCAGGTAGTGTGGCTTTGATTCTCCCTTGTGGTTGCTACTTCTTATTTCAGAAGGCAGGAGAAACTGAAGCCCACCTTTCCACATAGAGTCTTATCCAAGTCGCAGGACACTTCTGCATTAGCGGGTGTGATGCTGGAAATGCATTGGAGGGACAGGGCCTCTGTATCCTTGTCCTTTATGCTTTTATCATGTATGTTCTGTCTTGTTTTCCACGTAGGAGTTCATGTCAGACTCCTGGCGGTGTGGCTCTTCCTCTTTTTGGTAGTGGTGAACAGACCCTTGGTATACCCTTATGACACCCATGGGTGTGAGTACAACCCTGTACTCCTATTGTTGTTTTTGGGCACCTGTGTGTGGCTCACAGAGCAGGGTATGGGCTGGTGGCAGCTCCATGCTGAATTTGACAGGTGCTCTGGGTATCCTCCATTTTGGGATACCCAGGCCCTGCCATTGGAATCAGTTGATTCCTGATAGGAGACAAGATGGCCCCTGTGGCCCCTTGCTTTCTATTGCCTGTTACCTTGTTTTCCCAAATTCCTGGGAAGCCCCGACTCTGTCCCTCCCCCCTGACTGGCTGTTGGGTGGAAGTACCATCCATGGTATTGTGGGGAAGTGGGGACTGGCTGGAGCCTTCCCAGTGACTTTATGTTGTGGGAACACCCATGGGGTGGGACCTGGGTGAATGGAGTGTGTGACCAATATGCACTTCATGTTATGGGTGTCTGGTTTCTGGTATGTAATACAAAGAATGAGACAGCCCTGCCCAAAACTGGTATGAATGCAGTGTGGAGTGCTTGTTAGGCAGAAACCTGTGCAGTTCCCTTAGGGATCACTGCAAAAGGCTTAAGACTACAGGTGTTGGCAGTAAACCCAATTGGTAGCAGTCTGTACCACCCAGATTTACCTGGTAGCTGTGGCTGAGCAGCCATACTTCTCTCAAGAAGAGTTAGGCAGTATATAGAGTATACAAGATAGGTACCAAAAAGCAAACACTGACCAGAGCTTGGGTATAAAAGTATATAATTATTTATTTAAAGACACACTTTGTAAAATACACTAACACTAATATGGCAAGCAAGTTCAAACACAGTCATTATTAATATATATACATCCCTGATCACTTATTGAACAAGTCTTAGTTAAAACACCACTTATTTTCAGACAGAGGTGAGTGCTTAACCTAAGATGGCACTCCAATAAGTTAATTAAAAAAGGGAGGGAAAAAGGCAGAATTAGGAACATACACAATACCAACACTTTAGGAGCACCAGAGCAAGTCAGAAAAGGCAGAATCCACTGAGGAGCAAGAAAGTCATAGGGCAGGCCCACTCTTGAAGAGAGCAAGTCGTAATGTGTCCAAGATCACAGAGTTGAATAGTACTTTTAAAGAGTCGTTGCAAAGAGTTCCAAAAGGGTTGGCTCAAGTCAGAAAAAGTTAGTTAGTAGGTCCCAAGTCACCCCAGGATAGAAAGTCAAGGATTTACGGGAACACCTTGAACAGTCTGTTGTAAGGGAGACCAGGCGTGTGTTACGCTCACCTGGCTCCCACAGGGGCGTCGGTCGGACCCGGACGGCTGCAGACTCCACCAACGTGATGCGTAGTGCAGAGATGACTGACTGGACTGGCCCTCCTAATCTTGTCTGCTTGACCTGTAGAAGTATTCTCCTGCAAGTGGAGAGATGTATTGAGCCACCCGTGGATTCAAGTGATGGCACCCCCCACAGCCCTCCCCACTAATCACCTCTGAAGTGCCCTCTCAGCAATCTCACCTTATACTCTTGAAAGATGAGCTCTCCATCCTGCATGGATTGCAGGGGCGCGTTGATGCCAGTTACTTCACATGTTTGAAGGCGTGGGAGAGTTCCGGAGAGTATTGACGAGGTTCCTGGCGAGGACCAGTAAGTATCAAGTTCATAGAGTTCAATATGTCCGATGTTCACTCTTGTTTCCCCACCTTCCTTCCTTGTCTTGCAGCTGAGTTCGTGAGAAGATGCTCTCGTGGTAGCTGGTGGCGCTCAGGTAAGAGTCTGTATTACCCGACGCTGTCCGTTAAATGTTGCACGTGTTTAACGTGTTGTTTTCTCTCTCTCTTTGCAGGTGCGGCACATAAAGATGTGGAGAGTTATAGAATAATGCCTCCGGTGGTAAATCAGGTAAGTCTATGGTGATAAGAGTTATATTTGATGGTTTTCCCAGCTCACCTTGTTGGTTTCTTTTGTCCCCCAGGTGCCGGAGTTCGGCGAAGAAATGATGGCGGCAGTGCCGAATCGAAAGATGCTGCGAGGACTGGTGAGTATGGCGCGGCGCTGCAGCTGGAGATGCGACGCGTACTGAAATGATGTTCTTTCCAGGTCCGGAGGCGAGATAGATCCGGAATCAGGTGATGAATTCGAAAATAGTTCGTTTTCTAACCTTGTCCTTTTCTTTCCTCTTTGTTTTAGGAGCTCCAGATTCGAGGTGGGCGTGGCAGAAGACTGGATGCTGACTGCAGGCACGGTGAGCGTTACGCTGCTGGATGCAGAATAACGCGAAGCATGTGCTGCTGTTCGGGCGTGGTTTAAATAGCCTCCAAAGTAGTTCCAGGTAAGAAGTTCCCCAGAACCACGCTCGAGTAAAAAATAGTCCCTGCAATAAAATAATCCCATCAAGGCCTCACGTTGGCTTGGACTCACTTGCAGCATGGTCTGCATCAGGTAATTAAAGTCTATGAGCCTGGCGCCTATGGCGCCAGGACTGAACCCAAACAGCCCCCAGCCGGGGCTGTTGGGGTTTTAATAAGTATCTGGATGCCCTACCAGTACTTCCACAATATGATGGTTTGTACTGGTTCTGTTCCCAATTTAAGACTAGTAAAGTCAATGGCGACTTTACATGCCCTGGGAGACAGTAGTCAGTCCCAGGGTATGGTCTATGTTTGGGGGTCACTATGACACCCCTGTGTTACTGCACTGAGGGTGCTGTGTAACACACTTACCAAAAATACATGAAACCCTATGGAGTAAAAGACCCCATAGCCTATTAAACACATTACAAAGTCAAAGGATATCTCAAATCATGTCTAAGGGTGGGAGAAAAAGAGTCTCACTCTTAGCAGGAGAAAAAAATAAACCCCAAAAATCCAGCAACGCTGCTGGGGGAATCACTATGTTTGGGAAATTAGCCTTAACAGAGAATTCTCCCTAACAGTGCTGAATGGCTGGGTACTTGTCCCAATACACATTTCTTGTTGTGAGTGTCTCTGGAGGGAGGAGAAGGGCCTGAATGCACTGTGAGCCTGATTTGCTGCTTGCCTGCATGAATGCCCTTCTGAATGATTGGTTGCCTGAGTGTGACCCAGCAGAGTGAATGAGAGACCGAACAGAATATTTGGGGACCTCTCGCTGATGGAAATCGTTCAGAAGCTGAAGTTGCTATGTGATGCTTAACCTTGAAGCCCACTGGAAGAAGAAGAATTGCTGCTGCTGTCCTTAGTCAATCTGAAAGCTGCTGTGCCTTTAAGGAAGTGGCCCAAGAGAGGACCTGGCTAGGAGACCTCTTCGCGAGCTAAGGGGACCATTGTGCACCAGCTGATCTTTGCCAAAGCTCCCTGGACGTCACACCCTCAAAAGGCTGCCGACCGGAGACGGGGAGCGCTGCGGAATCACGAAGCGAAGAGCCTGGACAATGAAGTCCATCACTGTCGACGAGGATCATCGTCGACCGGAGCCGCAACGCTCCATTGATTGAGAACACTTTGAACGAAGGACTCCCTTGCTCATCACCGACGACCACTTTGTCCCGCCGGAGAAAGACAAGGTCACCGACGCGCCGCAGAGAATCCGCTGGTGGGTTTCCAGCCACAAGACCACAAAGATGCTGACGACCTGACGCCCTTGCTGGGCCAAAGTTCTTCAGGAACTCTTTGCGGCAAATTGTGGTCGAGGTGCACCACACGCCTCGTCTTGGCAGGACGTCTACGACCGATCGTCGACGAGCACCGCCGGGACCGAAGCTGCTACCTCGACGCCTTTGTTCACCATTTCCTCATGGGATCTCAACGATCCGTGGCTCCTGCCTTAAAGGGAGCCACTCAAGAAGGATCCGTCGACGACCCAACGTCGAACTCTGCTATTCCAGGTACATTGGGGTGGTAAAAGTATTTAGAAGGAAAGACTCATATTGAACAATATATGGAATGGGCTTGTACTATATCTTTATTTACAGGGTGCCCAGGTGGGGGGATCCTCATACAGAACTGTGCCTAGTGGTAGGGGCCCAGTATTCTGCCTATTGTTTTAACTAACCCGCTTTCCTCCTATGTCTATTGGTGGTTAACATTATCTACTGATTTGTATTACATTTGAACTGAGTACAGTTAATGCATTTTAATGGAATTAAAGAGTAATTGTGGTACCACATAGAACCTGTATATATTTACCATTTTAGATTATCTTGGGCGAGAACTGTGTTATTGTGATTGTGTAAATAATCAACGCCTTATTTATATAAAAACTGTGTTTTAACTAACAGTGTGTGGACATTCCTTTGTGGGTGCTTGGTGACTAGACTGTACACTAGACTGTACTTAAGAACCAGCCTGCATCACCTCCTGAGAGCTAAGCCTTGATTGCTCGTCCATTGCTACCAACAATAGAGAATCTTGGCTGGGGTGCTCTGTGCCTCAACTCCGCCATATAGGGAGCAGGAGTACAGACACCCC
The DNA here is from genome assembly GCF_040938575.1 of Ambystoma mexicanum. Lineage (NCBI taxonomy): Eukaryota > Metazoa > Chordata > Amphibia > Caudata > Ambystomatidae > Ambystoma > Ambystoma mexicanum. The sequence goes on from NC_090923.1 coordinate 1,162,612,549, forward strand.
CCTCCAGTCTTTACAGCGGGGGCATATTGTTTACAAATTAACTATGTGAAAGAAGTACATTTTTTAGCATGAACCTCTCAGTACCATGATTAATAAGGACAACCTTAACCACCTCGTATGGCCTGGGTTCCCACGCCTCGACTTTATAAAATGGCCAACTGAGACTTTGGGCCAGGCAGCTATATGTCCTCACTGGCAGCATCACCTGCAAACCTGTGGAGACAAGCGCAAGACCCCTCTGGGTTATCTCCACTGCTTCTCTGCTATATTAGACCCAATGGCACCCCCTGGGTGGCACAGGAGAGTGGTGCCCCCATGGCACTTCTTCCCTTTCCTCTTCCCCACACTTGCACGATCTGAATGACACAAGGCCTAGAAGAACAAGTTACTTACCAACTGGTAACGTTCTTTCAATTGGATGTTCCTCCAACGTATTCCTCATCTTAGATGTATTCCATCCAGCTTTGCTGCTCTTCGGAAATGTTTTCGGCAGAGGGCGCCGTGTGTCGATGTCGTCGAGTCGATGGTCCCTCGAAGGCCTCCGTCCAGGGTGACGTCATCGGGTGTATAAGTAGTACGAGTGGCGCCCGCTGGCCTCAGTTCTGTTTTTCCCCTTTTTATCTTTGATCTTGTACTGTGTAGATTGTGCCGGCACACATGTATCAGCCTTGCGAGATTTGAGATGGCAATAACCCAGATAAATCTACAGTGGGGTAGGCTGGGAGGGCGATGAGGAATACGTTGGAGGAACATCCAATCGAAAGAACGTTACCAGTTGGTAAGTAACTTGTTCTTTGTTTGGATTGTGTCCTCCAACGTATTCCTCATCTTAGATAGACTCCCAAAGCAGTATTTTGTATAATTTCTCTGGAGGAGGGGTTAGATTTTTTCAATGCCCTTAGATGGTGGAATAAAGCACTGCTTTTCCAAAAGTCAGCTCCTTAGACTGGGAATCATCCAGGCTATAGAATTTTGAAAAAGTGTGTAGTGAAGACCAAGTTGCTGCTTCGCAAATGGACCTTATTGGAACACCTCTTTGAAGGGCTGTCGAAGAGGCGATGCCTCTGGTGGAATGAGCCCTTAACCCTTCTGATGGGTCTTTTTGTGCTAGTCTGTAGCATTCTGAAATGCAAAGCACGATCCAGCATTAAATTGTCTGTTTTGTCACCGATTGACCCAGTTTCCTTCCTGTGTAACCTATAAACAGCTGGTTGTCCACTCTCTGGAAAGTCTAGAGATGTAAAAGCTTAAAGCTCTTTTTGGATCTAACCTGTGTAATCTTTCCTCCTCCTCAGAAGGATGGGGTGGAGGGTAGAATGCGGGTAAAACAATTTTCTGACTTAAATGAAAATCACATATTACTTTCAGTAAAAATGATAGTTTAACACTCAACACAACTCTGTCTTTATGGAACACAGTATAAGGTGGCCCAGAAGACAGTGCCTGCAATTCACTCACTCTTCTTGCTGATGTTAAAGCAACTAAGAAGGCAGTTTTCCATGTTAGTAATCTTAATGGACACGTGTGCATAGGCTCAAAAGGAGCACACATTAAGAATTTTAGGACTAAATTGAGATCCCAAATCCGTACTTGAAATGGGTGAGGAGGAAACACATTAGTGAGTCCTTTTAAGAATTGTATTATCAAAGGAATTTTGAAGTAGGAGCATTCTTACGACAAGCGCTTGAAAATGGAAAGCGCCGCAAGGTAACCTTTCATTGTTCCAATATTCAGACCTCGATTTGCTAGGATTAGAAGGAAAGATAATACTTCCAGAATAGAACATAGAAAAGGATCGACATTCTTTTCTCTGCACCAGTTGTAAAACTTTTTCCAACGGCAACAGTATAGAGACTTTGTTGCTGGCCTTCTTGCCGAAGGCAACACCTCATAGCATCATCTGGAAGGTTCGAATCCCTGTATCTCAGCCTTTCAGATACCAGGCATGAAGGTTGAGCGTTTTGACCTCTGGATGGAGAACCTGGCCTTCCATTTGAGAGAGAACGTTCTCTCTCTGAGTAAAACGTACTGGAGGACAGATGGACCGGTCTGGAAGGTCCGGGTACCACGTTCTCCTGGCCCAATCCAGGGCAATTAGGATCATGCGGCTCCCGAAGCGTCTCAGCCTCCTGATGACCTGAGGAATGACGGGAATCGGAGGGAACGCATACAATAGTGGGAAATACTACTCCACCACGAATGTGTCCCCCAGGGCTCCTCTCGGGGGAAATTCCCTTAAGCAATAACTTTCGCATTTTCGGTTGATACCGGTTGCAAATAGGTCTACTTGAGGTTGTTCCCCAAAGGGCGAAGATCTCTTGAATGAGTTCCTGAGCCAGAACCCATTCGTGGGACACTGTGCTCTGCCTGCTCAGAGCATCTGCTGTCATATTCTCTTCCGCGGCTAGATGATTTGCCGTTAAAGAGATACCCTCCTGAAATGCCCAATACCAGAGCTGCATTGCCTCTCTGTAGTGACCCCACACCTCCTCTTTTGTTTAGGTAATGCATGGCCACTGTGTTGTCAGTCATTATCAGGACATTCTTTCCCCTGCAGATGGCAGGAAGGCCTTCAGCGCTAGTCTGATTGCCCTCAGCTCTAAAAGGTTGATGTGTAGTTTGGACTCCGATGGAGACCAACGACCGTTGATTGTCAAATCGTTGGCATGAGCTCCCCACCCCATGAGTGAGGCGACCGTCACTACTGTGATCTCCGGCCATGGTTGCCAAAAAGGTTCTCCTTTTAGGATGTTCTCTGTACAGGTCCACCATAGAAGATCTTGTCTGACCTTGTTCGGAATCTGAAGAAGATCCATCATTTGACCCGAGAACTGGGACCACTGAGTCTTTAGAGCCCATTGAAGGGATCTCATCCTCAAGCGTGCCTCTGGAACCAGGAAGATGCAGGATGCCATGAGGCCGAGCAACCTTAAAAAGTCGTAAGCATGGAGATTTTGGAATTTGGAAACCATTTGAAGAATGTCTTGAGCCCTCGAGTTGGGAGGCGAGCTCTTTCCCAAGGATGTGTCTAATACAGCTCCTATGTACTGAAGCTGTTGGGAAGGTGTCATATGCGACTTCTTGAAATTGAGGGAGAAGCCCAGTTTGTGGAGGAAGTGGCAGGTGACTTTCAGATGATCCATTGCTTGCTCGGCAGAACGCGCCCTGATCAACCAATCGTCCAGGTAGGGGTAGACATGAATCCCCCCTCTCCTGAGGTGCGCTGCCACCACTACCATTAACTTGGTGAAGACCCTCGGGGCGGAGGTCAATCCGAATGGCAGGACTCGAAACTGATAGTGTGAGTCGCCGACTACGAACCTCAGGTATTTTCTGTGCTTGAGATGAATTGGCACATGAAAATAAGCATCCTTGAGGTCCACCAACCAGTCCTGAAGTTGAAGGGCCTGAAGGATCTGAGAAAGGGTAACCATCTTGAACTTGTCCTTCCTGAGGAACTTGTTCAAGTTTCTTAAGTCCAAGATGGGTCTCAGTCCTCCGTCCTTTTTGGGGATAAAAAAATACGGGGAGTACCATCCCTTGTTCCTCCCCGCTGCTGGTACTGGTTCTATAGCACCTTTCTCCAGCAGGGTTAGAACTTCCTGCTGTAGGAGCGGGTTCGAAGACTTCAACAGGTGTCTCCCTGGTGGATTGCTTTGAGGTTGAGTTAGAAAAGGAAGGCAGTAGCTTTGGGCTATTATTTCTAGAGCCCAAACATCTGAAGTAATGGCTCGCCATTCTTGCAGATGCTGTGACAGCCTGCCTCCTACAGGTGTTTTGTGATGCAAGTCCTCAAAGTGGTTTTGTGGCGGAAGTTGCAGCTGCTGATGGCAGAGAGGCTGCAGCTGGAGCTGGCTTTGCACATTTTCCTCGTCCACCGCCAGTGGCCTTTTTCTGGCCCCTTTGACTGGCCATTCCTCTCGCCTTTCCATATGAGGTGTAGTAACGATAGGATCGTCCCCTCCACGATTGTCCTTGTGCACAAAAAGGCTGAGGTTGCCTAATAGCAGCTCCTAAAGATTTGGCAGCTGCTTTTGAGGTCTGCAACCTCTCAAGGCTCTCATCAGCCTTGTTGCCAAAAAGGTGAGACCTGTCAAAAGGCATATTCAGAAGGTGGTTCTGTACGTCCAGTGCAAAACCCGATTTCCGTAACCACGCAAATCTGCGCATTACCGTGCCAGTGCCCATGGACCTGCTTACACTATCCGCAGTGTCCAATCCAGATTGAAGGGATTCCTGCATGGCTTCCTTTCCATCTCTAACGATGGCTAGGAACCCTTCCCTTTCTTCCCCTTCTGGTATGTGCTCCGCCGCCATTGCAATGCACTCCCTCAGAGTGTACGAAAATTTTGCCAAGGCACATGTGGAGTTGGCAGATATTAAAGCCATACTCCCAGCTGAAAATACCTTCCGTGCCCAGCCATCCACCCACTTATCGTCCCTGTCTGGAGGGATAGAAGGGTACGCAAGTTTGTTAGAAGCTGTGGCTGCCTGTATGACCAGACTCTCGGGAATTGGATGTTTTGACAGATAGCCGGGGTCGCTACTGGCTGGGCGGTATTTTGAGGTGAGGGATTTATTTACCGGAGGAATAGAATCCGGAGTTTCCAAATTCCTGGCCACCCTGTTTTGCAAGACTACATGAAAGGGTAGTACTGGGTCTTCGGTGGGACCATGGTCCAATATATCTGTTAAATCATCTTGGATGAATTGGGCTGGTGGTCTAGCCCATCCTAAGTAATCTACTACCTTCGTCATTAATTGACGGTATGATGGACTGGCATCCTCTCCTGGATCTGGTCTGCCAAAGTCCTTCTCAGGAGATGTGTCAATGCCACTTGCATTGTGTAAAGATTCCACCAAATCCCTCATTCTGCTTTCCTCTGAGATCAAGCATTCTGGGACATTCGGGGTGCTATATTCTAGCCCAAAAGGTACATTTTCCTCATCAGATCTCTCCATCACCTCAAAAATTGGGGTCAGGGATTTGAAAAACTCCTTCCTGGGGAGAGGCTTGAAAGCCTTCTCTGGGAGAGGAGGAAGAAGAGGTGTAGTACCAGGTTCTGAGGAAATTACAGGTTTTGTAACCTTATCCTGCTCTTTTTCTGGCTTTCCTGGCTTGGCTGGAGCCTTTGGCGCTGAGGGTTTCGGCGTAAACATCGATAAGGGCGTTGATGGTGTCGACGACATAGTGGTCGTCGACAGGGTCTGCTTCGAGGGCGTCGAGGCGGTCTTCGAAGATTTTCCCTTCGAGGGTGATGGGTCTCGGACGGCGTCGGTGACCTCAAATGGTCGACTCGACTCGAGCGTTTTTTGCTCGGCGTCCTGGAAGGTTCCCTATCCTTCCTTTTTCGATCACCCGGGCTCGAGGGCGCGCGAGTGTCGGAGTGATGACGCTCCCGGCCGGCTTCCGAAGAAGGCGCAGACCGAGGCTTCGCTTTCTCAAACACCTTCATTTTCACCCTGAATGCTTCCCACTCTTCGGAAGACAAATGTTTCGTTGGGCATTTCATCCTTTTCGGAGACTCGTCTGACGACGAGGTGGAGGGAGACCTGTGGCGTTGTTTCTTCGATTGTTTTGACGAAGACGACGGGCGATGGGAATCGCTTCGGGACCTAGATTGATGCCTTTCACGTCGAGGAGATTTCTCCTCACGGGATCTCGACTTGACGCTAGAGGCTTTACGATCGGTTTTTCGACCTACCTGTAGCTTTCCTCTCCTTTCTCGCAAGGCCTTCCCCGTCATCGCCTGACACTTCGTACAGGCCTCCATGTCGTGGCCTTCTCCGAGGCACCACAAACACTCTCGGTGCGGGTCCGTGATTGACATTTCTGAGCCGCACGACTTGCACTTTTTGAATCCAGATCTTGGAGTCGTGGTCGGCATCGATGACGAGGACATATTTCGTTTGTTATTATATATTATTCTTCACAGAACTCGAGGCGCGCCGAATGTCCGAAGCAACGTATGCTGCGGAAAAACAGAACTGAGGCCAACGGGCACCGCGCATGCTACTTATACACCCGATGACGTCACCCTCGACGGAGGCCTTCGAGGGACCATCGACTCAACGACATCGACGGACGGCGCCCTCTGCCGAAAAAATTCCCGAAGAGCAGCAAAGCTGATGGAATAGATCTAAGATGAGAAATACGTTGGAGTACACAATCCACTCGAAAGATCGTTATTTTCCGTCCGGAGCATGAATCCCTTGTCCTCCCTGTCAGACGCGCTCTTCCCCTCGTAGTGTAACCGAGGAATTCTTCTTGACAATCTACCAAACTGGTTGATGAACTGAACAACCAGAACAGCGGATTGGCGAAAAGATGGAGTACCAACAACGAACCCGGAACAACAGGGAACAGGATACTGCGACAAGATGTATCCCAGGAGCACAGGTGAAGACCCCAAGCAACTGCAAGAAGAGCAATGATAAGAAGAATGCAATTCGTAGTAGTACTTGATTAACAAGAACAAAACCAATCACTAACCTGTTCAGTATCGCGAGACACTGGAAGGCTGTAGAAACCGGGTAAGTAACTTCGAGGCAGTCCAGACACAAACAGTGTACACCAGATGAATAAACAGGAAGAACAAGAGAAAATCCAAAAGGTTCTTAAAAGGTCCAAAATCCACAAACCTAACCCGACGGCACGCGGACACCTAAATGGTACACCAAGGCAGTCTCTAGTCCGTGTACTGGAGTGTGCAAGAACACTCTAGCAATCCAAAGTCATGAAGTATTCCAAAACAGGCAGCAGAGTCCAAGAAAGGATGAGTGCAACGGCAGAGCCGGAGGTTCGTGAGGGTTCCGCTGTAAACAGGGCGAGTGATTTAGCAATCCAAAACGTTCCGTGGTCGAGCAGCAATGCGAACAGCAAAAGTACAAGGGGCAATTCCAATAGCGGTCCGTGGTCGACCAGCAATGCGGGCAGCAAAAGTACAAGGGGCAAGGCGAGGCAATTCCAATAGCGGTCCGTGGTCGACAAAGCCAGAAAGATCAACAGAATGACGGGGATTCCAAAAGCAAGCCGTAGAGCAGTCCAGGTCAACAATGGGAGAGCCAAAGAAACAGGGGAAACAAGGGACAGAAGCAAGAATATTAGGGACAAAGGCAACGCCATCAGAATACAAGATTCAGAAGCGCCGGTATGATGTAAAGGCGGGGCTTAAATAAGCGGTCACATGATGTGTGCAACGCTCCTCAGCGTGCTAGGCGAAACCAGGAAGTACCGGCAGGACGCCAACGTTTCCATGCCAACCTCCAAGCTTCCGGCAGCCGAAGTCTTAAAGGAACAGTAACCACAGATCCTTTGCATAAACGAGAGTCAGTACACCCACATTTAGTAACAGCTTTATCCTTATTGCGGCCCAACACAGTTGAATATTGCCAATATCTGACACTCCCTTGTTTCCCCGTCTTTGTCTTTTCACCACCTAGAAACACTTGTGTACAGGCGTGTTATAAATGCCACATCATATCATATCACTCTGAGTTTAGGAGTGATACAGACTTCCATAAAACTCTTTTGGCATTCAACTCAGGAAGTGCGGGTTATTAGGTTTATTTACACAAAGAAAAATATTGAAATAATAGAACTGCGAAGAAATCAAACCAAATCGCTCCCACTAGGTGCAATACCAACCCAGTGGTGTTGCCGGCTTCCCGGGATACCTGCACCCTGTCGACAGTCCTGGCTGCACAAAAAGCCTCTGGGTTATTCGGCCATTGCCTATTGACATAGATGTAGCTTCTCTCCTAGGTTGAGATGTGGTAGAGGCCATTGCCTCCATCTCCTATGAGTCCTATCATCTTGCTTGTCCTTAGGGGTGGTCTCTCTTATTGCACCAACGCAGGGGTCCCTTACCCTGATTATTCCAGCTCCTGTCTCCTTACCTCGGTTTAATTCCTCCTCCTATCCTGTGTCCTGATAAGGGCCCACCCAGACTGTCGGCCCGCTTGTAAAACATTAGAAGCAGAGAAGCACTTGAGCAGGGACATTTGGGGGTCCTCGGAGCCGCTACCCCTGTGGTCTCCCTTGCTACCACTGTATTAAAAAGGAACAAGCTACTTACCTGTAACTGTTGTTCTCCAGCATGGGTCTGGCATGGATTCACATGCTCATGAATATTCCCCGTCGTCAGGCTGGGAATCCGCGGTAAAGAAAAAATCTGTTTCAGTTTAGTTTCTTAACTGTCTTTCTACTAATAACCAATCACTGGTCTCTGGGTCATACTGCCCCCAGCAAACGACTGCCCTCTACCTAAGCCCCTCCTCTGACAGGTTTCTTCAGATTTGGTAGCACGTAAAGTGGCAGTAGGACCAAAAGAAGAGCCGCAGAGGGGTTGAAGGGAGGGTTCGCATGTGAATCCATGCCAGACCCATGCTCATGAATACAAGAATACATAGCAGTACACACACATGCACAACCACGGGAGGTGGCAAGGCTCAACATTAAGCATTTCAACAACTCAACATTAAGCATCTCTTACCTCCTCACTAGGCTCACCTTCAAGCTAACAGGTTGCGCAGCACTGCTTGTCCTACTCTGGAAATGGAAGCCTTGGAGAGGGCCTTCCCTTGGTTCACAGGGCCAAAGTTCACAAACAGCTGTGATGTCTTCCGAAAACTCTTTGTGCGGTCCTCGTAGAACTTCAACGCTCCAGCCACATCCAGCGAGTGCAAAGTCCTCTCAGCCGGCGACGAAGACGACGGGAAGAAAACAGGCAACGCCAAGGGCTGGTTGAGGTGGAAGTCCGACAGCACCTGGGGCATGAAGGAGGGGTGCGTCCTCAGCATTACCATCGTCTGGTGGAATGTCAGGTACGGCGGTTTACAGGAGAGGGCCAGGATCTCTCCCACTCATCGTGCGGAGGTGATGGCCACAAGAAATGCCGTCTTCCACGATAGGAATTTCAGAGGTGCCAAATGCAAAGGTTCGAATGGCGGACCCATGAGCCTGGTCAGCACCACGTTCAGCTCCCACGCCGGGGCCGGAGCCTTCACTGGCGGGAACGAGCAGAACAGTCCTTTCATGAACTCCTTCACCAGGTAGGGGGACCACAGCGAAGACCGCCCGGAGTTCTGGTGTAGCGGGAGATAGCCGCCAGATACATTTTGATGGAGGTATGTGCCAGTCCTGCCGCCTTTGCCAGCGACAGCAAGTACGGCAGCACTTGAGGGGCCGTAATCCGTAGAGGGTTGATCTTCTGTGCAGAGCACCAGACAGAGAACCTCTTCGACTTATGTCCATAGCACTTAAGAGTCGATGACGCCCTGGCCTTAGCAAGTACTTCCTTGCAGTATCCTGGGATATCGTAGCCTCCAAACTCTAGTGCTGCAGGAGCCAGGCCTGCAGGTTCAGCGATCCTGGGTCGTGATGCAGGATTGCACCTCCTTCCCTGGCGAGAAGATCTGCGTCCTCCAGAAGCTTGACTGGAGGGGGCGCTGACATGTTCAGAAGGTCCGGGAACCATATCTGCCTCGGCCACACCGGTGCGAAGAGGATCATCCTGCACCGGGACCGTCTGAGTTGACTGATGAGCTGCAGTAGAAGCGGCAATGGTGAAAATGCATAGAGGAACAGGCCATCCCATGGGAAGTAGAATGCATCCCCTATGCCCCCCCAATGGGGAAAACGGCTGGCGATCTTCCGGCACTTGGTGTTCGTCGCCGTCGTGAACAGATCGATCTGGGGACTGCCCCATGGTCGGAATAGAAGATCTACTTGATCCTGCAAAGCTCCCATTCGTGGCAAGAGCGCAGCTCCCTGCTGAGTGAGTCGGCGACGGTGTTCTTCACTCCTGCCAGGTGAAAGTGTACCAGGAACATCACCTGGGTGACGGCCCAGCACCACAGATCCTGCACTTCCTTGGATAGAGCTGGAGATCTGGTGTCCCCCTGCTTGCGGATGTAGAACATCGTGGTGGTGTTGTCAGTGAAGACCCGTACCACCTTGTCCTTGAGGGACAGAAGGAAGGACCTGAGGGTCCAGAACACGGCCCAGAGCTCTAGGACGTTGATGTGCAGTGACCTCTCCTCCGGGAGCCAAAGGCCTCGTGTGGAGATCTCCGGTGTGTGTGCCCCATCCCTCAAGGGAGGCGTCCGTCGTTACCGTTTCCTGATGCGCTGGGGTCTGGAATTCCATGCCCGCCGCGAGATGCGCACGGGTGCCCCACCACCGGATCGTTTGACGGAAAGTATCGTTGAGATAGATCTCGTCTTCGAAGCTTCACGCCACTTGTATCCAACGGGCGTCGAGGAACTCCTGCAGTGGCCACATCCGCAAGGGACTTGATGGTCCTCACCCTGGCTATTTCCATGGTCAACAGCCGTTGTACCTTGCCCAGGATGGCCTTTATCCTCTCCTCTGACAGTGAAGCTAGCCGTGCCACCGTGTTGAGCCTGGCCCCTAGGAATAGGGTGTCCTGCGATGGCACCAAGCAGGACTTCGCAAAGTTGATCGAGAATCCCAGTTCCATGAGCATGCAGACAGTCCTCGCTGTGTGGTCGATGGCGAGTTCCCTTGACTTCGCTCGGATGAGCCAATCGTCCAGATAGGGGTAGACGTGGATCCCCTGCAGGCGCAGCCACGCCACCAGGCACTTGGTGAAGATCCTTCGCGCTGACTTCAAACCGAAGGGCAGTGCCTTGAACTGATAGTGCCGTCCCTGGACCACGAAGCGTAGAAACTTTCGATGTCCTTTGTGTATGGGGATGTGGAAGTATGCATCCTCCAGGTCCAGCGACGACAGGAAGTCCCCTTCTTTCAGCTGTCCCAGCACATGCTGAAGGGTGACCATCCAGAATTTTTGGGATTTTATGTACCTGTTGAGGCAGCGCAGGTCCAGGATAGGCCGCCAGCCGCCGGTCTTCTATCGGACGAGGAAGTACCATGAGTATAAACGGGAGCCCCAGAGCCTCTTCAGGATGAGTTCTATCGCGCCCTTTGCCAGCATCGCTTGTACCTTCAGAAGTAGTTGGGGGATGTGGTTTTCTTTCTTGGCCACCGGTGGAAAGTCTGGGCACTTCCTTTGGAACTCCAGAGTGTGCCCATGGGACAGGGCATCCAGCACTCAATGGTCAGTGGAGATGGATTCCCACACACTGATGAATTTCACCAGCCGGCCTCCCACTGGGGTGCTGCGGTGGGGGCCTGACGTCACGGCCGGTTCAGCACTGCTTTGCCGAGGCCTTGCCCTCTTGGGCCCCTTGCCTACGGTGACAATGTCCACCGGCCTTGTTGCGGCCTCTGTAGACTTCTTGCGACGAAGAATGGGCCGCCTGGCGGTATGACGAAGAGCTGCCGCCGAATCCTTTGGAGGCACCTTGGGAGTGCCTCTGGTGGTCCGAAAGGACGGCCGTCGCTGATGTAGCGTGCCCAGGGCAAGGGCCGTCTTGGTGTCTGGCTTGATGGCCTGCAGTGATTCATCCACTGCCTTGACGAACAGATTGTTCCCATTGAAGGGCATGTCCAGTACCCTGGTCTCTACGTCCTGACGGAAGTCGGTGGCCCTGAGCCAACCGCGCCGGCGAAGGCAAACGCTGTTGCTCATCTGGTGAAATCCAGTGTCAGCAATGTCCGTGGCTACTGTGATGGCGTGATCCGAAGCCACCTCGCCCTCCTGCAGGATTTCGAGGGCCTCTGCTCTCTTGTCGTCCGGGAGGAAGTCCAGGAGGGGGACGATTTTAAACCACAGCCCCATATCATAGCAGGCCACGATAGCAAGAGCATTGGCCGCCTTAATGGTCGTCGCTGCCGACGAGATGACCCGACGTCCCATGGAGTCTAGCTTCTTCCCCTTGCCGCCCGGCGTGGAAGTGGAAATTGATACCGTCACCCCTGCCGATTTCTTCTTGGCTGCCCCAGAGACTACTTAGTCTAGGGACAGCTGCGCCCTGAGGCACATAGGAGCGGAATCTGGGACCCGGTACTTCTTCTCGTACCGGTCTCTCTTCGCAGGGGCCGTGGACAGGTTCTTCATAAGGGACAGTCCCTCGTCCCAGATGTCGTCCAACAGCGCGACTGAGAGTACGGTCTTCCTTTTGGCCTCTCGTCGTTGATACAGGAATCCCTCCTTCTTCTGCTCTTCGGGGCATAGCTGGAAGAGCTCAGAGGCCCTGGCGATCATGGCGTGAAACCAGCCAATTTTGTCAGGAGGGGAATCCCGGGGAGGGGGCGATTTGAGAACTGTTCCGTCGGCGCTGTCTCCGTCTAATCCCTCGGCAGAGGGGATGGAGGTGAAGGATGGAAAGGTGGGGGTGGATGGACTCACCTCCGCTTGGGTGGAGGGCTCCCCGACTGTCCAGGTGACGCTGGATCATCCTCCGGCGGTAAGGGTAACCTTGTCCTCATCTCCGTGCACAAGGTGTGCAGTGCCAGCAAGTGCAGTCTTCCGACCTGTCCGACGATGTTGGCATCGGTTGAGATGGGAGTCTTGGCCGAGGCTCCTCCGGTTCCTCCTCAACCTGCCGTTCTTCGTCGGCTCCACCCTCGCTCTCTACGTCCGCCTCGTCGGGATCCTTCCTGCAGGTCCTGACCTCCTCGAACCTCTTGTCCAGGGCTGCCTTGATGATGGACAGCTCGTCCTCGGAGGAGGTATCTGAGTCCGCTAGGACTATACCCAGCCCCACCTCTTTCTCGGGCCAGGGCTTCACGGGGGTCTTTTCGATTGTTTGGAAAGACGATTCCCTCCAGGATGGCAGGGAAACTCTAGGCCTGGAGGCTGTCTCCACTGGGGTCGCCTCTCCGGGCTTTGCCATGGACGCCACGACTCCCTCAATCGAGGCCTTAGCCGGGTGAATCTGGGCCTTCACGACCTAAGGCACGCCAGAGGCCTTCACCATGGGGGGAGGGTCACCACCTCGCTCCCCCTTGGCTTTCTCTGCCGGGATCGACCGGGGCTTCTCCCAAAGCTTACCCGGGTTCTCCGACTTCCTTTTCACCGAGCCAGAGCATTGGCTTGTGGTTGACGGCGTCAATGACATTGCGCCCGGCCGGACAGCTCAGGAGCCCGAACCAGCGGCGCTCCCGGTGCCTGTGGACTCGCAGTGCTTTGCCTTCTCTTGGGTCCCTGTTGCCGGAGCACCCTCAAAGGTCTTAGAAGACCGCTCAGACTACTACTTCTCACCTGCTGCCGGGCTCTTCGCCTCCAGCCAGTTAGCGAGTCGTTTCCAACGGTCCTTCATGGACCGGACAGACATGTTCTTGCAGAACGCACAGTCCTCCTCCACGTGCGGCTTGTCGGAGTGCAGGCAGTAAAGACACCGAGAGTGCTCATCCTCCTTGAAGACATCCTGCAGTCCACACCATGGGCAGTTCCTGAACAGCTTGGATCCAACGGGCGTCGAGTCTCCTTTGTCTTGAGCCATGACCACGCAGGGTAGGCCTAAAAGATCTTCCGGAATCCTCCAAGAAGTGAAATTGGACCAAAAATTGCCCTTGAGGGGCATAGAAAATTCCGAAACGGGTCCCCGTTAATTGGAAGATGAATCGGTGGAGCTTGTGGCTCGAATTGACCGAAAAATGAGAGTAAAGTCTTTGAAAAAACGCAACACGCAGTACAAGCTCGAGAGCTAAGCACGAGGACTCCCAACACTTGAACGTGCGGTAAAAATCTGAAGATGGCTGCCAGAGGAGGGGCTTAGGTAGAGGGAAGTCATTGGCTGGGGGCAGTATGACCCAGAGACCAGTGATTGGTTATTAGTAGAAAGACAGTTCAGAAACGAAACTGATTTTTTTCTTTACCGAGGATTCCCAGCCTGATGATGGGGAATATTCATGAGCATGTGAATCCACATCAGACCCCATGTTGGAGAAAATAAAATAAAAGGTTTTTTCATTTTTTAAATGAAAGTTCCTGGACACTGGAATAGCTGGGACCCCGCCACACCAGGTCAGGAGTGGCCTTCGCCCAGTCCTCACCCATCAGGGTGAAGGCTGGGGGAAGGCTGGCCCGGGGCTTGCAGGGCGAGTAGGAAGCGCTCAGTAGGGTGAGCTGACCATGACATGTGGCACGTGTCACATGCCACAATAACCTGCAAACCCTTCTCCTCTGGCTTCCTCAGAGTACAGATACAGGAACCAGGAAGATCTCCCAGCTTTTTGAGCAGCACAGAGGAGCCTAGGGTGACCTGGAGTGACGGACCGAAGCTGGAAAAAACAGGTCAGAAGACTTCTTTAAGACTTCTGTGATGTGTATTTTGCATGTGTGAAGTGTGTGTCAGATGTATGTATGTGCTATGGGTCAGAGAGTGGTGGGTGAATGAGTATGTGCTATGGGTCAGAGAGTGCTTGGTGAATGAGTAGGAGTGTGATAGTGTGGTTTCGAACGTTCTGGGTGGAAACACAGGTGTTAGATGCATCTAAAGGTCGTGTGCCATCAATTCCCATTATTTCAGTTGGGGGCGGGGTCAAATTGGGTCCTGGGTTCTGTGATGTCACTTCTGCAACCCCTGGCATTTTGGTGAAATGACGTCCCTGCGCATGCGTGTCTGCAACTGGGGCTGTAGCACAGACTTCGGGCATATTACCAAATTGGAAGACATTGCTAGTGGAATCACCCGAGATGATTAGAGTAAGTGCCATTTTATGCCAACGCAACACTGTTTCATGTCAACTAAAGACAAGCGTGGGAGACTGCAGGTCACAACAACATTACCCAGTCATGTGAGGGTTGCATGTTGAAATGAAATGGGCAAGGGTATGTGTAGTCCGGCAGACGTTCATCTTGCGCTTCACACATCACTCGGCAGAGGTCATCCCGACATGTGTATGCCCTATATTCAGCAAAGTTGATTAAGCCATGCAACCCATCAACAAGGGTAGCTATTACAGTAGATGTCCTGAAGGTATACAGTGTTAATAACGAAAAATAAATAACAACAAACATTTTCAGTGACACCTGAAGAACGAAATAAATGATAACATTTTTTTAATAAAGTATATGTGGGGGTGGGATAAGGGATCAAAAAGGATGGGGGGTTGAGGGGTTAGTAAAGCAGGGGAAACGTGGTGCTTGGGAGGGGAGACCCCTCTCACCCTCCAATGAAATAAATAAAAAAATCTAAATGTTTTTGTTATTTAGGTGTCAATAAAAATGGATGTTATTTATGGTGTAGTTTTAAAAACATGGAACCGTCCTGAACAGCGATCGGTCATCTCTTGCCATCATCATATATGCTTTTCCCCCTTTGGCATACATTTTACCGGGAGGTTAAATGATCAAAGAGGGCTGCTTTAGTCTAAATGTCTGTTGGTGATTAGGTTGGTGCTTGAGAAGTAAAGCATTCTGCGACGAATCCAGAGATGTTGTCACTTCTCCCCGAGGGGGAGCCCCTTTCCATGAGGTCAGGGTGGTGGGGCCGCTACCCAACAGTCCCCCTGGGGTGGTGCTCAGCAAGAGGATCTCATGGGAAGAGACCACACCTCTGGGGACAAGGGAGAACATCTTGGAAGAACCCAGTATACCCACCCTCCTCCCATACCCTACAGATTCCCTCAGTGAGACTCCTCTGCTAACACAAACTCCCATGATAAGGATAGGCCAATGTACTTCTATAACATCTGTGAGGTTAAAGGTACTGGGAAGAAGATCATTAAGAGACATAGGGATTTACCTGACCCAAGTACTGGGGTGAGGTGGCCCCTAGGAGGACTAAGGAATGACTTGACAGCACCCACTGCAGGTGTGGACGTTGTGCCAGGGTTACAAAATAAAAAGGAAACTAAAGAAGGACTTTCTGTCTTCTTCTACAGCCCACGACGAACCCAGGAATTTCAAAGCGCATCCAAGAAAGAAGAACCAGGCGGAGAAACGTGCAAGAGGCAAGCAGCCGTGGAGGTCCGGCGGGGGTCACGCAGGGAGCAACCTCCCTGCCAGCCCTGGAGGACCATGTGGTGGCTTGGGCGTAAGAAGCTGAAAGCAGAGAAGGAAACCATTAACTCAAGCACCCAAATAGCAGAGGGAGACAGTACATCAGTGCTGCCCTAAGGAGTCCCGATCCCGGAAAGGACAGGCGAGAGAACCGACCCCGGTCAAAGGTACATAGATGATCAAGAGGCCCAGTAGGGATTGAGCAGACGGCAATAGGACTCTTCATCAGAGGAACGCTTCCTCAGCCCAGTGGCGTCACGGAAGCCACCGACCACCAGAGAGGGTTTGGGGACCCACACAGAGAAGCGAGACAACTTCCTTGCATCAGCACTTGGATGAACAGTGAGTCAAGGGAGCTGAGCCTAAGGAGGAGAGGGGTTGGTGACCCACATCAAGAAGCAAGGCATCTCCCTCGCATCATCAGCACTTGGCAGGAGAGTGAACTAAGGGTGCTAAGCCTGAGAAGGGGAGAAACGGGGGTCGAGGATCCACGCAGAGAAGCAGAAATGCTCCCTTGCATCAGTACTTGCCGGGAGAGTAAGCCAAGAGGGCTGAGCCAAGGACGAAGCGATGGTCTGGGACCCACAGAAAGTGAGGTATCTTCCTAATGTTCCCACTTGGCAGGAGAGTAAACCAAGTGGTGCAGACCGAACAGAAAGACCTGAAATTAGGAACGGCATGAGTCATCTTCCTCATCGCAGTACTTGGTAAAGGGCAATACTAAGTGAGCCCAATCAAAGAAAAGAAAAAGCAAGGGTGACGAAGCCCTTCCAACAGTCAAAAACTGTGTTTTAAGTTACATGAGACATGGGTCATGGGAAGGGGGTCATTTTTCCTGGTCCTGGTGATAGTGAATTGCAAAACTAAATTGCGAGAGAGACCAGGGGAAGGGAGCAATGCCCAGTGGTGATCTGGAACTGTGCTAAGTGAAGATCAAACAGTTTAGGGTAGTTCGAGGTAAAGTTTGTGGCACAGATTCCAGAACGAGGTTGGTTGGTAGAAAAGTTAGTTCAAAGAGAAGAGAAGGACAAGCCACCGGATTGGAGAAAGATTTCAAACACTTTCACCGCGGCTGACCGAAACGGACAACCGGATTTGCACAGTACCATACAACAGAGAGGGAGCTGTAGCTGAGGCAGACGTTCCTGGTGGTTCCTGCAGGCTCACGGTTCCTGAAGCGACTGTCGGACTGATACGAAGTAGGAAGACTGGAGGGTCCTGCGCCACCCAGGGAAGAAACCAGCAGCAGAGCAAATCAACAAATAAAAGGTGCGCTCCTTAAAACCCAAGCAGGGTCCGACCCACTGTAGCTCTGTACAGCAAATTCTACCAGAGCAGGGGTCCTGGCTTGTAGTTTGGGCAAACTGGTTGGTCCCACCAGCTCAAGGGAAGAAGTTTCCTGGAGGATCTTCTCTGTCGTCGGATTTGGAGATTCGGACCTGCAGCAGGGCTTCACCGGGCGGTTCAGTCGTGGTAGGGGTCCTCTTCTTCCAGTTCCTCATTGGTTCTTTCATTCCAGTGGCGACTATGCTCTTCCAGTCCCAGAGACCTGCTTTTTATGCAGTTTTCCCCCATTCATACAGCCTGGCTGTCAATCACACAGCAGGGTGGCTGGCCTGGCAAGGCCAGTCCCTTTAGTCAATCAGACAAGAGTGCGACTTGGGTTACTAAGGCAACCCCTGGCAGGGGTCTGAAGATTCCTCCCTCACATCCTGCCCCTCTAGACTACCAGGAGCCTTAAGGAGGGCTTCTGTGCAGAAGCCCACGAAAAGACAGCGAACAAAGGAATCATCCCCCGTTTGGCGCGCAGAGTAAAAGACGAGAAAGACTTTAACAAAAAGAAATGGAGAATAAACCAAGCCGGAACCAAAATAAAATGTATTTGGTTAAGCGGGTTTATGTTCGAGGCTACTATAATAGCCTGAAACGTTTTTTTAAGATAATCGTGGTAAGAAAGTTAGGGTAGTTACCACTGCCACCAGCCAAGTCTTAATGGTAAGGGAGCGAAACAAGGCGCCAAGAAGCACAGACAAAAAGGGATAAGAGTTAACCCTTTCCAATACTCCATGTAAGATGTGGTGTACTGGGTCTGTGGTTTAAAGTGACTATATAAAGTTAATGGCATCTTTGCATGTTTCTGGGGGACAGGAGTCAGCCCCAGAAAAATGGGGTCAGTGGGAAGTCTCAAAGACAACCCTGTGTCACTGCACTGAAGGTGCTTTGTAACACACACAAAAAGTGGTGCACATGGAGTAGGTGAGGCTCCAGTGCCCAAGATCACACAAACAGTAAAAATACACACAACAAAACACATGTAAGAGTGGGGAAAAGGCTGACCCTCTTACCAGGTGAAAAAAAAATCATAGAAATCCAGCAAAGCTGCTGGGGGACTCTTTGGGTAAGGGAAATCAGCCATTTATGAGAATTCTCCCTAACACCCAATAGTGAAGAAACCACTATGGGCAATAAGGAATGTTGGTGTTTGAACTGGAACTTTATCTTGTGAATCTGAACTGAGAACCTTACTGCTCTGTAGCATTATAACTTGGAACTTTGTTTTTGGCTTGGAAAGGAATGGAGACCGGGGGAAGGGAGCCATTCCCTCAGGTAAAAATGTCACATAACAATTGGCTCTGTGGTCCATTCTCCAGAAAAAGAGAGCCATTCTTCTGGCCCAAGAATATTCACTACCTCTTTAGTTTAGTATTTACTGTAAGGGACAGAACAACAAGTTGCTTCTTACCTTGTAACGTTCTTTCAACGGGATGTTCCTCCAACGTATTCCTTATCTTTGATAATACGTTTCCAGCTTGCTGGCCTCGGAAATTTTTTCTGTAGAGGGCGCTGCGCGTCGACGTCCGCCGAGTCGATGTCCCTCGACGGCCACCGTATCGGCGCCGACGTCACCATGCCCATAAATAGCCACGCACGGCGTCTGTTGCTCAGTTCCATTTTGTAGCATAAGAAAAATCATGCCAGAATTGGTTATTGACCTTGAAGGCGCGTAAGCTGCAACCACAAGGGAAGTATTACTGCGGGGATGGATGGGAGGGGCGATAAGGAATACGTCGGAGGAACATCCCGTAGAAAGAACGTTACAAGGTAAGAAGTAACTTGTTCTTCGAAGGGATTGTGTCCTCCGACGTATTCCTTATCTTTGATAGACTCCCATAGCAGTGGCATGTAATTGGAGGTGGGAGTAAGAATGTCATGTATACCTTTAGGGATGGACCAAATGTAATACGGCTTTGCCAAATCTGGTCTCTTGACTAGTGGAGGAATCCAGGTTGTAAAATTTTGTGAATGTATGTGCAGACGACCATGTGGCAGCCGCACATATGTCTCTGACCGGTACCCCTCTTTGGAGGGCCGAAGAGGCTGCGATACCCCTGGTTGAATGAGCCCTAAGATTTTGGGGTGGCTCTTTCCCTGCCCGTTTGTAACATTCCAGAATGGCCAAAATAATCCACCTGGAAATGGTTTGTTTTGTTATGGGTAGTCCCAACTTGTGACCTGAGTATCCTACAAACAGTTGGTCTGCTTGCCTGATCCTAGCCATTCTGCTGATGTAAAAGCTTAGAGCTCGCCTTGGGTCCAGCCTATGTAGCCTTTCGTCCTCTTTCCCCGGATGGAGAGGAGGGTAGAACGAAGCTAAGGTAATTTTCTGAGTAATATGAAATTCGGAAACCACCTTTGGGAGGAAATTAGGCTTCACCTGAAGGACAACTTTATCCTTGTGGAAAATTGTATGTGGGGGTTTACAGGAGAGAGCTTGTAGCTCGCTCACCCTCCTAGCAGATGTTAGTGCTACCAATAGGACAGTTTTAAGCGTGAGAAATCTCAGCGAACAAGAGTGAAGTGGTTCGAATGGAGTACCCATTAGGAAGTTTAAGACTAAATTTAAGTCCCATAAGGGAACTTGGAATGGTTTTGGAGGATAAACATTAGTTAATCCTTTGAGAAATTGTATCATTAGAGGTAGTTTGAAATACGATGGTTCCTCTGCAGTGCACTTGAGGATTGAAAGCACTGCAAGATAGCCTTTTACAGTGCCAACTTGAAGGCCTGAGTTTGCCAAGTAGAGTAGAAACGATAACACCATTGGTGTACCACATGAAAAAGGGTCAATATTCCCTTCTCTACACCAGCTGCAAAATTTGTTCCAACGGCAGCGGTATAAAGACTTTGTTGCTGGCCTTCTGGCCGAAAGCAACACTTCCATGATGTCATCAGGGAGATCCAAATCCTTGTACCTCACCCTTTCAGAAGCCAAGCGTGAAGGTTGAGGGTTCTGATGTCTGGATGGAGAACCTGACTTCCCTTCTGCGAGAGAAGATTCTCTTTGAGTGGAAGACGGATTGGAGGGCAGATGGACATATCTAGAAGGTCCGGGTATCACGTTCTCCTGGCCCAGTCCGGGGCAATTAGGATCAGGGTTTTCCAGTTTCTTGTCACACTCCTGATTATTTGAGGAATATCAGGGACTGGTGGAAACGCGTAAAGGAGTGGAAACTCCCAGTCCACTACGAACGTGTCTCCTAGAGCTCCTCTCGGGGGAAATTCCCTTGAACAGAACAGATCGCACTTCCTGCTGGTGCTTGTGGCGAACAGATCCACCTGAGGGGTTCCCCAAAGGGCGAAGATCTCTTGAAGTACTTCCTGAGCTAGCTCACACTCGTGGGAGGCTGTGCTCTGTCTGCTCAGAGCGTCCGCTGTCAAGTTCTTCTCTCCGGCTAGGTGGACTGCCGATAGAGAGATTCCTTCCTGAATTGCCCAAAACCAGAGCTGCATTGCCTCTCTGCACAGTGGCAGTGACCCTACACCTCCTCTTTTGTTGAGGTAGTGCATGGCCACTGTGTTGTCCGTCATTATCAGGACATTTCTCCCCTGTACTGATGGCAGGAAAGCTTTCAGCGCTAGTCTGATCGCTCTCAGCTCCAATAGGTTGATGTGTAGTCTGGACTCGGATGGAGACCAACGACCGCTGATGGTCAAGTCGTTGGCATGGGCTCCCCACCCCGTGAGTGAGGCGTCTGTGACTACTGTTATCTCCGGCCATGGTTGCTAAAACAGTTCTCCTTTCAAGATGTTCTCTGGATAAGCCCACCATTGAAGGTCGCGGGCTACCTTGTCCGGAATCCAGAGGAGATCTGTCATTCTCCCTGAGAATTGCGACCACTGAGTTCTCAGTGCCCACTGAAGAGATCTCATTCTCAGGCGAGCCTCTGGCACAAGGAAGATGCAGGATGTCATGAGGCCTAGCAACCTCAAAAAGTCGAAGGCTGGGAGACGTGGGGCATTTTGAAACTTGATGACCATCTGCAGAATATCTTGAGCCCTCACTGCTGGTGGCGAGGCTTTTCCCAGGGAAGTGTACAGGACCGCTCCAATGAACTGGAGTCGCTGTGATGGTATCATCTGTGACTTCTTTAAATTGAGGGAGAAGCCCAGTTTGTGAAGGAAGTGGCAAACATAATCTAGCTGGGTCTGAGCTTGTTCCGAAGATACAGCCCTGATCAGCCAATCATCCAGGTAGGGGTACACGTGGATCCCTTCCCTCCTTAGACTCGCAGCCACTACCGACATTAGCTTGGTGAAGACCCTCGGGCGGAGGTCAGCCCAAATGGCAGAACTCGAAATTGATACTGAGAGTCACCAATTGCGAACCTCAGGTATTTCCTGTGTTTGAGATGGATTGGCACATGGAAATAAGCATCCTGAAGGTCCAGAGATACCAGCCAGTCCTGGAGCTGGAGGGCCTGAAGGATCCGAGAGAGAGTTACCATCTTGAATTTGTCCTTCCTGAGGAACTTGTTCGATTCTCGTAAGTCCAGGATGGGTCTCAGTCCTCCGTCCTTCTTTGGTATGTGAAAGTAGGGGGAGTACCAGCCCTTGTTCCTGTCTGCTACAGGTACCGGTTCTATGGCACCTTTCTCTAGCAGGTCTATAATTTCCTGCAAGAGGAGCGGATCTGGAACTTTTAGAGAGCTGTTCCCCGGTGGATGACTCTGAGGGATGTGTAGAAAGGGTAGGCAGTAACCCTGGGCAACTGTCTCCAATGCCCAAGCATCTGACGTAATAGCCTGCCATTCCGTCAGATGGTGAGTTAACCTGCCCCCTACAGGTGTTTTGTGTGGAAAGACCTCAGAGTGGTTTGGGGGCGGCTGATGCAGATGCCGAGGGTAAAGAGGCACCTGCTGCTGCTGCGGTCTTACTACTTTTGACCCATCCACCTCGGGTGGATCTCCTTTGGCCTCTTTGAGCCGGCTGCCCTCTGCCTTTCCCGAATGCGGGATAATAGCGAAAGGACTTTCCTCTCCCAGAGGTTCCTGAGGGGCGAAAAGGAGTTTGGCGGCTAGCAGCTCCTAAAGATTTTGCTGCTGCTTTAGATGTCTGCAACTTTTCCAGACTGTCATCAGCCTTTTTTCCGAATAATGAAGAGCCGTCAAAGGGCATATTCAAAAGTCTGGCCTAGACATCTGGAGCAAAGCCAGACTTTCGCAACCACGCATGCCTGCGGATTGTTGTACTAGCCGCCATGGCCATGCTGATACTGTCAGCGGAATCTATGCCAGTTTGAAGTGACTCGCACATGGCATCTTTGCCATCTTTAATAATTTTAAGGAAGGCTTCCTTTTCCTCTCCTTCGGGTATGCAGTCAGCCGTTGATGAAGAACACTCCCACAGTGTGTGACTGAACCTGGCGAGCGTACAGGTGGCGTTGATGGACTTCAACGCCATACTACAAGCAGAGAAGACTTTCTTTGCCATAGAATCATACCTCTTGTCATCTCTATCCTGTGGGACAGTAGGGTAAGCGCTCCTGGTGCTTGATGAAGTTGCCGCTTGGACCACCAGGCTCTCTGGAGTCGGGTGTTTCGATAAGTATTCAGGGTCAGCTGCAGCTACCCTATACTTAGCTGATAATCTTTTATTGACAGCAGGGATAACTTCAGGAGTTTCCCAATTAGATGCAATCTTTCTTTGTAAGGCTGTATGGAAGGGGACCACAGGATCCTCCTGTGGACCTTTGTCTAATATGTCTGTCAGGTCATCCTGTTGAAAAACAGGCAAAGGCGCAGACCAACCCATGAATTCAATAATTCTTGCGATCAGGGTTCTATAGGGTGTTTCGGCATGTTCCCCTGGGTCTGGCTTAACAAAATCCACTTCTGGGGAAGTGTCCAGCCCACTTGCCTCATGTAATGACTCCTGTAGGTCTTTCAACCTTCTTTCCTCAGAGGTGAAATCCTCTGAAACAGGTAGTGTGGTCCTCTGCAACCTGAAGGTTTCCTGGTCAGAATCTTCCCCTTCTTCATAAATTGAAGATAATCCAGGGTACTCTGACCTCTGAAATGGTATAAAACCCATTTCTAAGGCAGAAGGAGCCAAACTCATTTTTTTTATTTTTTTTATTTGTAACATCTAGTTTTTTTTACAAACTTTTATTACAACTCATACCAATTCATGAGTCCCATTTTATCTTTACAGTTACATTCTTTACTTTTCAGTTTAAGACCTTATCTAGAAAATGTATCACTGAGCAGGTTAGATGTACCGAGCTTCCACTCAGTATCCAGATCCACAGATCTTCCATCAAGTCATTTGCAGGCTTGAATTTACTCAAGTGGATGGATCTCAGCTCATTTAAGGCCACACATTCAATTGTTAAATGTTTTATTGTCTCTACGTGGGTTTCACAATGCCGACAAGCTTCGTCGGTAGCTGGCTTTATTTTTCTCAGCACCAACATTTTGTTTGTTTACAGTAGGTTCAATCTAAGTCTGAGAAATCGATCTCTATGATATTGTGAGGGAAATTGGCATAGATATTTCGGCATATTGTCCACTTTATTCTTTGTCAGACCCAGGTCTAAAGCTGTCGGCATCTTTGCATACTTATCTAAATTGTCTATCCATAGCCACTCTTTCAATTTAATTCTCGCAATTTGTGGGCGATTCGTCAATGTGTCCATTGAGATATTTGCATTTAACATGATGGCTTTCACTTTATCTGACCATCTCAAGAGCAAGCCTGTATGTTGATGTTTTCCCTCTGATCTTAATATTTTAAAGGCTGGTTCACAATGCATTACCTCCATATAACGTAGCAATGATAAGGATTTCCAGAGTACTGTTCCATAGAGACTTTCCAGTGCCAGTTTGTGGCGTATAATCGTCATTGAGAGATATTTAGGCAATCTCGGAACTTGTCGCCAGAATAAGCTTTCCAATTTGGACCAGATCTTATGGTCCAAATTCCAGCCGGCTTCTGCTCCAAAAGTTATTGTAGGAACTACTTTTTGAAAGTAGAACATGCGGAGCGGTATTGCCGAAAACTTTCCATATAAAGTGTGTAGTCTCGCTCCTTGTAGAGCAAGCATTCTGGTCCGATGGAACAGGTCTCGGACCCAGCTCCACTCCCGTATTGAGGTGTTCATCAATATTCCTAGATAGTGAATTTCTTTGACTTCCTCAATAAATTTGTTATCAATTCGCCATTTAAAGTTCTTATTTTTAGCGTCCCGGTCACTGCCAAACTTCATGATTTTGGTTTTATTCACATTGATTGACAGATCGTTTTCAATCATATAAGTTTCCAGTTTCGACAGCAGCTGCTGTAGACCTATCCGAGTTTTATCAAACAGTATTATGTCGTCGGCATATATCACGTAGCTTATATGATGTCCGTTGATTTTCGGAGGGAAACAATTCACATTTGCTAGGGCCATGGGAATGTCAGCAATATAAAGCTTAAACAGAATGGCAGCAAGTGGACAGCCCTGTTTGACCCCTCTGGTAGTTATGATTGATTTAGACAGGTCTCCACTTGCATTTAATCTTACTTTGATTGATGTGTTGGAATGCAATGCCTTAATTGGTGACAACAAAGAGTTTGGACAGTTTCTTTTTTCTAACTTCTCCCATAATTTATTTCGACTTATTGAATGGAAAGCCTGCTGTAGATCGATAAAGGCCATGAATAACTGGGCCTTATTATTCAGTGCTTCGAGCTTCAAGAGGTTCACCAAGGTTAAGTTGTTCTCTATGCCCACGCCCTTTGTAAATCCTGTTTATCTGATATCCGGTAGATCTATTTCCTTTGCCCATGAAGTTAACTTTTTTTGCAAAAATGTCGCCAACACTTTGCCGATAGTATCTAGGAGGGCAATCGGGCGATAGTTGGCAGGATCGTCCCGACTGCCCTTCTTATATACTGGTACTATTATTGCTTCAGTCCATGATCTCGGCATCTGCTTTCTGTCTGCTATCGCCACAAATAGCGTTCTGATGAAAGTTGACCACACATATCTATGTTCTTTTAACTGTGTATTACTGATCCCATCCGGTCCAGCAGCTCTCGATGTCTTTAGTTTGGCTATAGCCATAAGAATATCTTCTTTGGACTCAATTATGTTCCAGGCTGTATCAGTGGTGCCACTTTCAGCACGATGTGTCATCTCCGTTCCTGTAAAGACCTTTTGATAGTGCGTCACCCAGTCATTTTCCGTCACTCCATTTATCATTAGGGCGTCCTGGTTTACTGTTCCTTTATTCAGGATTCTCCAAATTTCCCTTGAGTTGTTTTTTTTAATCAGTGCCAACATTTCTTCACCACGCTCTTGGTCTCTCGAATAGGAAAAGGATTTCAACCAATTCCGATATTGTTGTTTTCTCTGTTTTAAAACGCTCATAGCATTCATTCCATACTCTTTTTTTAATTTGATTAGGTCTTTCCTTAGCTGCTTTTTTTGGTTTTTCACGATGAAACTCCATTTATGCTTGTGCTCATTATGACTTTGACAATTTCTCTTTGCAAAACCTGGTTTCAGACTAGGGAGCAGCGGTATATAGTCAAATGACTCAACAGTGTCATGGTATGTTTCCTGGATTTCATTTGACATTTTAATGATTTGACGATCATTTATACGTAGGCGGTTTCTCCCATGATTTACTTCTAGGGCTTGACTATTATTGCCAGATTGCTTTTTGCACATTAGCGGGCAGGACATTACTAATAGACAGTGGTCACTATTTGTGGTTGATGTAATTTGTAAATTATTGATTGTTACAAAGACATTTCTCGATGTCCAGAAATAATCTATGGTTTTTTTATAGCCCATGTTTTCCCAGGTGAAATTTGGTGGTATGTCGCATTTCACATGGCCGTTTACCATCATACAATCACGGGCTTCCAGATTTTCACGCCATTGCGATCTTCTTGCATTACCTTGGCTTCCGACAATCGATTTGTCTTCTACAAGCTTCTTGTGTTCATCAAACCATGAGATATTCAAATCTCCACACAAAATAATTGCAATGTCCAAGCAAGTCCTCTGATAATTATCAATCATTTCCGTTACAGCAGCTATGAATGTATCAGCAGAGATTTTTAGTGGATTCCAGTAGACGTTCAACAATAAAAGATGTTTGTTATTATTGTGAGCGTTCGTGGTCTGAAGTAATGTTCCTTGGACATAACTGTTGGGATTGATACTTCCCAGTTTGTGCCTGATTTTATCATGGTGAGTAGTCCCGAAAATTGACATCCCTTGTTGTTTTTTACGGCTGGATTTAGCAGTATCTCGTAGCCATCTTTGACAGGTGGCTCACGCATCCAGGTTTCCTGGAGACAAATTGCAAAATTGTCAGTTAGCTCAACCGGAAAGTCATTGTATAAATGACTGAAGCCCCTCGTATTCCACGAAATCACAGTCATAGGCGCATCATTTTCATCTTTCGTGAGCAAATGCTTAGTTGACTTGACTCCAGTGCTCCCGTTCCTTGAGTTTAAAAGTGGTGCAGTATTAAACTGTCTCCGTAGGTCTTCACGTCGCTGGTCCAAGGATACTTTCACACTTTTGGAATCCGGTGTCTCGATTGTGCCTTGTGTACTTGTTGGATCATAAGACGAGATCTCAAACCCCAAGCATAGAAGATCTTGCTTCGCGGTTAATAACATATTACGTACCGCTTGGGAATTGATGTGCAGTAATACAACGTCCACTCGATCTTCCGATAAGTATTCAACAATGTGGATGTCATCGGACGTTATGGTCCGCAGCACTGGTACTGCATGCAGTAGGCGCATGGTGTTTGCACGATTCAAATTGACATCTAGTTCATTTCTAAATATGTTTTCAATCATAATTTTTTGAGAAGAAGCCTTAAAGGCACCACGAGGGGCTTCATGTGGTTTCGAGGGAGAATGGCGACTCTGCGCTGTTGTGTGTTTTGGGTTCAATACAGATCGACAGTTATTTGATGGCTTGGAACTAGAGTCTGTATGTCTTTTTTTCCATTCAAATTGAGTTTTATAGGAGGCTCTTTCTTTCGCCCATGACTCTCCTTTTTCATTTTTATGGCAACTTGTCTTAATTAAATGATGTTTCTCTTGTTGTATCCGGCTTAAAGAGTCAGAGCTACTTGTGGACGTATTCCCACAGTCCACCACAGATCCTCCGGAACAATCTTCAGCTTCGCCATCAGAATATGTGGACAAGTACATAACTCTTCCATTAGAACCGCAGAGGCAGATGAACTCAAGTCGGATTCAATTCTCATCTGCTTTTTTGGATTTGCAATCACTTTATTTGCAGGTGCTGCATTTTTCTCTTCGTGTCCATCTTTGTTATTTGTGTCTGGTTTGCCAAGTATTTTATTTTCATGTAGCTTGGGTTTTACAGGTGTGGTCAGGTTTCTTATAAATTGCTTTATACTACTTCTATGCTTTGTAGAAGTCTGTATGTTCTTTTTTTTTTCTAGCTTTTTCTTGGCGTTGCCATTTTTCTGTGAAATTAATTTTCCTTTACTTGCCGTGATCTCAAGATTTTTAGCCGGACCACTGAATATGCCATATGATACCTTTGCAGAAGAACACAAAGGAATCTCCAAACGCACCTCCGGTGTCGTATTTGCCTCGCAGGCCTGGTTGCTGGATTCAACAAACAAGTCTTTGGTACCTATTGCAGATAGTTGGTTTAAGCTGGTCATGATATTATTTGCTTCGTTATTAGTTCCATTTGTCGTTGACGTAGATGTTGTTATTCCACTTTTTCCTGTTAAGTCAATAAGAACGTGTGAATTAGGCCCATTGGCTGCTGTATTTTCGTCATTTGAGTTTCCTGCTACTGCTGTGTCCACTTCTATTTTGCATTGAATCCCTACGTCTGTGCCACCGTGGCTGGTGTTTGCAATAGAACCTTTTTTCACCAGTGGTTGAGTTTGCATTTGTTTTGTGTTGCCAAATATTCCATCTAAAAGCAGTTTGATTCCTTTATGTTCTGACAACATCTGCTCAAAGTGACTGCTCGTATGTTCGGCAGATTGAATATTTTCAGCTTCTTGTCTTAATTGAAAAGCCACAAATTGCGTTTCAATTTTATTGATTTTGTCATCCAGTTGTCTCATTATAGCTCCATTGTTTTGTGAAGATTCATTTAAGCTTTCATACAGCTTTATAAATGATATCAAGGCTAGTGAAGTGGCAGCCAAAACATTGTTGTGAATCTGTATGGCAGCAGCAACTGACAAGTTCGATTTTAAGTCAGGGTCTTTACTTTGCGGGTTGCAGCTATTCTCCTTACTTGGTGAACTCTAGTCGCTCCTGTTATTCGCTGGGATGGTTTTCGGCCGTTGCTGCATATGCTTATCTGAAACTTGATCTCTCTGACTTTTCGATTTGGAGCTGGGATCAGCCTCAGAGCAAAGGTTCTTTCCTTTACTTTTAGAGCACACCGTTGTTACATTCGCCAGGTTTAAGCCCAGACTAGCAGTGACGTTCTCCAGCTCGATAGATTTTTGGTTCGAGCCTGTCGCTTTGCCACTGGTAGTGCGCTCATGTTCGCCTTCTTTTTTTTGTCCCATGGCTGGTTCCATAGTAGTGATTTTACTTGGGGTGCCTAAAGAAAAGCTTGCTGTTAATCTCTCTTTCATTTCCTCAAAATCGGCTAGGAGTCTCTTGGTCAGACGTGCTTCTCTCGCTGCCAAGTCGATCTCCTTCACGGGTAAATCATTGCGGAGACCCTGTTGTATTCCGTTGATTAAGTTCCCTATTACAGCTCCTGATGAATTGTCACCACTGTTTAATCCGGTTGAGGCATTATTTTCACTGCTATTGCTATTGCATGCAAAAGTTAACTTCATGCTTTGGTTGGTGTTCCTAGGACCAGTTGCAATTTTCTGTATTGGGGTGCTTTCCTTGCGTAAGTTCACATGCTGTTTAGCAGACAATGGAAAAGTAAATTTCAGCAAGCTTTGATCTAATGCTATATTCGGCACCTCAAGCGCAAGCAATTCATTATCGGTCACATCAAAAGGAGATTGGAATGCTTCAGCATTTATCTCGATCACTTCTGCAGCATCGTGTTCACAGTCGTTTGCCCCATTGTTCAACCTAGCACTTGGTAAAATGCTGCCCCATGCATTAATAACATTTGTATTGTGCAGGTTCGTGGGATCCATGCGATGTTCAACAACGACATTGTTCTTGCTAACCATTCTATTTTGCAAGGCCACAGTCCGCGCGCTGACTGCCTGTGCAATTTCGTTGTTCGCTAGGTCACGCAGATATAGTTGTTGCGGTATGGAAAGTACTTCGTCGTCAAAGTTCTCCATGGGTTTTACCTCGGTGTCTGCCACCGAAGCCTGAGCAGGCGCCGGGGCGTTTAGCAAGTTATCTGAGGTCATCTCGAACACCGCAGACACTGGCTCGAGCTCTGCTTGAGTCCAAGCTTCTATGGAGCTCGGCGCTGCTTTTGTTCGACTCTGAGACACCCCCTCTCGCACATCCAAAACTGTGTCCATAGCGCAAAGGACATTATGAGGAGCGGGAATAACAGCGGGTGCCAGTCCACTCCCGCTTCTTTCTTCGCCCCCTTCAGTTGTATCGTCAGGAAGACGCGGCCTTAGTACGCTCTCATTTTCATTTCCAATTTCAGAATCGCTCCCCGCAACACTATTTAAATACAAGTTCATATCTACAGTGGTACCGGGGAGGAGCGCTATTGAATTCTGGGCTTGCTTTAGCTTAAGCCGTGTCAATGGCTGTCAGGATCCATCCCTGGAAGCTATGGCAGAAGTGGAAGTTTTCGCCGCGGAGAGCCTTCACTTAGCAGTCCAGTCTCCCCCATCCAACATGGCTGCCTTTGTTATTTAAGCAAGCCCCGCCCACCTCCCGGCGCGTTGTATCTGTGTTATTTTTCCTTGTGATACCAGCGCTCAGCTAATACTCTGTATTAGCTCCTTCAGTGCCTCCTGCAGTGTTTTCTCCTACCCGCTTGCCTTTACCTCTGTTTAACTTTGCTTTTCCCTACTTCCTTAGTCCTTTCACAGCACTTGTCCGTTACGCCTTCTCAGTCTTTTCCTTTGCTTTCGGCATCTTGCCACTTTCCCTCTCTGCTCGGACCGTGTCCCCGTTCCGGGCTCTATCCCTCTTCTCTTTCCTCCCGCATCGCTTCTCATTGCTGCTACCTTGTATCCGGCCAAGTCTCCACGGATCGGATCCTGCCTTCTTTTCCTCAAGCCATCCTCATTTTGGTGGACAGAACGAACTTACTTGATCCCCTTGTTTCCTGGGTTCACTCCGGATCACTCACTACCACATCCGCTATTGGAGAGTCTCATATTCAATACAATCTCAGGAAGATTACACAGGGTTTTTTACCGTCCATCGGTCTTTTCCCTGTCGCGGGGCCTTGGCTCCTCGGGGCCCCCCAAGGCAGGTCCCACTTCCTGTCGAGGTGGCCTCCGAGGGAGCCAGACCCTACTTGCATGACAGGAGGTCCAGAGACAAGTCTACAAAGGAAGATACCAGAACTCCCCAAAGATCCTCCAAACACTCCAAGGACAAACAAGAGGAAGCCACAGGTGAGGAGAAGGGTGGTGAGGGTGAACACCCTGACAGCATACAACGCCCAGACAGAATCATGGCTTCCCTTGAGCAGTATCAAGAGCTGGTGGCAGCATTGCAGGGGCTAACCCTAGAAGTCCAATCCCTGAAAACCGAAAATGCCGCCCTACGCCAACAAGTAGTCCTACATAGGGACAACCGAGGAGACCTACCACCCATGCCTTTATCCTTCGGAAAATATGATGGCTATCCAGGCGGTCTAAAGGAGTACTTAGACGCCTGCCACGTATATTTCGCCTTTCGTCCCCACGCCTTTGAAACCGCCAGAGCTAAAGTGGGGTTCCTCATAGCCAATCTCACCGGAAATGCCTTGGCCTGGGCCACCCCGTTGGTAACAATAAATGATCCTGCACTGGCTAATTATGACTCATTTGTGGACCTTTTCAAGGCCAGATTCGATCGTCCTGACGTTCTATACACCTCTCTTGAAGCAATACTAGATGTAGAACAAGGAAACACGGATGTACAGACCTACATATCTCGCTTTCTGAGACTAGTGGCGAAGACAGATTGGCCAGAATCTGCCAAACAGACGATCTTTCGGAGGGGACTTAAGGATGAGTTGAAGGACGAGTTAGCCCGAGTAGCTCGACCTCCGTCCTTTCAAGATCTCATGTCACTCACTCTCCAATTAGAGTATCGTCTCAACGAACGCCGCCAGGAAAGGAGAAGACCTCGTCTCAGCCAGCCCTCATCCAGCCCGGCTCCTCACCCTTCGAGGGAACCGTCCACCCGAGAGGAACCTATGCAGATAGGGGCAACCCGAGGCCCCCTCACGCCTGCAGAACGCAAAAGACGCAGGGATTCGGGCCTCTGTATGTATTGCGGCTCTTCAAAGCACCTCCTCAGAGATTGTCCGGAAGTTCCTCCGAGAAGGAAGGAAAACTTCCACCCTCGGTCCTTTGCAAGGGAGGTCTCGGGGGAACAAGACACAGTCCTTGCAACCTTACCAGACCAACAAAATTAAGAGAGGATAACAGCCTGATGGTATTTCGAGTCAAACTCTGGACAACCAAAACTTCATGTGTGGAGGTCTTAGCCATGCTGGACTGGGGTGCCGCAGGGAACTTTATGGACGAAGGATGAGCTCGAGAACAACAGATCCCCTTTAGGCAGAAGGAAAGGCCCATTCCGGTAGAAGGAGTGGATGGTACCCCCCTGTCCTCAGGCCCAATCCAATCCGAGACGATACCCTTACGCTTGGATTTGGGAGAGCATCAGGAACTGCTGGTATTCGATCTCATTAGAGCAGCCCACTTTCCCTTGGTGATAGGAATACCCTGGCTAAGAAGACACAATCCGCAAATAAACTGGACTACCAACTGTGTGCGTTTTGATTCTTCCTAATGTGAACAGCATTGTCAATCAGCCCCTCAAGTCAAAAGAGAAGACAAAGACAAGGGAACCCCTCTACTCAAGGTGGTCTCATTGGTTCCCCGTCAGTACCAAGAATATGCTGAGGTCTTCGAAGACACTACACCCAAACTCTTACCTCCTCATCGGCCAGAGGATTGTGCCATAGAACTGACCCCGGAGTCTGTTGTCCCATTTGGCAGGATGTTTCCCCTATCTCTTTCCGAAAGACAGGTCTTAAGAAAATATCTGGATGACAACCTGCAGAACGGTTTAGTACAGGAATCAAGGTCTTCAGGGGGGGCTTCACTGTTTTTCATTCCTAAGAAGGACACCACCGAACTACGTCCCTGCATAGACTACAGAGGGTTAAATCGGATCACAATCCGCGATCGCTACCCTATGCCACTCATAAGGGACATCCTAGAAGCTTTGAGAGGGGCTTCTTACTTTACCAAATTGGACCTTAGAGGAGCCTACCATCTCCTCAGAGTGAGGAGAGGTGACGAGTGGAAGACCGCATTTCGGACCCCATTCGGATTGTATGAATACAGGGTTATGCCCTTCGGCCTGGTAAATGCCCCTGCGGTCTTTCAGAGGTTTATTGACAAGATTTTCTCTGACATGTTGTTTGTTTCGGTGGTCGTTTATCTAGATGACATATTGATATATTCTCAAGAGCTACTGGACCATCGTGAACAAGTCAAAAGAGTGTTACATCGGCTCCGAGCAAATCACCTCCTGGTCAAACCAGAAAAGGGCCAGTTTGAAGTGACCTCCGTCTCTTATCTAGGTTATGTCCTCTCGAAGGAAGGGATCAAGATGGAACCCGGAAAGATAAAGGCTATCCTGGATTGGAAGGAGCCAAGAAGTGTCAAGGAGATCCAGTCTTTCCTAGGTCTGGCTAATTTCTATCGCCAATTTATCCCCAACTTTTCTAACTTGATGTTACCCATCACAGGTCTCCTTAAAAAAGGGGTTCAGTACGCCTTTGGACCAGAACAGAAAAGAGCCTTCTTACAGCTCAAGGAGCTGTTTATCTCCGCTCCCATACTAGTGCAACCAGATCAAGCAAGACCATTTATAATGGAAACTGATGCCTCGGGTGGAGCAGTGGGAGCCATTCTATTGGAAGAGGCAGAAGACAGTCTCACGCATCCAGTAGCGTATTATTCCAAAACCCTGAACAAAAGCGAACAAAATTACTCTGTTTTAGAAAGAGAACTACTGGCCATCAAACTGGCATGCCAAGAGTGGAGGCACTTGTTACAAGGAGCAGCGCACCCATTTCAAGTACGAACTGATCATCGTAACCTCAGAGTGTTACAGCAGATGGAGTGTACCAACGCCCGACATGCTAGATGGGCATATTTCTTCTCTCAATATGACTTTAACATCACTTATTTACCAGGGTCAGAGAGCAAGATGGCAGATGCCCTCTCCAGATGTCAAGGAGAAGAAACTAACCATAATCAAGATCACGATTTCTTGTTTCCCAACCTTAAGATCACGACAGGTGTCTCTCTCTTTTTGCAAGAACTTACCACCCAATACAGTTCGCTATCAACCATTCCAACCACTGTCAACCTGGCCAACGATGGTTTGTACTACCACGGTACTGGGTTGTTTCTCCCGTCTAAAGGACTTCAGGAACAGATCCTCTCCTGGTGTCATGATACCCCCCTCGCTGGACACCCCGGTATCAAGAAGACCCAGGATCTCATAAGCCGAAGGTTCTGGTGGCCAGAACTCTACAAGGACGTAGAGAGATACGTTTCGGCCTGCCCGATTTGTGCTACCAACAAATACCAAACAGGCAAACCATTGGGCAAACTGCAGCAACCTACCCTACCCACCCAGCCGTGGGAACACGTGTCTACAGATTTTATTGTCGATCTACCGAAATCAGAAGGAATGACCGCAATCATGGTAACTATTGATTCACACAGTAAGCTGGCCCACTTCTCAGCTTGGAAGGTCTTCTGTCAGCTCCAAAGACGGCTTCAGTCTTCCTCCGGGATATAGTACGCTTGCATGGCCTGCCTCGAACCATAGTCTCGGATAGAGGTACCCAATTTACCTCCTGGTTCTGGACATTGTTGTGTCAACAGTTGGGGATTCACAGAGCACTGTCGTCCGGCTTTCACCCACAGAGCAACGATCAGACAGAGAGACTTAATGCCGGACTTGAGCAGTACTTAAGATGTTTTTGCAGCAACAGACAGGAGAGCTGGTCTTCCTACCTCGCGCAGGCCGAGTTCGCCTATAACAACAACTACCACACCTCGACTAGAATGAGTCCTTTCTATTGCACTTATGGTTACCATCCTCAGCAGATACCTTGGTCCGGAATGCAACCCACCAAATCTCCTGCCATAGATGACCGGTTATCAGAACTAAACAAAGTACATAAGTTGGCGAGAGAAGCATTAGAGGACAGCCAACTAGCACAAAAGAAGTGGGCCGACAGAAGCAGAAGACCCAACCCAGATTGGAAGTCCGGACAAAGGGTCTGGTTATCCACGAGGTATCTACCCAAGTGGATACACACCGGCAAGTTTGCTCCACGATATCTGGGTCCTTATCCTATTGTGAAACAAATAAACCCAGTGGCATACGAAATCCGCCTGCCTAAGAACCTCCAGAGAGTACACCCCGTTTTCCACACATCACTGCTTAAAGAATATAAGGTGGATCTTTTCTCACGAAAGTTTCGGAAAACCAAGACTCCGACCACAGTAGAACCACAAGTGTATGAAGTGGAATACTTAGTGGATTCTCGGTATTATCAAGGCAGTCTCCAATATCTAGTTCATTGGAAGGGTTTCTCCACTGAAGAAAGAACCTGGGAACCCAGACACCATCTGCATGCTCCAAGGTTACTGAGAGAGTTTCACCAAAGATACCCGGGAAAACCAGGGGGCTTTCGGAGGGAGAAGGGTTATACTGTCAGCATCCATCCCTGGAAGCTATGGCAGAAGTGGAAGTTTTCGCTGTGGAGAACCTTCACTTAGCAGTCCAGTCCCCATCCAACATGGCTGCCTTTGTTATTTAAGCAAGCCCGCCCACCTCCCGGTGCGTTGTATCTGTGTTATTTTTCCTTGTGATACCAGCGCTCAGCTAATACTCCGTATTAGCTCCTTCAGTGCCTCCTGCAGTGTTTTCTCCTACCCACTTGCCTTTACCTCCGTTTAACTTTGCTTTTCCCTACTTCCTTAGTCCTTTCACGGCACTTGTCCGTTACGCCTTCTCAGTCTTTTCCTTTGCTTTCGGCATCTTGCCACTCGTACTAGCGGTCCGCCGCCATCCTCGCGTATCTACGTGTTCCTCCCTGTGCCTTTCGTGGATCCAGCCGTTTCTGGTAAGTCGGGACTTTAACTGCTTCTCCCTCTTTTCCTACCTTTCCCTCTCTGCTCGGACCGTGTCCCCGTTCCGGGCTCTATCCCTCTTCTCTTTCCTCCCGCATCGCTTCTCATTGCTGCTACCTTGTATCCGGCCAAGTCTCCACGGATCGGATCCTGCCTTCTTTTCCTCAAGCCATCCTCATTTTGGTGGACAGAACGAACTTACTTGATCCCCTTGTTTCCTGGGTTCACTCCGGATCATTCACTACCACATCCGCTATTGGAGAGTCTCATATTCAATACAATCTCAGGAAGATTACACAGGGTTTTTTACCGTCCATCGGTCTTTTCCCTGTCGCGGGGCCTTGGCTCCTCGGGGCCCCCCCAAGACAGGTCCCACTTCCTGTCGAGGTGGCCTCCGAGGGAGCCAGACCCTACTTGCATGACAGGAGGTCCGGAGACAAGTCTACAAAGGAAGATACCAGAACTCCCTGAAGATCCTCCAAACACTCCAAGGACAAACAAGAGGAAGCCACAGGTGAGGAGAAGGGTGGTGACGGTGAACACCCTGACAATGGCCCATTGTCACCCATGAGTGCCTCTTACCTCTTGATTTCAGACAGGCGCCGCTACCCGCTGCGGACTGCTGAAGACTGGACTCCGCGCGCGCTCCGTGCTTTGCTGGTCTTTTTAAAGCCAGTTGTGCTTTTTTTTCCTTAAAGGCACATAGGATTCCCCAAAACACTGCAAACAAAGTTCGTGCACCGTAGCTGCAGCTCCCCTGGACTCTGCGCACGGACTGCGTCATTATTGGGGGAGAAAACGTCAATGTCGTCAACGCCGATGTGACAGGCTTTGAAGGCGCCAAGAACAGCGTCGAGAAAACTGGAAGAGACCTCGAAGAACTCGAGAGGATCGGGATCCTACTCAAGGACATCGACGACGGTCTCGGCGTCGTGCCGGAGGCTCTTGGAATCACCATTGGGCGTGGAGTAGCCATGGTCTTCTCTTTCATCGGCGTCGACGATGGTGTCGAGTCGATCGACCGATGCGTCAAAGAATCCTTCGATAACGGCGTTGATGGTGCCGATCCATGCGTCGAAGGAATCTTCGACGACGGCCTCGAAGATGGTGCCTTCTTACCCGATGGCCGTGGCGCTCTCGGGTAGAATGTTTCGCCGGGTGCTGCGATTCGCGGCGTTTTGATTTTTTGGGTTTTTCACCCGGGGTATCACCCTCAGCTGTCTTCGAGGGGGTCGAGGCCGCTTTCTCGAAGACGCTTAACATTTTCTTCCTGAATTCCTCCCACTCAGCCTGAGAGCTGTGTTTTGTGGGGCAGGAGACCCTTTCTGGGGAAACAGAAGACGACGAGGAAGGGGATCTTCGACGTCTCTTCTTTGAGTGTCTTGATCTCGACGAATGGTGGGAGCTACTTCGTATGGGAATGTTTTCGACGGCGAGGAGACGAATGCCTCGACTCAGCCAAAGAAACTTTCGAGGAGGTTTTGACTGACTTACCTCTCTCGAACTTCCCCTTGCGCTCCTTCAAGGCTTTCACCGTCATGGACATGCAGTCCTCACACTCCGAACAATGGTGCTCGGCTACCAAGCACCACAAGCAGATCCGGTGTGGATCTGTTATCGACATTTTCTTACCGCAGTCTCGACATTTCTTGAAGCGGATCGCGGCGTTGTCAGTTCCGATGAAGATGCCATCGAGAACGAGTTGGTATATTCGAGTAGATGTAGATTAGTTTATCTGAATGAACTGAGCAACGATGTTCCGAGGCCCCACGAAGCGCAGAAAAACGGAACTGAGCAACGGACGCCGCGCGTGGCTATTTATGGGCATGATGACGCGGCACCAATACAGTGATCGTCGACGGACATCGACTCGGCGGACGTCGACGCGCAGCGCCCTCTACAGAAAAAATTTCTGAGGCCAGCAAGCTGGAAACGTATTATCAAAGATAAGGAATACGTCGGAGGACACAATCCCTTTGAAATAGGGTTTCTGAAACAGGATGATGTTCCAGAGGGTACTTGGCATTTAAAACTTCCCTCTCAAGCACACATATTCAGACTTCCCTGTAACTCACACATCTGCCAGTCGAGGCATGGTGGCAGATAAGAAAGCTGTGCTCCAGATGGAAAATCCTCCAACACGAACAATGATCCAGAGGCCTCAACATCAAGCATCCTGCATACCAGGGTCCAGCTGGACAAGGACAGATCTTACAGTTCTTAATGCGAGGACTGGGACATTAAAGGAGTTGGTCACAGTTTTGGGTCATTGCCTATGTCAAAAGACCAATACACAGGTCATGGTGGATCTGCCAACATTGCTGAACATACCCTCTTCAATAGATTGGGCTGTTTGTGGTCAAGAGAGACAAGAGACTCACAGATGCTGACAACATAGTCACTGTGGTATAAGACAATGAAGGTGACATTCTCTGAGGGGACAGAGTGTTGTTAGAAGACAGATAATGGGCGATGTGGAGAGCATCAGTGCATTAGGCAGGAGACAAGTTGAATTCAATAGATTCATCACACTGGCAGTGAAGGTAGCCGAAAAACAGGATAGGGCAAGAAGAAAATAGGTCTATCGAGAAATCGGGGTTTAAATGGGCCGACAAAACAGATAAAAGTTAATCAGCACATGGATTATGTTTCATCTCTTGCCTGAACGAAGTGATTTCGCCAGTATGACCAAAATGTCTGCATGAGGAGTTCTTTATTCTTTTTCCACCAAGTATGTGTGTGGGGGATGGAGCACTACAAGAGGAGAGTATGGAGGCAAGGGGAATCATCTTCCAGTCCTAGAAAGGTTAGTGGTGGTAGACAGAGAAACCTAATAAAGAAGACACCACCAAATAGACATGTTTGAGGCCAACAGCTGGGACAAAGGCTAAACAGGAAGTCAACTTGTACGGAGGGAAGAATGTCCAGATTAAGGGCCTGTGAACATACGAAAGAGGGAGAGCCTGCAAACAAGCATGAGAGAGAGATACTGATCAAAGGCACCAGAGGAAAAGAGCCAACCAACCCCCAAGAGCAACGTCTCAAAGAGAACTAATAGAACAGTGTGCAGTACACTGACAACCGGAGTGAAATATATGAAACACACTCTGGTATCCTGTGCACAAGTGAAGCCAGTGGTCGAAGTGGGTGGGAGCGGTCGGGAGCGGTGCTCCTCTACTTCTTTTAATTACGTTTTACTGTTCCTATACTTTTATTTTAAAAAGAAACCGTTCCGGAATGGTTTCGTTTTAAAATAAAAAGTGTAGGAAGAAGTTGAAACTTGCACTTTCAGCGCATTGCCCTGGATGTTCCCTTAAACAGCAGGCACATGTCTTTTGGGGTCTGTATTGTACATGGGAGGGGACGTGGCGATGGGGTTTGTGGGGAGCGGTGCAGGCCAGTATGGAACATAGTTCCATTACTTCTTTTCATACACTTCGACTACTGAGTGAAGCACTTGAAAGGAGTTGTCGTTCGGTTCCTCCCAACTAATGCTAAGCCTCAATGCGAACCAGGAGAACAGCATATGGTACTATGACAACCGGAGTAAAGTATATGAAGCACAGCATGATAGCTGAAGTGCCAGAAGGTTATGGTTCTGTCATTCCCCTGCAAATGTTAAGCCTCAAATCGAAACAAGAAGATAGAGCATGGTGCACTGACCACCCAAGTGTATTGCCTGATGGAGTTGTGGCTTTGGTTCTCTCCAATGTGCCAAGAGGGTGCCAGAGCCCAAAAGGAATCAAGAAACCAGAGTGAGGTGAACTGACAGTCCAAGTGCACTGCTTGGTGGTATCGTGATTCCATCGCTTCCCATGTGCACATAAGGCACTGGAATGCAAGAGATCTAAGAGCGAACAGTCCGATGGACTAACAGCATATGCTCATCCCTCTAGTGGGAGTTGGAGTCTTATTGCTTGTTAAGCAGGGCGTCTTGCATGCGCTTCGTACCTGATGTTCCTGGAGAATGCGATGTTGACACCAGGCTGTCAAGTGTAGAATAGGCAACGCAGGATACCAACCCAAGACCCACCAGAATGCGACTAGGCAGTCACTTCCCCATGCCACCGGGTGGCACTTCCCAGATTATCGTGGCACAGGAAAAGTGCAAGCACTGACTGGGAAGGCAGACGATGACACAGTCCAAGGTGCATGCCTCACAGGTGGCAGAAGACAGCAGACACTGTCCCTTAAAGGTAGTTGGGGTCCCAACCAGGAGCTCTGGGATGGATAACAGGCTAGAACCTCCAGGGGCAGGCAAGGAGGAGCAGGCAGTTCAGGCAAGGGAAATGGCTGCTAGAAGGCAATGCTGTGCAGGAGGCACAGGCAGGAAGGAAGGAAGAGAACCAGAAAGGCAGGAAGAAAAGAAGGCAGCGAGCAAAAGGGCTGGAGGGCAGGGCAAGGGAGAATAGGCAAAGGCATAACGATGCAATGGACACGGCTGGGCAAGACGGGCAGGAAAATTCCTGGAGTGCAATACAGTTAGCAACACACGTTAAGACGCGATGCTCAGTGCCTCTCCAGAAGCTTTTATGGAGCTGGCACCACGACGAGGCTTGAAACACAAGCCGTCATTGCCTAGTGCCATACACACCACGCATGCGAGGAACGAAGAACAAGGCAGTCTGTGCATGCGCGGTGGACCTACAATGGCCAGGCCGAGTAAGTGCTGTGACCCTGCACCAGGCAGCCGAGGAGAGTGCCAACATAAATAGAGGTGCCACCGACCCATCGAGGAGCAAGGAAGCCAGGAAGCACAAGAGGTAAGCCCCCAACAGGTAAGTGGAGCCGGGTGGGAGGCACCTCGCTGCGGTCGCAGTGTGACACTATGCCCCCTCCCAGGAAGGCCAAACGCCCAGTGTTTCCCTGGATGCTGAAGATAGAACTCCCGTACCAGATGCGGGGCATGGATATGCGAACAAGGTTCCCAAGTGCTGTCGCTAGTCGGGTAGCCTTTCCAATCGACCAAAAACTGGTGAACCCAGCGTCTGGTCCGTGAGTCGCAAATCTCCTGCACCTTGAACTCAGGGGTCCCACAAAGGTAAACCAGAGCCAGGCGAGGACAGGCTCTCCCAAAATGATAAGGCACATAGGGTTTCAAAAGAGAAACATGGAAGACAGGGTGTATGCGCCAAGAGGAAGGAAGCCGTAGCTTGTAAGCCACAGAAGACAGTCGCTGGACGATCCAAAATGGACCAAAGAAACGGAGAGCCAACTTAGTGGGCAGGAACGAAGTTGCTGAATCTTAGAAGACAACCACAACCTGCCCCCAATTGCAAGTTTTGGTTCCGTGGTGCGATGCTTGTCTACCTGGTCCTTCATTCAATCCTTAGCCACCTCTAGAAGCCCCATGGCGAGCCGATGTTGAGCCTGTATCATGGAAATCAAGTAATCCGCTGTTGGAACAGGACTAGGTAGGATACGACTAAAGGGAACCACTTTAGGATCTATTCCATAGGTACAGTAGGTGGTCTACAACTGATGGAGGAATGCATGGAATTGTTGTATGCCTCCTCTGCCACGCCCAGATTTGAACACCAGTTGTCTTGTGAAGCATTGGCGAAGCAACGTAGGTACTGTTCGAGAGTCTGGTTTGTCCTCTCCGTCTAGCCGTTGGTCTGTGGATGAAATCCAGAGCTCAGGGCACGATCCAACTCCAGATGCTTACAGACCTGAGAATAAAGAAAGAAACCGAGACCCACGGTCAGAGAGAATCTTCTCAGGAAGGCTGTGTAAACGATAGATGTTATGAAGAAAGGCCTTTACCCATCTGGACAGCTGATGTTATCCCGGGAAAAGGAATGAAGTGTGCCATCTTCGAGTTGACCACAACCATGATACACATCTGTCCTTCAGAGGGTGGCAACTCTACAATGAAGTCCATGGCAATAGTATGCCAAGGAAAATGTGGCAGTTCAGTAGGACGCAACAACCCCAGGGGTCTCCTGCACACAGTCTTAAGTGTAGCTCAAACATGGCACGTCTCCACGTAGTCTTTTACTTGACAAGCCCATCCTGGCCACCAGAATTGTCGTGCGATCAGTTCTTGGATAGCCTTCACACCCCGATCCCCGCTGACTCTGGAATCGTGAAATCCTTTTAGTATAGCCACGCACATATCTGTGATGGGTACATACAGACGTTCCTGACAGAACATGAGACCATCTCTCTCTTTGATGCCTTTCTTTCCCAAAAGGCAAGTCCTAGCCGGATCAGACATGGTGTCATGAAGCAGGGTTCCCAGATGAGGCCGCAAAGCAGATAGAAAGAGCCTAGGAGCAATGACAGACGTATCCAAACTATGGGGTGTCTTCTCACATTCCTCGGATCGAGACAAGGCATCAGCTTTGAGATTCTGAACCCTCAGAATATAGGAGATGGTAAAGTCAAAATGGGAAAAGAAAAAGGCCCATCAAGCTGGCCTGGTGTTTCGACATTGAAGGGAGAGCAAGAACTGGAGATTCGTGTGATCCGTAAGAACCTTAACCGAGAACTGCCCCCCCCAGGAGATGATACCCCCATTCTTCAAAGGACGCCTTGATGACTAGCAGTTCCTTTTCGATGACGGTGTAATTCCGCTCGCTCGACTACAATTTCCGGGATAGGTGGGCAACAGGATGTTCAATGCCAGTGCTCTAAAGAAGGCCTTCGGGCTTAGGGATATTGTATGGAATGTTTGCAAAGTGATGTAGGAGCCTAGGGAGGACTACCATTTTAAACAGTGCCGTTCTACCCATTACTGACAGGGGCAACTTCTTCCAGAAAGTCATGGAGTTCTGTATCCCCATCACGGCCCTCTGCTTGTTGTTGTCATGCTCCTTGCCCGGATCATAAAAAATGTCTATCCCAAGGTAACGAAATGTAGTAGCACTCTACTTCAAAGCCAGCACTGGCAGGTTGCTGGGTTGCATTTTAGCCAGTCCGGTAAATGGGAACAGAGAGGACTTTTCCATGCTAACCGTGATGCCTGAAATCTGGGTCAAGCTAGCCAGGGCTTCCATTATCAATTCTAAGTTATCTTCTGGGGTTTGCACATATATGAGCGTGTCATCTGCGTACATGGAGATCAGGTGATGTGTTCCCATGACCGGGATACCCGCCGTAACGTACTCTGATCTTTGGTACGTGGCCACCGGTTCAATTGCCAGAATATACAGCAGCAGGGACAATGGGCAGCCCTGTCTTGTGCCTTTCTCCAACATCCATGGCTTAGAGAAGTGCCTACCTGTCCTGACCCTTGCCACCGGGTGCTTGTATATGATTTCTACCCATCTCAGATAAAACGGCCTGAATACCAGCCTCCGTAAAGTATTGTGTAGCCAATCCCACTTAATGGTGTCGAATGCCTTTATCGCATCGAGAGTCGCTTTCGCACACGGCATCTCCCAAGAGGCAGTGCTGTAGATGATGTGAGTAAACATCTGAGGTTCTCTGACATAATCCTGCCTGGCAGACAGCCCGTCTGATCGGGATGTACCAGTGTGTGTATTGCTCTGCTCTCTTTGACCTATTGGCCAATGTCACCATCAGAATCTTGCTGTCCTGGTTAAGCATGGACAGTGGTCTGTCTGTATGAGCCACATTCTTGAGGAGGCTTGTTAGGTTTTAGCAGGGGCACTATTGTTGTCTCTGCCTAGGCGGAAGGAGGCTGGAATCGTACGCATCCCTCAAGGCATTCAGAAGATGGGGGGCTAATTCCGTAGCAAATTCTTTATAAAACTCACTGGGTAAACCATCCGAGCCTGGGGTTTTCCCTGTAGGTAGTGCATGTATAGTGTGATCAATTCCTCAGCCTTGATGGGGCGGCTAGCTCCCTGACCGCGTCTTCATCCAATCTGGGAAGATATAGATCAACTAGCACCTCCTCCAATACCAGGTCCGTGGGCCTGGGTGTTTCTTGATATAAACTTTGGTAGAAATCGAAGAAGACAGTGTTGATGCCCTCTTGGGTCTTACACATGGTGCCTTGTGGTGTCAGTATTGAGTAAATGGGTGTACGCTGATCCTCCCTCTTACATAGCCACGCCAATAATCTGCCTGGTTTGTCCCGTTCTGCATGCTGCCTCTCTACATATCTTGTATAACTATGTTTCCCTACTCGTTCCGAGCAGTTCAGACATTGTTGGTGCAAGGCCATTTCGTTTGTTCCTCTATTTCTAGGGTCTATTTGGGATTGGCAACCGCGGTGCCCCGGATGACCACCTTCAGGGCTTCCCAGAGAGTATCCGCCCCAGGAACACTACCCTTGTTATGTTGAAAGTATTCCCGAATACTGTCCCTCAAGTGTTCTCGGAAAGCGGGGTCCGACAGGGCCTTGCCTCTCAATCTACATGTTGGGATTGGGGGCCTCAGAGGCATATAGTGCCACCGCAACTGCAGTGGGACATGGTCAGACAGTACCATACTCTTATAATCGGCTGTCATGGAATTGACCATCATATCCTTCCCCACAAAGAAATAATCCAACCTGGTGTGAACCGCATGAGCGGAGGAGGCATGGGAGTAGAGCTTAAAGTGTGGGTGGGGCGCTCGCCAGATGTCCACCAGCTCAAATGAGGTTAATAGCGATTGTAAGGCCCTGGCAGTTGGGATGGTTTCAGGACCCCGGAGTCTGACCTGTCCATGCAGGGGTACAGGACACAATTGAGATCACCCCCCATGGCAGGCCCTCCTTGTGGGGACCAAGTCTGGGGTACAGTGTTTGGAAGAAGGCCACTATGTTATGGTTGGGTGTGTATGTATTTATTAGGCAAGTAACCACGTTATACAAGAGGCCCTGTACCAGCACAATTCTGCCCTCATTGTCAGTCCTAAACTGCATCACCTTGAAGGGTACCGTAGGTGCCATCCAGGTCAACCCTCCACTGGCATAAGCTGAGTATGTAGAGCCTATGATTCCGGCCCCCGCACCCCATTTTCTGGCGATCAGTGCCTGCTTCTCAGGCGTGATGTGCATTTCCTGTAATAGGGCTATATCAATTTTGTGTCGCCGGAGGTAGGTGTACACTC
Organism: Ambystoma mexicanum; assembly: GCF_040938575.1. Classification (NCBI taxonomy): domain Eukaryota; kingdom Metazoa; phylum Chordata; class Amphibia; order Caudata; family Ambystomatidae; genus Ambystoma; species Ambystoma mexicanum. The sequence continues at coordinate 1,162,657,067 of NC_090923.1, forward strand.
TGTTCCATTTAACAAAGTTATTTAGCCCCCAGACATTCCAGGTTAACAGTTTTATTTCACTAGCCATCTCCCCACATTTGTCGCAAAGGAGACTTGTTCGTCCGACCCCTCATCCCTCCATGCACTTTTCCTCGTGCAACATGACCTGACATTAAAAAAGACTACTGCATGGCGACTACTACTAGTAACACAAATTCCCTTACAACTTCCCCAACTAACAACACTTGCCCCCAACATTGGTGCCCATGCTCAGGTGTGTCCGCTCTTCGCCACTGCCTTCGGGAGTCCGATCCTAGGTTGTGCGCAGCGGCTGGGCACAAAAAACAAGTGCCCGAAAAAGGGGGGGGGAAAGAAATGTATGGGCGAGCTAGTGACAGCCCGGTAGCGTTCCACTCCTTTGCTGTTTCCGAGTGCAACTATGGTGTGCATCCTGCCAATGAGAAAACTGGGCAGTGACTGAACACAAAGGGAAATCTGTCCGCTCCTTCAGCATTGTCAGTTCTAGAAACATTTGTCCTGCACGAATGCCCCCTCTCCATGTCTTAACATCAAGTTCAGCTTGTGTCTGCTTTCGAGGCATCTGTGCCATTATTTGGTGAGGAGTCGTCTTGCTTCCGTGAATTGATCCCCTCTCTATCCATCCATTCATGCACCTCCTCAGGTCTTTCAAAGAACGGCGGGCGTTTTGTGTACAGAACTTTGAGTCTTGCTGGGTACATTAACATATATTTCAGTCCCGCGTTACGAAGCCTGGCTTTGGCCGATGAGAACTGCGCACTGCTTTTCTGGACCTGGTAGGTAAAATCCGGGTATACCGCTAGGTGCGCTGATGCCCTTTGCAATGTACCACCCTGCCTGGAGTAAGACAAGATCTTCTCCCTGTCTCTGTAGTTTAAGACTTTCGCTATGATTAGGCATGATTGGGCATGGAGGGGAACCCTTGGGAGAGGTTTCCAGGCCCAACGTCTTGCAAGAATACATTTTCAATATAAGTCGTGGGGTCTGCGCCCTCTTCTCCTTCTGGTAGGCAGACTACACATACTTTGTTCCGTCGGGCCCTTGCTTCCGCATCTTCCACCCTGCTCTCTAGGAGGTTGACCTTTTGTTGCAGAATGTGTATCTGGGCACCATTGTCCTGTGTCTGTGCCTTGTTGTTCTTCAGTTGAGACTCCAGTTCAGTGGTCCTTTCTGATTATTTCCGCACATCCTGGCGTAACAGCCCGACATCGATTATTACTTCATCAATCTTGGAGCTTAGCATTGATTTCAGATCTGCAATGGCCATTAGGATCTGATTGGCGCCTTCTCCTGCGCCCCCCTCTTTGTCGCACATCACCGCCATCTAGTCCTTAGGCTTTTGGGGCAGGGGTACAGGGTAGTTGTGAAGCTTTTTTTTGATTGCCCCTCACTTTGGCAGCCTTGGGAGGCATCCAGCGTGTCCAAGTTTAGCGTTGTTATATCTACTGTGTAGATGAACAAGTTACTTCTTACCTGGTAACGTTCTTACGATGGGATGTTCCTCCAACGTATTCCTTATCTTAGATAATTTGTCTCCAGCTTGCTGGCCCCGGAAATTTTTTCTCTGTAGAGGGCGCTGTGCATCGACGTCCGCCGAGTTGGTGTCCCTCGACAGCCACCGTATCGGCGCCGATGTCACCATGCCCATAAATAGCCGTGGGGTGCGTTGCTCAGTTCCATTTTGTAGCATAAGATAAGTCTTGCATGAATTGGCTATTGACCTTGAAGGAGCGTGAGCTGCACCCACAAGGGAAGTATTACTGCAGGGATGGATGGGAGGGGCGATAAGGAATACGTCGGAGGAACATCCCATCGAAAGAACGTTACCAGGTAAGAAGTAACTTGTTCTTCGAAGGGATTGTGTCCTCCGACGTATTCCTTATCTTAGATAGACTCCCATAGCAGTGGCATGTAATTGGAGGTGGGAGTAAGAATGTCATGTATCCCTTTTAGGAATGGACCGAATGTAATACGGCTTTGCCAAATCTGGTCTCTTGACTAGCGGAGGAATCCATCTTGTGAATGTATGTGCGGGCGACCATGTGGCAGCCACACATATGTCTCGGACCGGTACCCCTCTTTGGAGGGCCGAAGAGGCTGCGATACCCCTGGTTGAATGAGCCCTAAGATTCTGAGGGGGCTCTTTCCCTGCCAGTTTGTAACATTCCAGAATGGCCAAAATAATCCACCTGGAAATGGTCTGTTTTGTTATGGGTAGTCGCAACTTGTGACCTGAGTAGCCTACAAACAGTTGGTCTGCTTGCCTAGCCAGTAAGCTGATGTAAAAGCTTAGAGCTCGCCTTGGGTCCAGCCTATGTAGCCTTTCTTCCTCTTTCCCCGGATGGGGAGGAGGGTAGAACGAAGGTAAGGTAATTTTCTGAGTGATGTGAAATTCAGAAACCACCTTTGGGAGGAAATTAGGCTTCACCTGTAGGATAACTTTGTCCTTATGGAAAATAGTATGGGGGGTTTACAAGATAGAGCTTGTAATTAATTCGCTCACCCTCCTAGCAGATGTTAGTGCTACTAATAGGACAGTTTTAAGAGTGAGAAATCTCAGCGAACAAGAGTGGAGTGGTTCGAAGGGAGTACCCATTAGGAAATTTAAGACTAAATTTAAGTCCCATAAGGGAACTTGGAATGGTTTTGGAGGATAAACATTAGTTAATCCTTTGAGAAATTGTATCATTAGAGGTAGTTTGAAATACGATGGTTCCTCTGCAGTGCACTTGAGGATTGAAAGCACTGCGAGATAGCCTTTTACAGTGCCAACTTGAAGGCCTGAGTTTGCCAAGTAGAGTAGAAACGATAACACCATTGGTGTACCACATGAAAAAGGGTCAATATTCCCTTCTCTACACCAGCTGCAAAATTTGTTCCAACGGCAGCGGTATAAAGACTTTGTTGCTGGCCTTCTGGCCGAAAGCAACACTTCCATGATGTCATCAGGGAGATCCCAATCCTTGTACCTCACCCTTTCAGAAGCCAAGCGTGAAGGTTGAGGGTTCTGATGTCTGGATGGAGAACCTGACTTCCCTTCTGCGAGAGAAGATTCTCTTTGAGTGGAAGACGGATTGGAGGGCAGATGAACATATCTAGAAGGTCCGGGTATCACGTTCTCCTGGCCCAGTCCGGGGCAATTAGGATCAGGGTTTTCCAGTTTCTTGTCAAACTCCTGATTATTTGAGGAATATCAGGGACTGGTGGAAACGCGTAAAGGAGTGGAAACTCCCAGTCCACCACGAACGCGTCCCCTAGAGCTCCTCTCGGGGTAAATTCCCTTGAACAGAACAGATTGCATTTCCTGTTGGTACTGGTGGCGAACAGATCCACCTGAGGGGTTCCCCAAAGGGCGAAGATCTCTTGAAGGACTTCCTGAGCTAGCTCCCACTCGTGGGAGACTGTGCTCTGCCTGCTCAGAGCGTCCGCTGTCAAGTTCTTCTCTCCGGCTAGGTGAACTGCCGATAGAGAGATTCCTTCCTGAATTGCCCAAAACCAGAGCTGCATTGCCTCTCTGCACAGTGGCAGTAACCCTACGCCTCCTCTTTTGTTGAGGTAGTGCATGGCCACCGTGTTGTCCGTCATTATCAGGACATTTCTCCCCTGTACTGATGGCAGGAAAGCTTTCAGCGCTAGTCTGATCGCTCTCAGCTCTAACAGGTTGATGTGTAGTCTGGACTCTGATGGAGACCAACGACTGCTGATGGTCAATTCGTTGGCATGGGCTCCCCACCCCGTGAGTGAGGCGTCTGTGACTACTGTTATCTCCGGCCATGGTTGCCAAAACAGTTCTCCTTTCAAGATGTTCTCTGGATAGGCCCACCATTGAAGGTTGTGGGCTACCTTGTCCGGAATCCGGAGGAGATCTGTCATTCTCCCTGAGTATTGTGACCACTGGGTTCTTAGTGCCCACTGGAGAGATCTCATTCTCAGGCGAGCCTCTGGCACAAGGAAGATGCAGGATGCCATGAGGCATAGCAATCTCAAAAAGTCGAAGGCTGGGAGATGTTGGGCATTTTGAAACTTGTTGACCATCTGCAGAATATCTTGAGCCCTCACCTCTGGTAGCGAGGCTTTTCCCAGGGAAGTGTCCAGGACCGCTCCGATGAACTGTAGTCTCTGTGATGGTATCATCTGTGACTTCTTTAAATTGAGGGAGAAGCCCAGTTTGTGAAGGAAGTGGCAGACATAATCTGAGCTTGTTCCGAAGATACAGCTCTGATCAGCCAATCGTCCAGGCAGGGGTGGACGTGGGTCCCTTCCCTCCTTAGACTTGCAGCCACTACCGACATTAGCTTGGTGAAGACCCTCGGGGCGGAGGTCAGCCCAAATGGCAGAACTCGAAATTGATAATGAGAGCCGCCAATTGCGAACCTCAGGTATTTCCTGTGTTTGAGATGGATTGGCACATGGAAATAAGCATCGTGGAGGTCCAGAGATACCAGCCAGTCCTGGATCTGGAAGGCCTGAAGGATCTGAGAGAGAGTTACCATCTTGAACTTGTCCTTCCTGAGGAACTTGTTCAATTATCGTAAGTCCAAGGTAGGTCTCCGTCCTCCGTCCTTCTTCGGTATGAGAAAGTAGGGGGAGTACCAGCCCTTGTTCCTCTCTGCTACAGGTACCGGTTCTATGGCACCTTTCTCTAGCAGGTCTACAATTTCCTGCAAGAGGAGCGGATCTGGAACTTTTAGAGAGCTGTGCCCCGGTGGATGACTCTGAGGGATGCGTAGAAAGGGTAGGCAGTAACCTTGGGCAACTGTCTCCAATGCCCAAGCATCTAACGTAATAGCCTGCCATTCCGTCAGATGGTGAGTTAACCTGCCCCCTACAGGTGTTTTGCGTGGAAAGACCTCAGAGTGGTTTGGGGGCGGCTGATGCAGATGCCGAGGGTAAAGAGGCACCTGCTGCTGCTGCAGCCTTAGTACTTTTGACCCGTCCACCTCGGGTGGATCTCCTTTGGCCTCTTTGAGCCAGCTGTCCTCTGCCTTTCCCGAATGTGGAATAATAGCGAAAGGACTTTCCTCTCCCAGAGGTTCCTGAAGGGCGAAAAGGAGTTTGGTGGATAGCAGCTCCTAAAGAGTTTGCTGCTGCTTTAGATGTTTGCAACTTTTCCAGACTGTCATCAGCCTTTTTACCGAATAAAGAAGAGCCGTCAAAGGGCATATTCAAAAGTCTGGCCTGTACATCTGGAGCAAAGCCAGACTTTCGTAACCACGCATGCCTGCGGAATGTAGTACTTGCCGCAATGGCCCTGCTGATACTGTCAGCGGAATCGATGCCAGTTTGAAGAGATTCGCACATGGCATCTTTGCCATCTTTAATGATGCTAAGGAAGGCTTCCCTTTCATCTCCTTCCAGTATGCAGTCAGCCGCTGATGAAGAACACTCCCACAGTGTGTGACTGAACCTGGCGAGTGTACAAGTGGCGTTGATGGATTTCAACGCCATACTATAAGCAGAAAATACTTTTTTTGCCATAGAATCGTACCTTTTGTCATCCCTGTCCTGTGGAACAGTAGGATAAGCAGATCTGCTGCTTGATGAAGTTGCCGCTTGAACCGCCAGGCTCTCTGGAGTCGGGTGTTTTGATTAATATTCAGGGTCGGCCGCAGGTACCCTATACTTGACTGACAATTTTTTATTGACCGCAGGGATAACCTCAGGAGTTTCCCAATTTGATGAAATTTTCCTTTGTAAAGCTGTATGGAAAGGGACCACAGGATCTTCCTGTGGACCTTTATCTAGTATGTCTGTAAGGTCATCCTGTTGAAAAACAGGTGAAGGCGCAGACCAACCCATGAATTCAATAATTCTTGCCATAGGGGGTTTCGGCATGTTCCCCTGGGTCTGGTTTGACAAATTCCACTTCTGGGGAAGTGTCCAATCCACTTGCCTCATGTAGGGATTCCTGTAGGTCTTTCAACCTTCTTTCCTCAGAGGTAAAATCCTCTGAAACAGGTGGTGTGGTCCTCTGCAGCCCGACGGGTCTTTCTTGGTCAGAATCCTCCCCTTCTTCATAGATTGAAGATAATCTGGGGTACTTTGACCTCGGAAATGGTGTAAAACCCATTTCTAAAGCAGAAGGAGCCAAACCTGTCATTACTGGCCTAGAAAACGTCGATGTCGTCGACGCCGATGTGAAAGGCTTCGAAGGCGCCGAGAAAGGCGTCGAGAAAACTGGAAGAGGCCTCGAGGAACTCAAGAGGATCGGAATCCTACTCGAGGATGTTGACGACGTTCTCAGCGTCGTGCTGGAGGCTCTGGGTATAACCGTTGGCTGTGAAGTAGCCATGGTTTTTTCTTTTATCGGCGTCGATTCGATCGACCGATGCGTCGAAGAACCCTTCGACAACGGCGTTGATGGCGCCGATCCATGAGTCGAAGGGATCTTCGACGACGGCGTGGAAGATGGTGCCTTCCTACCCGATGGCCCGTGGCGCTCTCGGGTGGACTCTTTCGCCGGGTGCAACGATCCGCGGCATTTCACCCAGGGTATCACCCTCAACTGTCTTCGAGGGGGTCGAGGCTGCTTTCTCAAAGACGCTTAGCATTTGTTTCCTGAATTCCTCCCACTCAGCCTGAGAGCTGTGTTTTGTGGGGCAGGAGACTCTTTCTGGGGAAACAGAAGATGACGAGGAAGGGGATCTTCAACGTCTTTTTTTTGAGTGTCTAGATCTCGACGAGTGGTGGGAGCTACTTCGAGACCTAGAATGGGAATGCTTTCGACGGCGAGGAGACGAATGCCTCGACTCGGCTGAAGAAACTTTTGAGTAGGTTTTGACTGATTTACCTCTCTTGAGCTTCCCCTTGCGCTCCTTCAGGGCTTTCGCCGTCATGGACATGCAGTCCTCACACTCCGAACAATGGTGCTTGACTCCCAAGCACCACAAACAGATCCTGTGAGGATCCGTTATCGACATTTTCTTTCCGCAGTGTCTACATTTTTTGAAGCCGGACCGCAGAGTCGTCGGTTCGGAGAAGAAGCCATCGATTGCGAGTTGGTTTTATCGAGGAAATATAAGAGGTTTATCTGACTGAACTGAGCAACGATATCCCGAGGCCCCACAAAGCGCGGAAAAACGGAACTGAGCAACGGACGCCGCGCGTGGCTATTTATGGGCATGGTGACGTCGGCGCCGATACGGTGGCTGTCGAGGGACACCAACTCGGCGTACGTTGACGCGCAGCACCCTCTACAGAGAAAAAAATTCCGAGGCCAGCAAGCTGGAGATGAATTATCTAAGATAAGGAATACGTCAGAGGACACAATCCCTTCAAAATGGCTGTTGTATTGCCCCGACGTTCCTCGCCTATTTTGACCACTGTGTGTTATCTTCCAGGACATCCCACTGATTCTGCCCACTGATTCTCTCCGGAGTGGGTCTAGGGAGGGTAAACCATGTTTCAAGGAGAACCCAGCCGGCTAACCACAGACACAGTGTCCCCAACCCCCCGTCCTGGAGAAAATCCTTTCGAGGTCTCCTTATTTAATACTGCACCAGGGTGTGTGCAGCTTTGGAAGGCAAGGCTATTATTCCTTGACAAAAACATCCACTAAGGCGACCTCTCAGTAAGCTTCCATCTGCATGGCAAAGATCACTCGGCACCTTCCTGCTGTGTCAAAGCTTACTTCATTCACCCACCTTATTTGTACCCAGTGCAGAGGTTGTAGGGTTTCCCTTTATGTCCTTGGGCGCATAGACTCCGCAGGAACACGTACACCACAACAGGGTTTATCCCTTGCTTCTACGGCCAACGTGCCCTTCTGCTTGGTGGGTGCCCTGGTCTCCTCTGAGCATTTTCGGGGGACCGTTAATGGTGTAATGGGCCTCATGCAGTGTCACGCTGAGCCTCTCGTCGGCACCCTGCTTATGAAAAGTTCTCCTGCAATATTTATCCGGATGGCCCGCGCTCCGCCTCTGTTCCTCTTAGCCGGCTGGCACTCCTTCTCTTAATGGCCGTATGCCCTATGTTCCGCCTGTAATATCAACCATACCCCCTTATGGTTATGCGGAGGTGATTATGATACTGTCCACCACTAATCCTCTAGCCGGGGATTCGACCCTCTCTCCTGCCTTAACTGCTAGAAAAAAGGAAAGCAGAAAGAATTTGGCAACGGGACCAAATACTGGTAAATAGAGAGGCTTTGGAAGACCCTGGATAAATGATATTGCAGCAACATTTTGTCAGCTAAGAAATCCCATTTCGAATCCCAAATGGCACATTAAAAAAAAAGATTCTAGAAAGCTATTTGAAATCCTTCACAATTTGGAAAATCCAAAAGCAATGCTCCATCAGTTTAGACCAACAGAGGAGGATTGTGAGGCAGTGCAGAAGGCGTCTGCGGAAAAGATCGATGCATCCCATGCCCAAATTAAGGAAAATCTGGCCAATCCAGAGCATGAATCTTCTGTACAGACTAGGGAGGATGTAAAACATGAGCATAATCGAACGTTCACATTCCAAGCCATCTCAGAAGAAACCTTGCTTAAAACTCTTAATAAAATTAAACCTACCACGTGCGAAGGTGAAACCCTGCCATCCAAAGTAATTTTGAAAAACCTAAGGTATTTCATCCCCTTTGTGGCTCGTTTCACCAATGCCACTTTCAGGAAAAAACGTATGCCGGATTCAGTGAAAAATGTAGCAGTTAACCCGCTGCTGGAAAAGTTAGGACTGGATACAAAGGTGTACACTAATTACACGCATATCACAAATGTGCCCTTCTTGATGAAAGTGGTAGACAAAGTGACTACACTTGAACTACAAGAACACCTGGAGAAATCTGAGGTTTACCATCCCAGACAGTCTTGTTTCAGATCTCTTCATGGCACAGAAGGTGCCCTGCAGGACTTGCAGACAGAGATGTTTAAAATAAAGGACAACAGTAAAGCTGCACTGCTGATATATTAGATCTTTCAGCAGCCTTTGATCTTGTTGATCATGAAAAATGTATCTTGTTGATCATGAAAAATGTATTGATCGCCTTAAGAATATAGGTGGCTTTTATAGCAAAGAAACCTCCTGAATCAAATCCTTTCTCCTTAATAGAATGTCTAAACATGTATGGGGAAAAGCATATGCTTAACCAGAGAGACTGGGCTATGGAGTGCCACAGGGCGCTTGCCTCTCACCGCCTCGCGTCAATGCTTACTGTCACCTGATATGCGTCCTGCTAGCTGAATTAAGAGTGCACTTCCCCAATTATGCTGACAAAACTCAGCTGATTATAAACATTAGTGGTGAATATGAAAAGGATTCAGAGAGGGTTTCTCTAATTTATGGAACCATCCAAAATTGGATGACAACCAACAGAATGTGCCTGAGCGCTGCCAAAACTGAATTTTACATTTTTGGTTCCTCCCAGGCATGTTCCAAACTTGATAGCAAGTACTCTGGCTTTACTATTCAAAGTCACCACGTGAATACGAGCTCCAAGGTCAAGACCTTGGGAGTTGTCCTGGAAGCCTCCCGTGTAGAACATCACCAGTTTGTCCTTCTATTCGTCTGTTAATCCCTGGAGAAACAAGGTTTTCTGGGTTATTTCTGGCCACTGGGAATCCGTTGCTAACTGTTTGAAATAGCTCAGGTAGGAGATAATATCACTTCCCCTTTGACGGATCTCGATAAAGTGGTTCTGGACTGCAAAAGCCAAGTTAGGGGATTGGAAAACCTCCATAAAGGTTGGTTCAAAAACAGCAAAGTCATCCAGAATGGGACTATTGGTGGCAACATACAGAGCCACTCAGGCCAAAGCACTTCCAGTCAAGTTCCCAAGGATATATCCAATCTTGCCTTTCTTGAATGAAATGAGATGACCTGAACAAAAAGTGGATCTTGCAATGATTACAAAATTCCGCCAAGTGCCTGGGGTCCCCGTCAAACTTTATGGGAGTCGTATGTGCCTCGGCTTGGGGTACAACCGAATTTCCTTGTGTGACATCCAGTTGTCGTAAGGCAAAATGTTCCTGTCGGAGAGCTGATATTTCCGGATGGAGGCCTCAGAGTTCATCTTGTATTTCTAGGTTGGGGTCCATGTCGGAGCCAGTGGATAGGCGTCTTAATCTGTTAAGAAGGGCGTCTTGCTGGCGCTTCATACCTGATGTTCCCGGAGAATGCGATGTTGATGCCAGGTTGTCTTGCGTAGAATAGACAACGCGGGAAACCAACCCAAGACCCGCCAGAATGTGACTAGGGAGTCCTGAATCAGTTCCCCACACCATGGGATGGCACTTCCCAGATTATTGTGGCGCAGGAACAGTGCAAGCACTGACAAGTCTCTCTGAACATCTCTCCTTAACATTTTTTACCATGGTACTATTGCCATTGTGGAGTGCCACCCACATGTTCTTGTAGTAAGGATTACATTTGAATATATTCTTACATATAGACACACATACACAGCATAGATCCATCTATACGCCACCGTCATGCGCAGACGTCATCACGTCATACGCTGACGTATTGTGGACGTGACATCATCACGCCGTGACGTGATTTCGTCACAATATAAACAAACGGCCATTTTTTGGTTAATACGAACGCCGAATGAAGCGGGCAGACGCTTTATCTACTCTTTAAGAGGTGAGTCACATTAGATCTAAGGGGATGCACTGGTTGCATTTTAACTAGTATTTTAATTACCATGACGTTTTGATACTTCCACACGGCATATAGAGAGTTCGACTCAACATGTGATTTGTTGATTATTCCTATTATAGATACACACCGGTGAGGGACTCCCCATTGAGTGGATTCTAAACCAAGCACTTGGATACTGAGTGGAACCACTGCACCGAGCCCAGTTATCCACAATTGGATGTTCATAATACCTATAATTGGGGGCTTGGACCTGACACCTCGAGGTAATTACAATGTTGGTACGGTTCTCATGATTGATAGACTGAGAGATGAGATATTATAGGCACTATAATTCTATGTATCCTTTCTTCCAATTTTTTGTCAAAAATAAATTAGCTTGTGTTTTTTAGATGTTTTTTTTAGAATTGATTAAAAGTCACTAGATTTCTGATTGAAAGACACTTTGAGTAAATCTACCATAGAGAGAGGTGACCGTCTAGGCGATCATTACTTCTACCAGTGATTATGACAATATGACAGAGGTATTCATTAGTAAAATACAGAATCTAACTATAGCGCTATATGTTATAGGTGACTGAGAAAAAGTTAACAAAAGAAAGTTTGAAAGTGGGTGAATAAATCCTGAAGAAGGGAGATCAAACCCCGAAACGCGTTGTGTTAAAGCCACGAACATTGTTTACCCACGAGGACCAATGAAAGAAATTGCATAAACATCTTTTTTCAGGAACTGCATTTTTTCTAGTATGCTGAGAATACGGAAATTAATGTTTTGTTGAAATAATATGTGAAGAACAATTGGTGGACTACAGCAACAATTTATTTGAAATATACAGAGAATTTTTTACAAAAAACTGGTTTCCTAAATTTTTGTGTTAAGTATAATCAAGCCAAGTGTTATAAATATTGATTGTATTTTCAATTCTAAGGGTGTGCAGGGGACGGGAGTGTTCCATAAGTGTATGGACACCTGTTGTTTTTTTATAGATTTATACAACCCTGTGTCAAGGTTGTTTTTCTCCCCTGCACCTCATAAAACTCCCTTTAAACACTAAGAGTAATTTAACTACTGGTGTGCACTGTGCCATAATAGATTTTTACAAGGCAGACAATGACACAGTCCGAGGTTCACGTCTCACAGGTGGCAAAAGACAGCAGGCACGGTTTCTAAAGGTAGTCGGGTCCCAACAGGAGCTCTGGGATGGATAAGAGGCTAGGACTTCCAGAGGCCGGCAACGAAGAGCAGCCAGTTCAGGCAAGGGAAATGGCTGCAAGAAGGAAAGGCTGTTCAGGAGGCACAGGCAGGAAGGAAGAGAACCAGAAAGGCAGGGAGAAAAGAAAGCAGCATGGAAAAAGACTGGAGGGCAGGCCCCCAGGTAAGGAAGAATGGCCAAAGGCACAACTAGGTAATGGACAAGGCTGGGCAAGGCTAGGGCAGGAACATTCCTGGAGCGCAACACAGTGAGCAAGACACGTTAAAAACGCAATGCTCAGTTCCTCTCTGGAAGCTTTTATGGAGCCAGCACCACAACAAGGCTTGAAACTCAAGCCGTTGTTGCCTGAGCATGCGCAGAACACAGCAGTCCGCGCATGTGCGCTGGACCCACAATGGTCAGGCCGAGTAAGTGATGTGACCCCGCACCATGCAGCCGAGGAGAGCGCCAATGTGGATAGAAGCGCCTCCGACCCAGTGAAGAGCAAGGAAGCCGGGAAGCATGAAAGGGAAGCCCCTGTCAGGTAAGTGGAACCAGGTGGGAGGCACCTCGCTGCGGGCACAGTGTGTAATTGCTCCCTAATGTATAGAAAAGATAGTTAAGTCCAACTATAAGCAACAAAAGGATGTTGCACAGACAACTGTTTTGGGATCAACCTATTGTGTAGTTTCACAATGTTGATTAAAGAATGTAAACGCCACGGTTTTAGGGAAGACTCGATAGTACTGGATAGGTTCCACAATAGAAAAATAACTCAAACTTCCTTGTCAGACTGTAGCCCTTCCCTCTCTCCTTCATTGTTCTTCTTTCCTTGGTGATGGTGTAAGGAATAGGTTGCTTACCCATTAAATCTGAACTCTAGCATTGGTATGTTTCATAGCTTCACATACTGTTTGCATATTCCCCACCATCAAGCTGGGAATTCTCAGTAGCATTTAGCAGTTTCATAGAAATACAAGAACCTGCATTCACCTTAGCTTTCTCCAAGTATTATTTTAGGTAGTTGTCCCTTCAGCCAATAGTTAGTGTCTCTCTTAGCTCCACTCTTCGAGGCCATCTTCCAATTCATATAGCGCACGTAAACGTGTAATGGTGAGCCACATGTGGTGTAGGCAGGAGGGTTGCATGTGAAATCTACGCTAGATACCAATGCTGGAGAGCAGCTACAGGTAAGTAATGTATTCCTTCTCCAGCATTGAATTTTTCCGCTTGAGTAGATCAGAATGCAGTCAAAATGCATGAACATGCATATACATGCAAGTAGGGAGGAGGGCAATGGCTCACCTTCGGGTGAACATGTTTCAAAGGACTGCTTGCCGAATCCTGGACTCCTCTGCAGAATTAATTTCAATGCAGAACTGGTGAAGGTGTGTGTAGACCTCCACATAGCCGCCCTGCAGATGTCCGATAGCTGCACCCCTGCTAGAAGAGCAGCAGTAGATGAGACTGCTCTCCTAGAATTTGCACTGGCCAACCAGGAAGTGGCCTGTTAGCAAGTTGATGGCAGAAAGCGATATAAGCAGAGAGCAATCTGGAAAGAGAAGCTTTAGAAAGCCCACTGCTAACAGCAGCAAGCCCAAATGAAACAAATAGCTTCAACAATTTTCAAAAAGACTTGGTACCATCAACATAGTACTTGAGTATCTTCCATTTAGATGTGAAGAGAGCATTTAGCAGGTGTAATCAGAGAGCTAAACAAAATAGCTAGAACCAAGGGCTTGTTGAAGTGAAAAGTCGGCAGCACGGCACAAACGTAGGAGTGGTCCAAAGGAGGAGCCTCTCTTATTTGAAAATTGTCAGGGTAGGGTCTGTAATTAGTTTAGTTTAGCCTTTGTCTTGATCTATAAAATATAATTTATTCTTTGATAGTTTGGGGAAACGTAGGCAGAAGATGGTTTGTGCCTTAACTGTTCATCTTTCAGAATTGGAGCTTACCAATTCATCAGGGAGATGATGGGCCTGGACATAGATTGGTGTAAATTGACTCTTGATGACATAGTTGGCATTCTAAACTGCCTTTCATTGTCCATAGAAGATCAGGAAAGTCCTGTTTTATGAGGGCTCCAGTGTATTTTTGGGCCTTGAAGTTAAGTTTCAGTATTCAGTACTAAAGAAGGAAGGTTTGCAGGACTGGATCCTTTGTGTGACAAGACAAGCAGTTAAAGTTGGTGGGAGCGCAGCGTGTAAATAAACTGCAGAGAAAAAGTTATGAAAAGAAAGACTTCCCGTGATTGTGTGACTTTTCAGTTCATTTAGTTTTAGGTATTTAGTTAGGATTCAATGTAAGATTCTTCTCAGTTTAGAAAGCAGTGTTGGAAGATAAGCGTTAATAATGTTGAAGACTTTCAGAGCACTTGAAAACTGTTTTATAGCGCGCGCTCGTAAGGCTCAAGTTCCATTTTCAGGAGATTTGTTGTTGAAATCCAATAATGGGCACGAGCGAGAGTGAGTCTCTCCTGCGTCTCTCTTTATGCTCCGGGATCGCTGTCGAACAGTAACTGTGTGGTTTGAACTTCATTTTATGTGCAAGCGTAGGGAACCCCTTTCCCCGGCCACTTGCCTGACTAACAGAACAGACAAGAGTGCTACTCGCATGCACAGAAGCGGCGTTGACTGATTTTGAAAGCCAACAGCTTGCCTGGTTAAAGAAACAGACACATGCAGCAGCCATGTCATAAGAGAGTAATTTGACGCTTTCATCATATGAACAGTGTTCCGAGAGTAGCGCCAGCGCAGAAGAAAAGAAAATGTTTAAAGAAAGGACTTCTTTCAGTTTAAAAAGTGATTCTATTTACTGAGGTAGAAAACAATATTCAAGGATTGCAAGTTCAGCAGTTAGAATGAATCTACAATTTGTGTAGTTGCAAGGATTTCTATTCAGCAAAACAGTTTCATATCTGGGTTTTCCAGGAAAGACTCAGGTCAGACTTACGATTGAAGCATTAAAAGATAAATGGTTTTTGCACAACAAGGATTTGGAAGGTTACTACATGGGTAATTGCTGTACCTCCAAGCTGAGGTCAAAAGACTGGTAAAGACATTTCTAGAAGCTGAATCTTCTTCATTTCTTCAATGCAAGCCTCACTGTTTTCATCTTGGAAATGAGATAAAATAAGATCCTCTAAGCCCTACACAGAGGACAACAGGTATACATTGTAACTAGGGATAGGTGGGAGGAGGAATAGGTTGGTGATTGCTTGTAATTTGTTTTTTGTACCACTTTTCTGCAGATTGGTTCCAGACTGTAGACCTGAATCTGTATTCTTTTTTATTTTTTCCACTTCCCCTTTCCCCTGGAGAGGTTGGGTTGTCAGCTGTTCTTGAAGTCAGTTGTTGACCACACTTTTCCAGGGGAGTATGGAGTTCAGCAACTTTTGTGGACAGGAAGCATCAGGACCGGACAAAAATGAGGTAAGACGGTTGTGAGGATCACGCCTGAATCTCACCTCTTCTCCTAGCTGAGGAGATAGCCAATAGAAATGCTGTCTTCCAGGAGACAAAGTTAATACTAGCCTTATGCATCTGCCCGAACAGGGGCACCATTCATTTGTAGAGAACTACGTTAAGCTCCCAAGAAGGAGCAGGCTTGCATACAACAGAAAATGTCCAAAACAGTCCCTTCATTAATTCTTCACCAGTCTATGTAACCATTGCGAAGGAAACCCTGCTATGCATGTGAAGCGGTAAATGGCAGCCAAGTGAACGTTGATGGAAGAATGAGCAAGGTCTCTAGTAGCCAAGGAGAGCAAGTGTCACAGGATGTGCTGCTACTAGAAAATAGGATGCCAGGATTTCCCCACATGTACCTAGGCTTCTCAGAGTTTCATCTGGTAATGGATGTTTGAAATAGGTCGGTAGTTGGTTGGGTTGTCTGTGTTTCCTGATGGATCTTGAGAAGTGGTTTAGTCTGTGCACTTTCAAACCCCTTGGTACAATTCCTGTTGCTTGCGAGTGATTCATGAGACTCCTGAAATATTCTTGAGGTGTCTCTTTGCTAAGCATGCTCTTGCTGATGTTTGGTGGGCAAGTGTCTAACTGGTGATACAGCTTTGCTGCTTTCCCTCACTCGTTTAGTGAACGCTTCTGTTGTAATTTAGTAGTTTAGACTTGTTGTTGCTTCTGGAGTTGGGTCATTGCTAAAGTTGTTGCTTGTGACCTTCGGCATAGTGTTGATAACTAGTTAGATGTTTATGAAGTGATTTGCAAGGTCATCACATAGTTTCTGCGAGGGATTCAGTGTGTTGTTGCAGGCTGTCAGGTGTATCTCATTGATGATGCTAAACATCCCTTTCTTTTGCTTACAGGATTTTGGCTTTATAGAGTCATATCTGTTTCTGGTATGTGTTTTTTTCTGTTGGTAGTAGTCTTTCCTCCATGTTTGTTCCAGTGTTCTATTTCTTTTCTTCATGGCTCTGAGGGGGGCATGAATCATCTGGCAACCATTTTCTTTTGTGAAGGGGTGAATTGTTTTCTTCGGTGCAACAGCATCCATAGCTTCTGTGATCCAGTTCTTTCTTCAGTAGGGAGTGTGTCCAGAAGGGTGTTTAGTAGTTTTGAGGATTCCAGTCTGGTATTGAGGTCCATAGTGTCGAGGGATTTCCAGTTTTTTTTCAGGATTGGAGTTTTTTTTTAATTGTTTATTTTGTTTTTGGTAGTAAAATTAATTATACCTTTACAAAAACTATTTCAAAGAGAAAAAAGAAACAGATATACAATATTCCATATCACAAATCAAAATAATTGTTTCATCTCGTTAAAATAAAAACTGATGACAAGTTATAATATGTTTACAAACTTACAAACATTTTTGCTTAACAATTTTACTAAAATATGAATGTCACCAGTTTTAGCCCAAGTGGTCTCAAAATTCTTTTTTGTGTCACCAAGCCAATTGTCAGATTCCCAACCAAACATCCTGAATCACCCAGCCACATACCGATTTCTTTTTTACGGAAGAATGATTATGCCTACTCACTTGCAATTTGCAACCCACTGTTCTTTTCATTTAGTGCGGCTCAATTATATTCACAAGTCTCACAGTCGCCAGTATAACTGGATTGTTAAGTCCCCACATGCATCGTAACCAGACCATTTGACGTCCAAGACATGAATTAGCTCCCATATAGCTCCCTAGACATATCAGTCTTTGTGATTCAAAATGCGGGCAATGCAGAAATAAATGTTCTAAAGATTCTGATTCATTAGGGTTTGCACAGAACCGGCAGATCTCGCCAACCCCAGACTCTCGCTGCCCGAACCATTTGCTAATGCGAGTGCCTGTATGGATTAGGTCAAGATGAAATCTCATGTAAATCGTTCTGGCTTTCTTATCAGGAAAGCACAAGAGATATCACCTATGTGGAGTGTATGCATGTCTAAATCTAGCATAGTTGGTAAATGAAGCATTATCCTGCAATTAAGTCAGCATTGTGAGCCCACGCATTCATGTGAAACCGTTTTTTTACCAAACCAGGGTGATCAATTATGTCTTGCTTCGTCAAATTCAAAGAAGTTAACACCTGGTTCATTCGATTTTGAAAGGCGGAAATTGAGGCTGGATAATCAGCAATTATCATCAACTGAAAGTCCTCATACATGGAGTTTAAAGGATGGGGAGAGCGTTTTCATATTTTTGTAAACATGCGCCATTCATATCTACCAGCTAGTGCATATAGGCCTAATTTTGTGTATCAAAATGGGATTTGGCAAGTATTCCGGAAGACTCAACACTTCTTTCCAGATTTTACCTTGAATTCTATTCAAAGTAGGGCCCATATTCAACGAGCAAAGATCTAAGCTGTACAATAAAATTGGCTCAACCTTCAATTGATAAAAGTGTATTAAGGGAAGTATGGAAAACTTACAATGGCGATGATAGATGAATCTCATCTGAGCGGTCAGTTGCACTAGTTTAGAGTTTAGGACTGCATGCCATTTGGTAACAGGGTTGCTATTAGACAACTGGTAGCCCAAATAGATGATCTCACTCATAGTATTGATCTGATTTGAGTCAACGTTGTACTTAAAGAAATATGGTTTTCTCTTGGCCGTGAAGACTATAATATTTGACTTGGCTGAGTTAATCGTCAGATTGTTCAGGTGACAGTATTGCTGGAAGTGGTTCAGCTTATTCTGCAACCTAAAAGGTGCTCTGTCAAAAAGGATGACATCATCGGCGAAAGCCAACCAATTCAGGCGCAACTTGCCCGGTTTGACAGGGAAGATGTCATTTGCGTCCCATATTTTCTCAATATCAGCCAAATACAAATTAAATAGGACCGCATCCAAATTGCATCCCTGCTTCACCCTAATTCTAGTGTGAATGTTGTCAGACAATAGACCTTCAGAGTTGATATGTACCCTGTATGAGGTGTTTTGATGCAAAAGCGCAATTAACGCTACCAAGTGAGAGGGAATTCCATAGGCCAGCATTTTCCTCCATAGGCAGTTGCGGAGAACGCTGTCAAACGCAGATGATAAGACCAATGATGCCATGTAGATGGGTCAGGGTGCATGAGGACATCAAAAGATGTGCGAGAATGGAGGTGTTTAGTTGTGTAGCCATCGCCTTGAAAAAAATTACCTGGGCTTTAGCTAGTATACCAGCTGAGGTGAAAAAGACTTCCAATTCGCTCAAAATAAGACGAGCAAAAATGTTCCCCGCTACATCAATCAAAGCAATGGGCCTGAAGTTTACATGATTGTCCAGTGGCCCCTTTTTGTGAATTGGGATAATTATCATCATCAACCAAGATGGAGGTATTAGTCCCGTTTGAAATATCAGTTGATAGCGGGTGAGCAGGTGCTTTGCCCAAAAGTGAGGGTCATCCTTGATGACACAAGGTGGGAACCCATTAGGTCCTGCTGCTTTGGAAAACTTCAATTTCGAAATCGCCCAGATTACGTGTTTTATCTCCCATTGGCATCCAGATGGAATCTGCATTGGTGGCATATCAAGCTCCTGATCTCGATAACAGAGAGGAAGGTCTTATTTTTTCCCAAAGTAGGCCTGCTAGGTGGGTCCCGCTATTGCAGCCACCATGCGGTTGACTGGCACGCATGAGGGGTTTCTGAAAATAGCCCATAGGTCCCTTACATTGCGCTTGCATAAAAGTTCAATCATGCGTTGACTCTCAAGATTGTGACGATCATGACACATTTCCTTCACTTTTTTCTAATATTTAGCCAATATCGATTTTTTTACTGACATATATAATGCAGAGCCTGCATAAGTTCGTTTAGCGGCTCGAAGATCATGGTTTTTGAGATGCTTTGAAGCATTTATAGCTGGTGAGTATTTATGCAGAGGCTTAGGATTGATATCACTCAGCAAGATTTTAGATAGGGTCACAAGATGATCGCGAATCATCATTATATTGATATCAATGAACTTCTCTAAAAAGGCAGAAAATGCCAACTTGTCAGTGCAGACCAACAGATCCCTGTTGACCAGAAACACAAGTCTTCGACAAGTGCCTCGGTTCAATAGTACAGCAAGAACTTGTCTGTCGCTCTCAACCAGACCCATAGCGATCAATGTCTCAAAGGTTTTGGGAGTGAGGTGTAGCCTGGTGCCCAGCACGCTGTGATCGCCCAAGCCTACATTAGAGATTACCATTGGGTCGAGAAGACCTGGCATCTCTGGCGATGCCAAAAAATAATCAATTAGGGATTGGGAGTTGCCACGCTGCCAGGAAGCTGTCGGGCTATGAGAAGCAAGGGAGATTGGATAGATATTCCAGGTTTCTAAGAACTCAGTCCAAAGCTTCCCTCTGCTTTGAGCCTTCCTTGCATAAGGGAAAGCATAGCAGGCGGCTAATTTTTTTCTATCTAATTCCAGACATGCTTTAAGATCTCCCCGATCAAAATTTCATGCAGTGGATAGATCAGCGAGGCTTTGGTCTATGTCCGAATTATTTCCTTTAGAGTGGTTTCCAGCAATCCAGCCTTTGGATTCCAATAAATTGATAGCAACAAAAATGTGTGTATAATGTCGCCTGTAATACACAAATCAACCATTAAAAAGGCAGCAGACTTATCCAAGGGCTTGGCCGTAAATCTTAAGCTATTTTTGATAAGAATAGCAATGCAACCACTAGGACGACCTGTCTGGTTCCGCCGAGCTGGTACACTAAACGACACATAGCCTTCTAAAGCAATGTTGTTTCTTGTAAGAATAGGATTTCTGGTGTGTTTTGTATCCCCACCATTTTGTGCCAGGCGTCGAGATTCCTTACGCCACAGCAGTTCCATGATGAGAGTGCAATACTAGATGGTTATGAAGTGGACATACCCTCCTTCATTGATGCTGCCACTTTAATAAGTGGCTCCAGCCACGTTAGACCAGTTAATGCCTGAGTAAGCGAGGCGAGTTGCTGTACTAGTGCTCTGCTTTGGTCCCCATTGGTTGTCGTAACAGGACCCCTTGGGGCCCTGTCCTGAGATACAGGCAGGATGAAATACAAAAAGGACCACGCATCATCCATGTCACCAAAGAAGTATGGATATAGTCCCAAGGGCCCGAAGTCGTCCTTAAAATCCAGAACAAGTCTGGTGATAATTTGGGACTGAAATTTACACAGCACTCTAAGATTGTTATGATTTGCCAATTTGACCCATTCAATGTCTTTCGTGGCTAGATTCTGCAGTGGAGGAATCTGATAAAATGTATTGATCAAAAATGACCTGTTAATCCGCGATGTTCCATTTAGGTTGGGATCACTTACCCAGCAAAGTATTTGAATCATCTCTGGGGGTCTCTGAAAATGAGAGCTTCCCAACAGAGGGATCGTCAGGTTTGGCCTGGGAGTTAGGTCCCCCCATGTCACAAGATTCCACCTTTCTCACTGACTTGTTCAATGCGAACGGATCCAACCAGGGCTCCACATTCTCCAGATCATTTGGGACTGTGAGATTGGCCTCAGCCTGGAGATCAGAACCCCTCTGAAAGCCTTTGCTGTTTATCGATGGTATCAAGGTATCACTCTTTTTTTGTGCTTGTTGGTGGCAATCGTCTACTATTATAGAAGTTGCCACCTTTTTATTTTCTACACTTGGGAAAAGGGTGTGTAGTTGAGATTGCGTCTTTTCTGTAGATTTTACAGGAATTTTAGAAGAAGGCGCGTGAACATCACCGTTTCCTACAGCCTTGACCTGTAGGTGTTTCTTACTTTCCTCGTTCAGTTCCAGGAGATTTAGTGCTAAGTCATCTACATTCGAACAAGACTTTATGGAGGGATCAATACCGGTTTAATTTCTAGATGTTGATGGTATCTCCACTATACTTCTGGTTTGGGATGTGGCTTTCTGCTTAACATTGGCAGAGTTTGACTGTTTTTGAGCTCTTAAAAACGATTTCTTCGCCTTTCGGGAGATAAAATGCAACCCTGGTTGTCCAGCAGTTTTCGCGCTTGTGTGAGTCGCCAATAAAGAATCTTGGGACTGTACAGAGGCATGAAGCTCAATTATGTCTGTTAAGGCTGATGGACTATCAGGGGAGGGGGTTGACTCCTCAACCATAACCATCACTCCATTTGTAGATTCAGAAACTACTGGGAGTTGAGTTTTCAAAAGCTCATTAAACAACAGCTGTTCCACTTATAGCAGACGATCATGATGGAGTTTAGCCACCTCCAGAAGATTGATAGGCTCATTGGTACCTTGCTCTGTTACAATAACATTTGAGCCTTGCAGAGCTTGAGAATATGTTCTTTTTAGTGGATTTGTCTCATTCACCATGTGATCTGTTTGCGTTCCCTGTGAGGTTACTAGGGGAATGGATGAGGAAGAAGCAGTGGCAGATTGAAACAATGTCATAATTTTTTCTTTTTTGGTTGACATAGGATTTTGATTGTTCCTCGGACTGAATATATCCTTCTAGTTTGCTGATTTTTTCCTTCATAAAGGCTAGTGAACCCTGCATTTGAGCAGTGAGTGAGTTCCTGGCCTTTATCAAGAAGGTTGAGAATTCTCGTTATAACCAGAAAGTTTTGTAGTTCATGAGTAAAACTATCCGTGGGAGAATCCTCAGGTGTTGAAGATGGTATATCAACTGCTTTTGGAGGAACATGACCAGAACCATCTTTCATTACATCATGGTTACTAAATGGGTTTGGTAAAAAGGAACCAATGACTTCTGATTGAGTGCTGGAGTTATCTCCATGACAAAGAACTGCACTCATTCCACGCCCTTGATAACTCGAGTATAGTATTTCCCTTCTAGCTATCATAGGCTCCTTATAGGTAAATTTATCTGGGAGGTGAAGGTGGACTTGCTCTCGAAATACATGGGTCCTAGAAGCAGGTGATGAAGGGCCAATGGATAACCGTATGCGTTTTCCCAACTCACTCATAATCGCAGGCGCAAGCATTGAGGTGTCAGCAATGAGTACAAATCCTTCCTGAGCGTCTTTCATTGAACAACCATAGTCAATTCGATGGGGGGATCACAGGTTATGTTCCCTTCATCGTCATTTGCATCTTTGACAGAAAATGAAGGCAAATTGAAATCTGCATTGGCCACGATGAGGGTAGGTCCCTCCCCAAGTACAAGACGAGGAGATAAAGAGGGAATCTATGCCCCCTCAATATTGGCGGGCAACGATCCCGAGGGCTTAGTTACTGACATGGAAAGGAGAGGTTTTTTGGTTGGGGGTAGGAAAGGTAAAGTGCTGTTTGATGATTTGACAGCAGAACTGTTCACTAAGCCTTTCGCTGTTTCACCCAAGCGATTCCCACTTCTCAGTGAGCGGCTCATGCTCAATTTTGCACAAACAAAAATATCCAGTTGACTACAAAAGTGTGCAACAACGAGACTCCTGATGTCAGCTCAACTAAATTTGAGGACATGTTGTACTAGTCAGTGCACACTATGGCCAACAGTTTACAGAAAATGGAAAATAGATGCAGCCAATGACAGAACCCACGCCAGGCTATTGGCCCCTCCAATGTAGTTTCACCAAAACACTTTCAGAATACCAATATAAACATCCAAATCTCACAAAAAGCAGAAAAGCATTCAAGCATACGGCACTAAGGTGGCCCAGTAGAAGTTGCCACTCGAATGGTTATGTCCAATTAGATTCCGAGGCTGTGTGTCCAACAACTGTTCCCTAGCACATAGGCCAGAGTAAAAGCACACAGCTGGTTCAGTGGATGGAGTTGTGCAAAATAACTACCAGAACTTTGTCAGATGTGGTCATTGACAAGTTAAACATCCAACCACCAGACCACTTTCAAGCAAAGCATAACAGCACGTTGGTCCCCGGTCACCCCCAAGGCTGGAAAACAAATTTGACCAAACCCATAAACATTGCTTAACAGTTAACCATTGTACTCGGTTCCATCACCTATCAGAGTTCAAAGGCACTGTGGCCTGCAGTCACCCCCAAAGGCGAAAAAAACAAAATTGGACAGACCGACGCACACCGCCCAAGCACAAGACATTGTACAAGATTCCACTAGCTGACGGGGTTCAAAGGCACCACAGCCCGCAGTCACCCCGAGAGGTGTTAATCAGTAATGACTAGACCAAAAGACACTGGTTGAAAGTCGGCCACTATTCAAGTTTCCACTTCCCAATGCGTTTCAAAGGCGCCGTTGGGTGCAGGATCTATAATGTGTAGGGGCGTGAATTGGGTGTGCAGTTGTTACTATGTTTCTCGGGCAGAAAATTGCATCTATAGTGTACCCAGCTGAGTGGGTTGCTCCCTTCCCTAATTGTTGTAGATGCATCAATGATAGCTGTGAGATTAGTGATTTACCAGAGTTGGCATTTGTTTGTTTGTTCTTTAAGCCAGATATTGAAATCTCCTAGTAGGATCAGGTGGTCATGTTTTATAGCGATGTTGGTTATAGCGTATACAAATGCTTCAGTGAAAGATTAATTTCATGTGGGCGGTCTGTAGATGAGTAGGAATTAAATATTGGTTTGGTGGTTCTGAGCTAGGTGGAGGAGGAGTTATTCACAATGTGGGATATTTCATGATGGTGCTGTTGTGATTTTTAGGTTGTCTTTGTATGTAATGCAAGGCCCCCCTCCTTTTTTTCCTTCTCTTTTGGCGTGCCTCAGTTTGACGTTGTTTCGGGAGGAATTTGTGTGGGACTACCTTGAAGTATCCCAAAAGCCAGGTTTCTGTGAGAAATAAGATGTCGGTTCCACTTTTGCTGAGGAGATTGTGTATTTCTGTGTTGTGGCATTGTTCTAGCATTGACCAGGTTGCAGTGAATCTTTTTTTCCTGATTTTGTTAGTCCTTTGGGGGTTGTCTTGGTAAGTTGATGTGAGATTGGTTCTTCATTTCTTTTGATTCTACAGTAGCCTTTTGTGTGTGGGATGTGTAGCGGACCCTCTGTCCCATTTCAACGGTGAGTAGTTCAAGTAGGTTGCATTTCGGGTCAATGTCATCAGTGGTATCTTTGGAGTTGTACGGTTGAAACCTGTCCTATCGCCTGTTTTTGGTGATTAACGGTGTGTTAAAGTCAGTTGTTCTATTCTATTTCTATGATCCTTTATGGGCCCATCCATGTTGTTTGCTTCTTTTCTCCCTGTGTGGTTGGGATGATTTTGGGTTACTGATTGGGGTTGTAGGTAAGCAGCATGAGACAAAGTGATTTTTATCGTGTTCTTGCAAAAAAGGGCTAACTTCCATGAAGAGTTTTACTGCAGGGTTTCTGTGTGCTTTTTAGTTCCATGAGGTAGTGGGTTGTGATGTTTTTTTTTTTTCACTTATCTTCTTTATGTGAGGTTCTTGTTTGTCAATATTTCCGAGCTTGGGGCATTGTGTCAAGGTTTGTGTTGTTGTGTTGTGGGTTTGCTTGTTGGTTGTCTATGTCTTGTTTTGATTTGTGGTATCCTCATTTAGTTCTAACTGCCTGAGTATTTTGCTAGTTGGTCATCTAAATATGAAAGACTCCGTGGCATGTAACTCAGGTGGTGACATTATGGGTGATAAAGTATGTTCCTTGGTTGGTTGTCCCGATTGGCGGGCGTCCCAGTGGCCAGTACTGTTTGGGTAGCAGTTTGTTGGAATGGTCAGATCTTGCTGTTCGTATTAATGAGAGGATTATATATTAATATTCAATTATACCTGTGGTCTAATAACCCAGTGGGCAAGCGTTTCAGTGTGCAAGTGTCCCAGTGGGGGGAAAGGGTTTGTGGTTTTGCAGTCAGTTTGTTTCTAAGTCAACAGTTCTCAACTTGTCACGTTAGTGGGTTATTAAATGGCGAATTGTGGCGAGTTAAAAGTCCAAGCAGCAAAATCAAAGAGGCAAAGACAATACAGCAGTAAAAACAAAGTATAGTAGTGGTGGAGCATCGCAGGGGCACAATTTCTTAGAGCAAAACTATCAGTATGGCAGACTATCAGTGTAGTTAAATATCAGTGTGGCAGACCATTCTAGTGGCAAAGTATAATAAAGGGCAGATATTTTAGTTGCAAAGTGTCAGAAGCCCGATATCTCAGGCAGAGTCTCTCAGAGGCAGGCTATCAGTGTGTGAAAACATCAGTGTGGCAAAATATCAGTGTGGCAAGATTTCAATCAAGTGAAATATCCAAGTGGCAAAATAGCATAATCGAAAACTATCCGTGTGGCAAAATGTCACAGTGCCAAAATGGTAGAAGCAAAATAGCACAGTGGCAAACTATCCGTGCATCAGACTATCAGAGTGGCAAAATGTCACTGTGGCAGGATAAAGTAGAGGCTAAATATTACACGTGACAAATTCTCAAAGAGTCAAATATCACAGGAAAAATAATACAATAGCAAATATATCTGTCTGGCAGAATATTGGCAATGCAAAATGTCACTGTGGCAAAATAAAGTAGAGGCAGAATATTACAGTGTCTAAGTCTCAGAGTCAAAATAGAGTAGTGGCAACATAGCATAGTGGCAAACTATCAGTATGGCTAGGTTTTACAGTGGAATATTATTGAAGTCGGTGACGACCCTTCCCTTGTTCTGGGTCACATTACCTACAGTAGCACCAATCACAGACTTGGCAGGGCAGGCGGGTGGAGGGTTGGGAGGTGGGGTGTGGAGGGGATCTGGAGAGGAAAGGGGGTGGGTGATGGGATGCTTTTTGGCACAGGGAAGAGGGGTGCTCAGAAGGCCAACAAAAGTCTTTGTGAGAAGGCCTTCACTTATCTGTTGGTCCAGCTTGGATCATAGTGGTAGAAGCAGAGAGCTTCTATTTGTTCTGTGAGTTCCTGCTGTTCCAGGTCCAGTGACCCATAGCACCACCAAGCACGGCCATGGGAGTTTGGCCAGAGGGGTGGGGGAAGGTGGTTCTCGGGAAGGGCATCCAGAGAGGAGATAGGGTGCGTGAGGGGGGTGCTTTTGGTGCCTGAAAGGGGGCCCTGGGGAAGGCCAACAAAGGCCTTCAGGAAAAGGCCTTCAGTTACCTGCTGGTTCTGCTTGGGTTGCAGTGGTAGAGGCAAAAAGCATCTATTCGCCCTATGTGTTCTTGTTGATGCTGCTGTTCCGGATCACACAGCAGCACAAATAACAGGCTTCGGAGGGCAGGCAGGGGAAGTCGCAAGTTGGGTCAGGGAATGGTAACAGTGAGGGAAAGCTTTGGCACAGGGAAAGGGGGCGCTGGGAAGGCCAACAAAGGCCTTTGGGCAAAGGCCTTCACTTAACTGCTTGTCCTGCTTGGGTCGCAGCGGTAGAAACAAACCTCACCTGATGTGTACAACGTCCCCCCATATTACTGGCAGCAGTACGATGAGTAGTATCCTATGCTTGATCTAGAGAAGTGGTGTTGATTTAAGCGAAAGGACTGAAAGGGCGTATTTGCTGCAGAGTGAAGAGGGACTGGGCTGTGTCTGTGTGAGTCTTAATGGGTTGTAGATAATCATCTACCTTTTTGCCAAACAGGTTTACCCATCGACTGGCATATTGAAGACCTTTTCCTGCACACTGCGTCTAAAATGTGTGGCCTTCAGCCAACCTTGTGTTCCCAGGACTGCATTGTTCCCCATTTTTGGCGGAATCTAGTGTTGGAAATATCGAGATGGAATGGTCAGAGGCGAATACGCCCTCCCTAAGCAACTTCTTTTCATCAGGGAGGAACTCGAGGATGAGACCAATCTTAAACCATGGTCATATTTAGCCAGGATGGCAAGCGAGTTGGCAGCATTGATTGTGGTTGCTGCTGTGGAAATGACTCTTTTGCCGAAAGCAGCAAGATGCCTGACTAACTTATTCAGAGGGCCTGCACAGGTTGATGAAGGGTAGCTGATCTGTTTCAAGCTGATCCTTATAAAACAGAGTCAGGCTAGACTGGGCTCACTGCACAGGCATTTTGGGCTATCGCCCAGGTCTCTGCAGAGTTTATCAAATCAGTCCTTCGTTAGAGCCTTGAAAGGATTCTTCGTGGCAACAAGCCCGTCCTGGTCTTCCCAGATGTCAACCAAGATTGGAATGGACACCACTGCCCTTTGTGACTTCTGCCTCTGTTGCTAGTCAATCCTCCTTCCTTTGTTCAATCAGGAGGGGGTCGAACATCTTTGCTGCCTTGATCATGTTAAAATGGAAAGCTCGGATCTACTCCTGAGGCAAATCTCTTGGCAGGAGCCCCTCTCTAGCTCTGCATCACCAGGCGCAAGATCATCAAACTCATCCACCAAGGAGGTGTGGATGGAGGCCGTTTCCGGATGCAAGTCACCCTGGAAATCAGTGTCTTTGGAGACATCTACGGGTTGGTGAGGTGTTTTATTCCTCTAGTGTAAGCGGGCGCTGATAGCAGCATGGCGACCAAGGCTGGGGCGGCAGAGCAGGTGTTGGGTTTGGTGGAGGAAGAATAGTGGGAACCCTTGTCTGAAACTCTGACACTAGAGTTTGCAGGGTTCACAAAATGTTCATAGACAGGTAATGTGCCTCAGACTGTGGATGTGACCGTGGATGTGAAGGACCTGGTATGAGGTCCAAGCTTAAACAGAGAATGTACACCGCTCACTTTGTTAGTGGGTATTTAAAGTGACGTAATTTGGCCTTAAGGAAAAACTGAATTCTCTTGTGGCGCAGGGGAGAAAATGCGAATCTGGCTCATGGATCGTACAATATGCAAATAGACAGTTTATTAGCCAGTGATAGTGTGCAGGGGACGGGAGTTCCCTTACTGTGGGAACTTTACTGTTTATTTTTGCATGACGTCCAAGCTTACCTGTCCTGCCGGGAGTGATGACTATCCCACTAAACCCTTCGGAATGGTCGTGTCTGAGGATTTAAATCAACAGCAGACTTGACACCTCAGAGGGGAAAGGGACAACAAAACAAACAGTCAGATCTCTGCTCTTTTCTCACAGGACTCTCTCTGTCTAATCTTAGGTTCATGTAACTCTTGCTGTGTTTTTTCAGCGGAATGTACAACAACACAAAACACACCCTATTAGATCCTGATAGTGACCCTTTGTTATTATGTTTCTATAATTTCCTTTTATTTATTGGGCTTTACTTGATTGCCTCTCTTTATTGCCGGAAGGCTGTATCATAAAGGTATTTCCTTAGTATTTTATTAGCTGTGTCTGAAAAAGTCTGAGTTCATTGAATACAACTTAGTTGCTTCAGTCTTGGATGACAATCTTCAAAGTTATTTTAATGTTTTCTCAAAAATACTTTTCTTTCAAAGTGTTCTTTACTAATCTAATGTCCTTTCGTTTTTTCCTTGTTTTCTTCATTCACTGCGCACCTTCAAAATTTCACAAAGCTTTCTCTAACCGCAATACTCGTGCTTACTAGATGTGAGCCTACCCGTGCTCGCGCACACTCCTGCTCACTTAATTGAAATGCTTCACTGCGCTGCAACGCATTCGGAGTAACCTTCAAAATCGCACCACCCTTCTTGTGCTTTTAATTTAACTTTAAAATTCCCTGCGCTCCCCCTGCTATTGACCACAGTCTCTGTGCTCCCTGTGCTAATTGTTTACAGCGTGCTCCATGGAAACTCTGGCCTTGCCATCATGTGCACAGACATGCTAAAGGGTTATTTCCTTAAATCCGAGGAATGCGCTGAACCACTTTGTTATTTTAACGCAGAGCGACTTTTACTCAAACAAATGCCAGATCCAACATTTCTTTTGAATCGTAAGAGTTTGGTACGTTTTTACATCAATACAGCGTCTTTGAAGACACATGTGCCATGCCCCCAACTTGGCTTAAGCAAAAAGCAACTATTTACATCATATTATCTACTGCACTTATTAATAAAGTCTTGATACTAGCTGCTAACTAGTTGATAGCTTATCTCTGTACCTCTGCTGAAAATCCTTCTTCTGTTCTTTGGTTTTGATTCTTTTTCTTTGAAGCTCAGTTACTGTGGCCTCTCTGCACACAAATCGCTGATGAAAGGCAGTTTAGAACCTTGATGAAGATTCTAAATAATGTCAGAGCTGCCCTTCCTCCAATCATTCATGAGCTGAGTCTTCACCATCTTCAAATGGGACTAGCCCATTCTCCTACAAGGTTCAGTTAAGGAAATTAATAAATCCAGTCATTCTATTCCAAACACACACTCGGTCTCTTTCTAGTCCCAAAACCTCCCACAAGTGCTTGAAGGAACCGACTCTGTTCATGGTTGAGCTCCAGCCTCTAAGCCCAGAACTGACACCTGGCAGGTCCATTAGAAGATATGCTGGTTTTGGAAGCACTGGCAGGGGAGGGGCTGTGCTGGAGGCAAACCAGATAATTCTGAAAACACCCCTTATAGGGCCTCAAAATCAGTATCAATGGTGTGTTCCAGGATGTCCTCTGGAGGAACATTGGAAGGTTCGGACAGAGTGGGCAAAGCAAAAGGCTGGGGTGTGAAAAGGGGCTATTTTAAGTGACAAGAAATGTGAAGGAGGCATGTGTGGATGTGCTGATGAGCGGCCCGAAGATGAGGCCGCCGACGAAGCAATGGTAGACAGGATGACCATTGACAAGGTCATTTGAATTTATATTTATTCAATTTTATATAGCACTTTAAGCCAAGGCGCTTTACATAAGCAACAATGATTACAAAACATGCAATGCATAACGAGTCATGAATAAAAAAAAAACGATAACAATATACAGGACAATTTACCGTGAAAATAGAAGAGAACAGTAGCAGCACAAGTTAGTTGTGAGGGAGAACAGTAGAGAGGTATCAGATTGGAGACTGAAGAAGGTAAGATTTTAGGGAGATGCGGAAGGAGGAGTAAGAGGTGGTGGAGCGGATAGGAGGGAGACAGTTCCAGTGAAGAGGAGCAAGAAGTTGGAAAGAACGGAAGCTGGAAGGAGCGCAGAGTGCTGGTGGTACAGTGAGTAGGAAATGATTGGCAGAGCGAAGAGGGCGAGAAGGAGAGTAGAAGGAGAGGAGGGAAGACAGGTAAGATGGAGCAAGGCCGTAGAGAGATTTCATGTCAAGACAGAGAAAGTTAAATTTGAGTTGGGAATGAAAAGAGAGCCAGCCTAGTGAGGAGAGTGAGGAGGAGATGGAATCATGAGGAGAGAGCGGGCAGATAGAGCGAATGGCAGAGTGGTAGATGGATTTAAGGGGGGTTAGGTGTGAGGAGGGGAGACCGAAGAGGAGAGCAGAACAATAGAAAACTCCAGAGAAGACTAAAGAGGAGATTAGGAGTTTAGCAGCATTAAAGGTGAGGAAGGGTCGGATTTTGCGAATATTATAGAGATGGAAACATCAGGCACGGGAGGTAATAGAGATGTGGTGAGTGAATGAGAGGTTAGATTCGAAATATAGGCCAAGATTGCTGGCATGAGGGAGATAGGTAGCTGAGAGGGAGGAAAGAGGATGGAAGGCGGTGGGGAGGGGCAGGGAGGGTGTTAGTGGGAAAGAATAAGACTTCAGCTTTGTCAGTATTTAGGGTAAGAAAGTGGGAGGACATCTAGGATTTAATAGCAGAAAAGCAGGAGGAGAGCTTGAGGTGGATGTCAAGGGGTAAAGGAAGAAAAGGATAGGAAAAGCTGGGTGTCGTCGGCGTAGAAATGATGGGAGATGCCAAAGGAAGAAATAATAGGAGCAAGTAGAGAGGTATAGAGTGAGAAGAGAAAAGGGCCAAGCACAGATCCTTGTGGGACACCAGAGTTTAGAGAGTGGGTGGGGAGGTATTGCTGTCCCAAGAAATTGAAAAGGTGCGATTGGCTAGATAGGAGGTGAACCAATTAAGGACGGAGTCTGTGAGGCCGAAGGAAGAGAGAGAATCAAGAAGTAGAGAGTGATCAACAATGTCAAAGGCTGCTCAGAGGTCAAGAAGAAAGAGAATGGATGAGTGTTTGAGTAGCGAGCAGAGAGGAGGGAGTTAAAAACAAAGCGAAGAGCAGTTTCAGTGGAGTGGTTAGGGCAAAATCCAAATTGGGTAGTGGGGAGAATAGAGATATTGGAGACGAAGGTGGAAAGTTGTGAATAGACAAGTCGTTCAAGGAGCTTTGACAGGAAGGGTAAGAGAGAGATGGGGAGAAAGTTAGAAGCCAGATGGGGTTGGCTGAGGGCTTTTTCAGGATTGGGATGATAGTTGCATGTTTGAAGGTAGCGGGGAAGGTAGAGGTGGCAAGACAGGTGTTGAAGAAGGAGGTAAGGTAGGGTATAAGGTAGGAGGGAGTACATTTTGGGAATGAGAGAGGTAGGAAGGGGGTTGGATGGGGCGGCGGTAGGGTGAGTTTTAGACAGGAGAAGGGAGACCTCAGATTGAGTGACAGGAGTGAAGGAGGACATGGTAGTGGATGGAGTAGTGGGAGGAGGTGAAGGGGGAGAGTAGGAAGGGGAACTGAGAATGTTTTGACGAAGACTGTGGATCTTGGAAGAAAAGAAGTTTGCCAGATCAATGGCAGAGAGAGGAGAGGCAATGGAATGGTCGGGCATAAGGGGAGAGAGAAGGCGAGTCAGGGTTTGGAAAATTCAGCGAGGGTGAGAGGATTGAGAGTGGAGAAGGTCAGAGAAGTACGCGCATTTGGTGGAATTGAGGCTGTTATCATAGAGGGTGTGGTATGAGAAGTAGGTGGATTGGTTAGTAAGAGAGCGATGTTTAAGCCACCGCCTTTCAAGGCGTCTGAGGAGGCAGCGCATGGAGGAAAGGTGAGGAGAAAGCCAAGGTTGGGCAGGTTTGCGAGAGGGGTGGAAGGAGGTGAGAGGGTAGAGTTGGTCGAGACTGGAGGCGAGGAAAGAGGATAAAGAGGAGGAAGCCTCATTTGCATAGAGAGAGGAGAAATGAGAGAGGGGGAGGGAGGAGGAACAAGAGGCATAGAAAAGAGAAGGATTAAAGTTATGCAAGTCGCAGCGTGAAAAAGAGATGGAGGGAGGTGGGGTAAAGAGTGGTCAGGTAGATAATTAGGAAGGGTGGATATGGCTGAAGCGTTAAAAGAGGAGATGAAGATAAGGTCTAGAGTGGAGCCGGATGAGTGTGTGGGTGGGGAGGCGAGAGGGGTAAGAATAGGTAGGAGGGGGCGTGGCTTGGCACCGACACAGACAAAATTTCTCCCTAGGAGCTCCTGGCTCAATTGACCGTTCGGGCAGATCTATTCCATAAATCCTCCTCCGTTTTGACACCAAAAAAGGAGTATGCAGAGCCAAAGCAGTCACTAACCCGGCGGTCTACACAGACTGCGGCGCAAGACCCCCATCTCTAAGATATCTCTGAATTGAGACCGCGCCCGCGCACATTTGCAGGGACAAGTATGGTGGCCGCAGTCTGTCGGAGCCCGATATGGGCCAAGAAACTCAGAGGAGCAGAAGCTTGGCCACAGTAAAATCGACCTAAGACTCTGCCGCTGGGGAGCGCAGCACCGACGGAGTGAGTGCGACCAGCATGCCCATGATCTAACACACCTGGGCAATCTACAGCACACATCAGTGCCCAGCTTCGGACATGGGACCTGAAGCCAGCGCCAGCAGCATCCGGGGAGAAGCCGAGCTCCCCGCCCATAGGGCCATCCGGGCGCGAATCGGAAGGAAACTGCAAGCAGCCGCAACACCTCAACAACAACAGCAGAGCCATAACACCAGCACCTGGTCCCAGACACGGAACCTTGAGCCAGCACCAGCAGTGCCCGAGGAGGAGCTGGGCTGCCCGTCCAGCAGTCCACCCGAGCTCGAATTAGAGGGATACCACGAGCGGCTGTGAGACCGTGATAGCAGCCAAGCCGCCGGACCCCCGTGAAGAACACCTGCAAGCAGTGACGCAAGGGACCAGGCTGGGAGCCCACCTCACGGAGCAGCAGTGAGTCGTTACCACCTCCCGCTTGGAGCCCTATAGCTAGAGGCACAGCAGCGCCAACACCGCGGTGGACCCAGAGGTTCCCCACCTGAGTTCTGCAGTCTGCAAACCCGCAACTCTGGGAATAAGTCGGCTCACACACTGGTCAGGCTACAAGAAGTAACACCTCACGCACAGGGGCAGGGGGGTCCTCCCCACCAGGAAAGCACCACCAGAGGAACCCATGCCTCAACGACACCACATCCCCCCGAAGGAGTACTACACAAGTAGAACTGCAACAGGGCGGAATTCACTGAGGTCCAGATCCACAAGCCTCCGGCACCAGAACCTCACCAAACCACGCAAACACCCACCAAAGAAGTTGCCCAAGAAATTACCACATAACTCTCCATAAAAGGGGGGAGAAGCCACCACCACACCAGTAAAGCAGAACTCCTGGACCTCATAAAGCACCAAGATATTTGTTGCTATCCTGCCCCTCCCCCCTTTGCTCACATTAATAGCCCAATTATCCACCGGCCTGCCAAACTCGCAATCAGTGGGCGAACTAGCGCTGCAACCGCGCTCGCCAGGACCCGGAGACACAGTTGGGGGAGAAAGCACCACCCGAACATTGAACCAGGGGTTCTACAAAAAGACAAGCAGCGGCCTGGCAACAACTGAACCCACACATACCCAGTGAGCGTCCCCAGACCCAAAGCACCACCATGGCAAAAAGTAACAAAACAACGAAGCAAGCAGACATTGCTACCTTGATGGGCGTCTCAGCAGTGGAAAAGCCAAAGAAAGCTGACCATACACTGGACTCAATCTTGGAATTGACCAGCTCCTCCATGGGCCCAGAGGCAACCCAATCCACAACTACATCTGACCTAAAAGACCTGCTATCAGCAATAACCAAGGAAATACAAAAAGGAACCGAGGAGGTCACAAAACAAATCACTGCGCTAGACAAGTGGGTAGCGGAGGTTGAACAATGCACTGGAGACCTAGAAAATACTATATTTGACCATGCCTTCGACCTGGAAAGGAATCTAGATAGAATAGTAGCCCTAGAAGCGAAATATGTCCTACTGGAACTCAAGCAAGAAGACATGGAAAACCGATCCCAGGGAACTTCACCAGAGAATTGTTCAGATTTATCTTGACCCTCCCAGACAGCTCCCCCCTGCAGATCAACTGGGTCCACCGCACAAACCAGCGACAACCATCACAATTCCCGCCAGATGTCCTAGCACGGACCCACTTCTTCAAGATAAAGGAAGAGATCATGAGGGAGGCCAGAGCAACCAAGCAAATCCTCTTCAGGGGAGCAAACATCTCACTGTACCAAGACCTGTCCGCAGTGACCCTGCAGAAAAGGAAAGCACCCCACAATCTTACAGCATGGCTGATTGAACGTAAAGTGCAATACAGATGGAGCTTCCTAACGGCCCTGAAATTTACATGGGAGGGAGCCAGGAAATACATCCGCACCCTCAAGGAAGCGGACAAATTCATGGGGAGAGAACCAGAAAGCGAAGCCTTGGTATCCGAGGCCCACAGCCAAGACAAATTGAAAACCCTGACTGAAGGAACCTGGTCCAGAGTCACCAGAAAGCACAGACTTAGAAGCCCACGGAAAGCCAAGGATCCAGACTGAGACACACAAGAGGGCCACAACCAAATCCCAGCCCTGTACCATAATACGCTGCTCACACAAGACACCATTGCAATACCATCAGGGAAACAGGATGAGGGGGAACTCGGAAACGAGCGGGAAACCACCCACAACCCAGAGTTCCGCCGTAAATAAATAGTCCCCACTCACACTCACTCCAAAGCACAAGATGGCAGTTAGACCCCACACTAATTGACACTGAGCTCCCCAACCGGTACAACAGCAGCACTCAGGCCCAGTTGGCCACAAACAGCCCGATGTTACGGTCCAGGGAGCCTTCCCCGTTGGACGAGGCTGGTCTTGAGAGGGAAATAGACAACAAACCTCAGACATACACAGACACATCACATACAAACTCACCATGGTGGGACATTCACTCACGGGCCCCGCAGGGCAGATCGAACAAGCCCACAGGGGTGCCACAGCATAAATACATTAGCCCAGATGGAAGATAGGAACGTCCGCATCCTCACGTGGAACTTAGGCGGCCTCAACTCTCAGAGGAAACGCAAGTCTGTAGAGAGCAGGTTGAATAATCTAGACGGAGATATCGTAATCCTGAAAGAAACCCACCTCCTAGCAGCCGACGAACACCGCCTCAGGTTCCGACGATTCACACACGCTCTTTTTGCCACCTCAGGGGAAAAGAAACGGGGGGTAGCAATCTTAACGAGCAAGAACTTCCCGCTTCGAGACCTCACAGTAAAAAGAGACCCAGCAGGCAGGTTCCTCATGGAAAAGGGATACCTAATGGAACAACCGTTCACCATAGTGGGGATATACTGTCCGAACACAGTAAATTTCATACAGAACCTAATCCCAAAGCTAGTAGCATTCACCATCGGTCACTTGATCATAGGCGGGGATTTCAACATGGTCCCAGACCCTGCAATGGACAAAACCCTACCACCGTTCAACCTGGACCACTCCCGAGCCCTAACCCTTGCAAAACTAATGTGCAAAACAGAAACCATAGACTCATGGCGACTGGCGAACAACGGGGACAGGGACTACACCTTCTACTCTAACGCCCATGAAGGGCACTCCTGAATCGACCTACTGTTAATCACAGGGACCCTAATTCCCATGCCTGGAAAACATACAAATCCATACTGGAATGATCTCAGACCGCGTACCAGTATCAGCAGACATAGCCATAAATGGACTCCCGGTACCTCCACCAAGATACTGGAAGCTAAACGACTCCATCCTCCTGGACAACTTGATCAAAATGGAGATTAGCGACTCACTGATGTCCTACCTCCAGGAAAACATAATTCCTGATCTGCCCATCAGAACAGTATGGGAAGCAATGAAACCAGTAGTCAGGGGCACCATGATCAGTGCAGCGGCAGAGTACCACCGAGTCGCTAGGATTCAGGCAACAGCACTGGAGCTCAAAGTATCGGAGATAGAGAAACGACTTAAAATCCGCCATTCCAGAAAACTGGAAAGAGAGCTGAAAAAAGTGAGGACCGTGATAGAAATGCACTGGGCAGATCGATGGGCCAAAGCCCTCGCATATACTAAGCAGTTTTAGTATAGCAAAAGCAACAAGGCCAACCGAATACTCGCCCACAAACTGCAACGGATGCAAAAAAAACCAATATAATATGCATCACGAGGGAAGATGGTATCACCTGATACTCAGACCAAGGTAAAATGAACGCCCTCACAGCCCACCACAAAACAATAATGACAGGCCCACCCACCGGCCCCGAAACCCAAAGCCAGGGCAAGCAATACCTACGGACATTCATAGTACCCAACAACAAACAGCAACTCGAATCCCTCGAAGCCTCGATAACATCTGAAGAAGTCCGAGAAGCCTTTAAATCCCTGAAGAACACCGCCCCAGGCCCGGGCGGCCTAACAGCAACATTTTATAAATCATTCTCGCAGATTCTGGCACCGCAACTCTCCCAAGTGTTCAACTCATTCCTAGAATAACGGAAGGTCACCAAATCAATGGGAGAATCGCTTACGATACTGGTCCACAAGCCGGGGAAATACCCTAAACAAGTAACAGCATACAGACCGATAACCCTCATGAACTTAGACGGGAAGATTTATTCCAAAGTCCTGGCCGCCAGACTAGAGAGAGTACTCCCAGACCTGATAGATAGGGACCAGACCGGATTCATTCCTGGGAGGAGCATGTTCGACAACATCAGGAGAACACTAGACCTAATAGAGAGCGTCAATCGGCAGAAAGAAGAACTCATGGTCATATCCCTAGACGCACACAAAGCGTTCGACCTGGTGGAATGGGCGTACATCAAGAACACGCTTGAGCACATGGGATTCGGACACAAGTTCACAACCTGGATAATGGCGAACTACCAATCACCAACAACCCAGCTGAGAATAAATGGCCATAGGTCCGGAAACATACTCATCAACCGGGGAACTCGACAGGGATGCCCGCTCTCCCCCATGGTGTTCGCACTGTCCATGGAGGCCTTCGCCGGAAGAATCAGACAAAATACAGACATACATGGCATCACTGTGGGAGACAGGGAATACAAAGCGGCATTATACAACGACAATGTCCTCCTAACAATCACTTGTCTGCTCACCTCACTCCTCACTCGACCACGTACGAGAAGAGATCGAAGCATTTGGAAAGGCATCAGGATTTAGAGTGAACTATGATAAATCGGCTGCGCTAACAATTAATATAGCAAAGAAATAGAAGGAAGAACTCTCTCCCAGATTTCCCATACCATGGGTCGAAGACGCAATCCAGTTCCTAGGAGTGCGCATTCCCAAACACCACACCCAGCTATATCAGAGCAACTTCCCACAACTATTTAAAGAACTGAAAAAGGACCTAACACACTGGACCAAACAAGAAATATCATGGATGGGTAGAGTAGCTGCAACAAAAATGAACATGGTCCCAAGACTACTCTACCATTGCATGGCACTGCCGACCCACGTCCCAGAAAGTGAGCTCAAAGGGCTACAACAAGCGGTACTGAAATTCATATTGGGGGAGGGGGGAGAGCTCGAATAGCGAAATGCATAATGACCCGAGACCGCAACACAGGAGGGATGGAAGCCCCAGAGGTCACCAGATACAAACAAGCCGCTCAATTAGGCCCAGCATTCACATGCTCACAAACTGTAGACCCCCCTTACTGGACACAAATAGAAGGAACATGGTGCAAAGCTCCCCTACACGACCTTCCACATATGCGGCTGCCAAGAAACCTGCCAAACGCAGGGCCCCTAAAAGCAACACATAACACAATAGCGAACTGGAAAGCAGCAGCACGAAAATGGGGATCCACAGGAGTCATAGGCCCACTAACACTGATCTGGGGTAACCCAGACTTCTCTCCAGGCCTCCAGCCTCTGAGCTTCACTGTATGACAAACTGGGGGCCTGCAGACAATCTCAGACTTTCTAGTGGGAGGCAATCCACTTACGTTCAAAGAGTGCAAAGCCAAATTCAAGGTCCCAGAAGCTGAAAGATTCAGATACTCCCAGATACGACACTGGCTGTCACAAAGAACCATCAAGGAGAAGGGCTCTAGAGACCTAACACCGCTAGAATGCACCGAGACAACAGCCCCACCTAAACTAAAGGGAGGATCTCTGGACTATACCGGCTCATGGACAAGCACAACGCTGCAACCAAAGAAAAATATATGGCCAGTTGGGAAACAGACTTGGGACGACCTATAGACGATAGCACCTGGAGCAAGATATGGAACAAGGAACCATAAAAGCTCTCAATGCACTACCAACAGAGAATGCGGATATAAGATCTGCTATAGATACTACATCATACCTGCGCAGCTGCATAAAGCCAATCCGAACATCCCACCGGGCTGCTGGAGGGGATGTAAATCCGAAGGAACCCTGTTCCACATGCTATGGACATGCCCACAAGCAGCAGCATACTGGAGAGTAGTCCTGAACCATATAAAAGCAATCACAGGTTTCACCATCCCCTTGGATCCAGGGATAGTACTGCTGGGGGACACAGGCAACGGCAAACTCCCCCTTACTGGACACCTGGCTCGCTTGTGCACACATCTCCTAACGGCAGCGAAGATTGCACTAGCCCGGCTTTGGAAGAACCCCACAGGCCCATCAATCCCGCTGTGGTTGGCAAAATGCTACGACACAGTAGTCGCAGAGAAGATCACAGCCCTACGAGCAGGGAATCTGAGCAATTTCCAGAACACCTGGGCCCCATTCATGGACTTCGCAGAAAAATTCCCAACCCTCTCCCGCAGACCCCCACTTACCCGCTGACTAGGGTAATTAAGAGGCCATGAAACACCACAGCAATAGCACCACCTTTGCCTACTCACCTCATCGCGGACTGAACAGAAGCATAACCGAAAGCCCTTCCACCCCGACCACCAAACTACTAATCTAAGAATCTAGCATACGATGTGTTGTAACAAGAACCTCACGAAATGTCTGATATACTGGTATATGTTAAAATGCTAATAAAATGTTATATTGAAAGAATAGGTAGGAGAGGAGAGGTAGGGGGAATAGTGGGGAGATGTAGGTTAAAGTCACCAAGAACGATTAGAGGTGAGGGGAGATGAGGCCAAGGAGCTGATCAATGTCTTCGTAGAAGGATCCGAGAAGGCCAGGTGGACGGTAAATAATAAGAAAAGAAATAGCGTGTGGAGAGTGGAAGATTTTATACATAAATTCAAAAGGAAGAGGAAGGGGACAGGGAGTTGAAAGGTATTTAGAGTGGAAGAGAAGACCAATACCACCACCACGGCCTGTAGGCTGGGGGATGTGGGTGAAGGACGAGGAGGAGGCAGTGAGGGAAGCAGGGACAGAAGTATTGTGGGGGGGGGGGAATCCAGGTTTCTGTAATGCAGAGGAAGTGAAGGTTCAGATGCAGGAATAGGTCCAGGACAGCAGCGGTTTTATTATATAGTGATCTGGCATTCCATAAGGCGATGTCGATGGTGTTAGCAGTGTTGGTAATTTGGGGATAGATGAGATTGTGGTGTCGAATTGAGGTATTAGGACGCTGGGAGATGTGGGGCTGGGGGGATGAGAGTAGAGATAGTCATGATGATAAGGCAGAGAGTTTTGGGGGAAGGGAGGGCAGTGAGGCAGGGAATGGAAGGGAGAAAAGGATGAGGCTGGTAATAGGTATTATGCATGCCTGAGAGCACAGTAGGATTGGAGAGGTTGTGGGTAGGTGTTTCGTAAACGGGAGGTACTGTGTACACTGTGAGAGAGAGTGTAGAGACTGTGTATGGGGGTGCCTTTGGGATAGTAGGGAAGGATAAGCAGGTTGTGGGGCCTGTAGGATGGAAATGGCTGCTTAATTTCTTGGTAGGAGGTCTCAGGAGGTGTAACGAGAGGGGGTGAGCGTACTGAGAGGGAAGTGGTGGTGTGGGGTAGGGAAGGAAAGGGAGACGGGAGGGGAGATGGTAATGGGAGTTGACTCAGAGTTGGAGGTATGTAGGAGAGTGGAGGTGGGTGGTGTTGGGACAGAGCAGTCAAAGGGTCAGTTTGTGCAGGCAGTGAGGGCAGAAGACAGGCTACAGTAATCGATTAAACATACGGGTGATTTGAGTGTGAACAGTTGTTAAGCATGCAGGATAGCCTCCCAAGAAGGTAAGGGTAGCCAGCAATGCAGGAGAGCGTCCGGAGGAGTAAGAGGCTGGCCAGGGAGTTGAAGGTGCTGATCACAGAGGTCTGTGGATGGCGGGGAGATGGCTTTAGCCCAGCAGTAGAGATAGGTGGTTGGAGCCTGCCAAAGAGGGAACCAGCAATGGAACAGGTGGAGCTGCAATAGAAAGGGGAGAGGGGCGTAAATCAGTAGATCAGTTCAGCAGATGGTCACCGCCAAGTAGCGCCCCGTCAAGTGCCTGGCAGCAGCGGTTGCAGAGAAGGACCCAGTAGAAGGACCAGGCGGAGACAAAAGTGCTGGGGAGACGGGTTAGAGTCTGCCAAGGAGGGCTTCAGCAGTGGAGGAGGAGGAGCTGCGATAGCATAGAGAGGGGCGCAGTCCGGTAGATCAGTTCGGCAGAAGCACCCGCTTAGCGGTCACCACCGTGGAAGCATGAAGGAGGTGGGTGAAGTCGCGGAAGAGATGAGCGGTGCCCCAGCAAGGGCGCGGTAGTAGCGATCGAAGAGAAGGACCCAGCCGATGGACCAGGCGGAGTCACTATTGCTGGGGAGAGGGGCACAGCCCAGCGGCCCAGGTCGGTGGCCCCGCCTGTGATGGAGGTCTCCGTCGAGAGAGCTAGCGAGGAAGGAGGCGGAACAGGGGCGCATGAGAGAGGGCTGGTGCGCAGCTGAAGAGTCCCGTGGCAGGGTTGCAAGAGAGGCCCCAACGAGGAGCAGAGAGCAGAAGAGAGAACGAGGACAGCCGCTGAAAGGAGAGCACGGCCCCACAGGATGACCCAGCAGCTGCAGGGCAGCTACGGATCAATGGGGGAGGGACCGGTCGCACTCAACCACGCTGGTCAGATGGGATGGCTTGGAAGGTGGTTGCTGCCGGGCTGACAGAGCAGTTGCCTGGGACGGATCGACGAAGCAGGCTGTTGGGAACCGGACCGGACAATCCTGGTCATCAAAGATTTTGATTTGACGGTCGCCGCCGCCGAGGTTGTTAACAGAGAAGGCCTAGAAGGTCTCACAATCGTAGTCATCGACGAGGAAGTAGACAATGGCATGGTTTGTTCTTCATGAATAAAGGTGTTTTGTCGTTCACTTTATCGTAGATGATTTAGGAGGCGCGTGGCTCAAAGACATGCCGATTGTCGAGAATTGCGTAGACAGGGGGGTCTTTGTTGAGGATTTCACCTTCGAGGTGGACAGTTTGTGTGACAATTAATCATGAGTAGGTTTAGCCAAGCCTATCAGGGCATGTCTCTAAGCACGGGTGAAATCACCTTTCTTCACCCTTTTCCCAAAGGAAATCTTCTCATGAGTTCACAACCTCTTGGAAGAGGGAACTCTCTTGGAGGGTCTGCTAGAAAGCAGTGAAGCACAGCTCCTCAATGAAGCGGAGTCCGAGGCCACAGTCCCTTCATCGAGCCAAGCCACAAATCTCCTGTGCCATAAATGTAGAGTTTTATTGGAGGGAGACTTTCAAAAAAGCAGGAATACAGATTACATACCTCTCAACTCACACGCATTTGGCGAGTGCCACCCACCTGCAAACATTTTACTCACCCGTCAAGCCCCCTACACGCCCATACATTTCAAGGGGCTGTCACCCGCCTAAAAAAAAAAAAGGGGGTGTTTTCACCTGCCCTGGTGACACAAAAGGTTGAAAGCTATGAGATTATGATTGGGTTAAAGACAATAAAGGCATTCCTCCACATAGATGTTCTTTAGTTTACAGGTGGAACAAGTCTTGAAAAAACTGTGTTTGGCCTTGGTCCCAGACCCGGTGACAGAAGGAAGGGAAACCTCCCTGGGACTGACCCTGGAGGAACACAAAGGAAATTATGTGCCCTGTAGGGGAGCACTAAATGAGTGCAGGAACTTCCGAATCCCACCACAGTAAAGTACTTATCTGTAGGTTTCAAACAATGTTCAAAGTAAAGCTGAGTAATGAAGATTCTTAGAGAAAATGTCAAACAAAGTGAGAACTCTAGAGAACTCCCAACTCTAACCGTGCAGTAAAGAATCAGAAGATAACCTCCACGGAGATGCTAAGTGGGAGACAGCTTATTGGCTCAAATGTCAACGACCCAAAACAACACTAAGAGAACACTAAAGTGAATGCAGTTTATTGTATTTCTATGAAACTGCTTAATGTTACAGAGGATTCCCAGCCCAATGACGGGAAATATTCAAACAGCATGTGAATCCATGAAAGATCCCATGCTGAGAAGTAAAGTACCCCCACCGCAGCCAACCAAGCTATAAATACTGGCACTTCTGCGATTTGGTAGATTATTGATAGTTGGCACCTTAGACCTTTATGAGCTATCCATAATCTTCACCTTGGAAACTGTGGGGATTTCCCATTTAGCATGCCCGAGATTGGTTGTTTATATCTACCAGGAGCCCTGAAACCTAGCAAGATATTCAGACTGGATATCCTGGGTACTAAGTGGATGGCAGTCCCCAGCAATCTGTAGTTTTAGTATCCGCAACAAGCACCTTGAATTCTGAGCTGGTATCCACACCAGTTACCCTGGTGAGGCATACTAGGCACACTGGATAATGACCTGGTCTCCATACTAGGCACCCTGGAGCCCAGTAAGGGATCCGTATAAGATGTCCAGTAGAATAGTAGGGTATATGCATCAGGCACCCTAAAGACTGATAAAGTAGTTGTACAAAGCTCCCCAGTGTTAGATAGTCTAATCATACTGTATGCCCTTCAGTGGGGGAGGATTTTGATATCAAGCAGGCGGAAACCTAGCAGGGTAACCATAGCAGGAACCCTGATGCCTGGTGGGGCATATAAACCACATGCCCTTGAGCGAGAGTTTTGTTCTAAAATGCTTGGGGTGTGTTCAAGTTTGGCTACAGGGAATATTCAGAAATGGATCATTGCAAGGCCATGACGCTCCCAGTTGAGATGCCTGTTCAAATGTATAACGACAATATGATTGTGAACCACAAAAACCCATACTCCTTGGGGAAACAAAACACTTGCTTTGCATCATTAAATGTTACAGTAAAGACAATCACATTGTTTGGCAAAACAAGATATGGCAGTCATAGAATCCAGACTAACTTCAGAGCAGATATCCACCAATAATGATCACTTACCTTCCTTGGGGGCTACCACTTCCAAGACCCAGCAGTCAGGTGTGACTGTCAGCATGCTGTAGCGAAGTCCAGGCAAGTAGGCTGGCCATAGGTCCTGGTGGAAGGTCAGCGGCTCCTGCAGGAGGATGAGGCCGATGTCAAACTTTGATGTTCTCTCCCCAGAGCCTGAGATGTAATCGTGGTGGATGAAGATGTTGTCCACCCTCAGTCCCTGCATGCCGTTGATAACTCTGCTCCCCGAGACTTGACCCTGCTTCCTGGTGGAGAGAAGAGAGCATGACCCGGAGAGACAGGCCCTTAGATTGTGACTAGGGATCCAGGCCTATGGGGGACACAGAAAAGAGGGTGGCTTGTCACTAAAATTCTGTCTCTGAGAACATGTTCCCTGCTGTGCTCCTCTGACTGTAGCTCTTAGCCCCAACCCATGCACCACCACCTTCTCCTAGTGTGAGTTGGAAGCTATGGGCCCTCATCCTGACACTGGTACAACACCTGCTCCTTTGAGAGAAGCTTGCAGTGCACACACAGAGTGTTTTAAGGGAACGTCCCAAGGTAAAGATCCCCTGTAATTATTTG
Source organism: Ambystoma mexicanum (assembly GCF_040938575.1). NCBI lineage: Eukaryota > Metazoa > Chordata > Amphibia > Caudata > Ambystomatidae > Ambystoma > Ambystoma mexicanum. Next base: position 1,162,701,059 of record NC_090923.1, read on the forward strand.
CTTTTTGAGTAAAATGGTGAGACCACCTTTTGTCATGGATTGCAACAAACTTTGTTCCCAGCTGTATCCTTTTAAACTTCAGAAAAATATGGCTAATATTTTGCCTCATTTGTCTGGGAAGTAACCTACCCATACAAGCCACACATAACATTGGATGGGGCAGCCTTTTGACTTGTACGATATTCAACAAAGTTATGTGCAATACCTGGAAGTGCTTCTTCAGTTGCTTGAAATGCAAGGTTAGGTAATACCACAAATGTATTCATGCCTGGCACATAGATATAGTGTTTTCAGAAAAAGCAACCCGTCCTTTAGGATGTGAAATAAGTGAAGGGCTACCATTGTGAAACACAAGCTCAGCTGGGTGAATGCTTCCCTGCTGTGCCCCTCAATAGTCTTAGTGTTGCAAGGATCACCTGCAACTATCAGAAGTGGTTTATATCCATCTAATATGATTTGCATCCTGAAAGGAGCCTCCTATGGAACACTCCTTACATATTGCATGTTGAAGAGTTCTCTGTTCCAGTATCCCCTCATCCTTTGACTTCCACCAAGTCTGATGGCAGTCAGAGGCTTACATGCAAGAAGCCCACCTACCTAATTGGAGAATTTCATTCCATGTCACTATTTCCCCTTCCCATGAATCTGCCCATCAAGTGAGGTGGCTCAGGGTACTACTTTTAATTGCCTAAAGGTGCCAGTTAAGTGTCTCTGCCATGGCAGGGGTTACTTTGGTGATTCCAGGATTAGACCACGCCAAATGCCTAGATGTAGCCCCTGATGCTGTCTGTTTGTCTGTCTGCCTGGCCTTTGACGCCTTGCAAGTGTCCTGCAGAGTCCAGAAACTGGTTCAACCGAGTCCTGCTGAATCCCCCTGATGAGCACCACAGTCTATCAAACTCGGTGTCCTGAGGTTTTGTGCTATAAAATGAAGATGAGGTGTCAGATGATTCCCCACTTGAAATCGTTGGCGGATGTAGAAGGTCTACAATCCCATGGAGATCGAGCCAATGCTATAGGCTACATCATTAATAGTCTAATCTTGGTTCTGACACTTTATGCCCTTTACGCACTATACCTTCCTACAATGCTCTTTGAGGCCATTACTGTGTATGACAAAACTAAATAGCCCTTTGAGAAGTCCCTTACAAGCATGTAGTGCCACATCTGTACCTGCTAATCTATCTTGCCTAACTTCCCGACTGGAAGCAGAAGCCAAGGGGTTCTCCCTCTTTTATAGATGTGGGTTTAGAATAAAAGCGAATCAAAGAAGCAGCATCTTGAACAGAACTGCAAAGGCTTGGAGCTAAAAATAAATTTAAAAAGGAAGCTGACTTTCTAAGCAACTGTATGAAAACAATTGTCTCCACATTTACTGTCCTCAGGCCTGGCTATCGTATGTTGATCACATATACTTGACCTTCTTAGGGGTCAGACCTTAAGAATAGTTAGGACCAGGTTTTAACCATTTCCAAACATTTTACTGTGACTTACTTTTCAGAGTATTTAAATATATTTTTCGAAATCAATTCAACAGACTGTAAGACAGAATATATTTGTTATTGCACTGGACTGCTTTATAGTGGAAATCACTCCACCTCACCTATCCTGCAGCGAATCATCGTTGTCATTCATTCAGTCAATAACTTAATTTTGGTTGTAGTGTCATAAAAGTACATCCTAACACATACAAAATACCAATAAAACAAATGACTATACATCCCTTCCATGGTATAATGGAGCAATTGTTGTAACCCCTGAACCCATCTGTAAGCCAGCAAGCCATTTCCCAATTATGTTCTCTTCAAGTCGACCAAAGGTACAGATTTCTTTGTTCCAGTGAAATTGCCCACAGTCCTTTTCCCCAGCGGGACTAGATTAGCGCCCGAGAGCACAACATACTGTGGGTTATTTTCAAAGGAGTCATTGTTGGGCTGGGAGTGTGCTTTGATTACAATTGTGCTATTTTGTGGTGGGCGGCGTCTCATATCAATGCCCAATATACCGTTGGTCACTCTCTGCTCCCTGAATTCAATCGGTAGAAAACCAAAGGAGCTCACCCCCTGGTAATGCAGTCTGGTACAGTTTAGGATATCCTCATGGATTACAGATAGGCAGCCATGTAAAACATGGAACCAGTGGATGTATTTATGTATAAGAACTTCCCTGGTTTCTAGGTAATTATGGGCCAGTTTGGGAGCCTTATGCAGGTATACTATACCCCCCCCACGTATGGCCCTCTCTCACATTTCTGTTTTTCATACCCTGCCCAGGCTGTGGTCTGCGGGCCCTGGGGAAAACACTGCGGGCGGTGTTTGGTGCTGCATAGTCAGCCCAGGCAGCTAGCATATCAACCGTGGGATGAGCACTAAATGAACGGTTTACCCGCCAGACTCACTGCCAAGTGAAGTATCTACCTACCGCTTCTTGGTACAGTCAATTAAATATTGACATGTGCACACAAGGCAGGATTGTGACACTAACACCTCACAGCAGAATAAAATATACCACTTTAGCTTTCATAAACAAAAAGCTATGGAGCACATGAGCATCCTGTAAGAAACCGTCCTCAGTAAAAACAGTTTTCTCACTTCTATGCTACAACAAAGGCATGCCTATGTGGCACAAACTCATGAAGGACCAAATCAATGGGATCCCGATAAACGACCAAGAGGCCCTAGCAACAAGGGAGACATGGCTGACAAGAATGTTGCCCCATGGTTTAGGGTAATCCCACAGCAATCATCATGTTTCTGGCAGCCTATCCAACAGAACACCTTTAATGTGCTGCCCGTGACTACTAATGCCATATTGGGACTGCTTGCATGAAAATGGCATGCTCATGTTTTCCTGCACTTACTGCTGGTCAACAAATTTAGCACCGGCAGACCCTTGCCCCAATGTCTATCTAGCCTGGTGCGAACTGGAGAACTGCCTCCAGTGAATCCCTAAGCAGCAGAGCCTGCCTGAATGCAACAACAATCACATAGATCAAGCAAAGATGGCTGCCCAATAAAATAATCAAGCTAATGAGGGAAAACGGAAAGCATACGAGGAAAGACAATGCTTCCATGCTATCAGGAAAATGGGGCTTGAAGCACTAAAATAAGCACCCTAACTGCTCTCCAGGACATAGCTAGGGGCAGCGCAACTTAGATCTAACATCACCCAAAAACCTCTGGGCAATTATTCATTGGGAAATAAGGTAAATGATTGGATCATAATGTTTGAACTCGCTTGTATCATGTAAAGCCTAGCCAAGGAAGAAGCAGCTGCTACTTTGCTTTGCAGATGCCCATGGCCAATAATAATGCCAAAATGAATGAAGCACAAATAGCATTTATATAAAACAATCAAACTGATTTTTGGAAAGGGGTAAGGGTGACTGTCTCAACAATACAGCCACTGGTTTAGGAACGCTTCTCAAATGCTGCATTCTTCCTTGGTGACATGGGTGTACTTGGCTTAAAGGCGCCTCAGCAAATTTAAACGGAATTGTTTGATATTATAGTCGCGGAGCAGATCATGAATATTTTCTTTCCAAATGTGTACCAGTTTCTAGATTATTCCCATGTGACCGTCTCTTAGTAACCGGCCTATTTCGCAAAGAGCTCAGTAACCAACTGTGTTCTAATGATTCAATCGAAACGGAAGACAATATCCAAGCAGAATCCACCTAAAACCATGCAGCTAATGAAAGGCCCCTCACAGTCAAAGAGATCCTGGTATGGGGTCCACAGAACAGACAGGCAGTAGACTGTTCTACTAGAAGGAGTAAACTCACAGAATGTTGGTGCTGTAATTTCGTAAGCCATAGGGCAAAGGATCCTGCTTGATAGTAAAGGCACACCCACTGCCAATCTAACATTTCATATGGCAGAACTGCTAACGGAAGAGTGATGCATCATTTAGTATCCCTAGGTGTATGGGCAAAACACATCAGTTCCATGTCAGGCTGATTCTTACAACATAACCTGGTAGAAGGAGTCAAAGCGGCGGTCGTCTGATGCACTGGCCAGCCACACCATAATGTATGAGAGATTAACTCAAAGAAACATCTCCCAGAAGAGAAAGGTTATTTTTCCAGAGTGATCCCAAAAGAACAATAGAAAATGAAGCTGGTACGGGTGGACGTGGTATGCCATAAACTCACGGTTGGATGTATGTTGAGAAATTACCAAATTGATTCACGCATAGCGGTTGCTGCGCTCTAGTCACAGATGGGAGCAAACTAGTGGTCTTGGCAGTGCTCTCCTAAAACAAATTAATCCAGTAATATTCTTTCTCATGATTTACTTCTTCCTCCCACAGATTCCTCATCTTAAACAGACTTTTATAGGAGTGGAAAAATATGGAGGAAAGAGAGAGAGAAAGCCACCACCTACATCAGAAAACTCTTGAGGACCACAAGGCCAAAGTAAGCATCCTGCTTACTGAAAAACCAGGCAGGCAATGCGTGCAGTAAAGCCCAGGTGTTGCTGGACAGATTACAAAAGCAGTCCCCTCTGCAGGGCAAAGGCGGCTGCCAAGCCTCTGATGATTCATGAGACCATCAAGCAGGGTCTGTTTAATAACAGCCCCCACATGGCCATCAGCATTACCCACAAACAGCAGGTTATTATTCCTGATATGCCACGTCTGAGAGATGTAGTAGTTGTAAGGGATGTAAGTCTGGGCGTTGTAAGAATGTCCGACCTCAAGGTTATCAGAAGGATCAAGATTGACCAGTGGTGCACTCAGAAGGATAAGGACTGTATATTGGTGGCGTGTGGTAGAAGTAGCTTACTGTCCTATTTGTCCCTCTGTGTAAATCTGTACAAAACATCATCGGACCTTAAATTGGTAGTAAACTTTGTCTACTAGTACAGTGTTTCTTTTCGAATTTTCAAATTAATTTTTTCTCTTCTCACGTTCTTGTCCTTCTATGTGTAAATGGATTATTGTAGTGTATTTTCGGTGTATTTGATGTTTTTATGTGTCGCGCCCTGATGCCTGCGGGCTTTGGCGCAATATAAATAAATAGCTGAAGGGCCATGCAGGGTCCAAATGATGGAACCTCTCCTCTATATTAGAGGAATGAGGCAGAGGAAAATAAAACACAGGAAGAGGGATCTTCCGAGAAAGAGGACATTTCGAAACAATCATGGGCAGGAAGGATGGTCTCACTCTCAGTCATCTTCTTCATGGAGAACACCAAGTACGGAGGTTTAACAGAGACAGCCTTGAGCTCACCCACATCTCATGTAGGTGATGGCCACCAGGAAAATAACTTAATAAGTGGGCAGTCAAAACAATGAATGCAAGAACTCAAGGGGAGCGCTCATAAGAAAAGTAAAAAATAAACTCAAATTCCATGCAAGAACAACAAACTTGTGTGGGGGAAACTTGTTACCCAAACCCTGCAAAAACTGGATCACAGCTCAGCAGACCTTTTAAAGTCCAAAATGGCAGCCAGTTACCCCTTCACAGTGCCAACCTGCAGACCCAGCCAGGCTGAGGAAAGTTGCTGATCCAGAACAGCTAAAGCTGGGAAGGTCAAAAGGTCCAGGCACCATGCCCTACACCAAGACAAAAACATATTTCATCTGCAAACCTATATAGTGTTGGTCCCAAGCCTTGAGGTGGAAAGGAGCACATCCAGGATGTTGTCTGACAAATCACACTTCTTATAACATAGTCTTTCATCAATCAACAATGAAGGTTCAGTCCACCAAGGCTCAGATAGAGGCCCAAAGCTCTAGCAAATTGATGTGTTCCCAAGCGTCTGTGGGAATGAGAGGCTACTCACCATAAGATGCTGCAGGTGAGCAGCCAAGCCCTTCAAGGAGGCGTTTGTGACCACCATCAATTTGGGCCAGGATTATCAAAAGAATGCCCCTCTCTGCATGTTGCCTCACAGGGCCCACCACAGGAGATCTTGAGACACAGAGTTTAATACCTGCAAGAGGTTTAACATGCAACTTTGGAACTGAGACCAAAGTAACCAATCGAGCGACCTCATGGGAAGTCAGGCATCTGGTACCACTTGAATGCATAAGGGCCAGACGGTGGAGAAATGCTGAGGCTGGAACTAGCTTCTGAGACTGAAAGACCTGGACCATCTAGAAGGCATTTGCAGCCCAATAAAAAAACGTTCAAGTAATTGCTACACAGTTTCATTAAGTTACCTTTTCTGATTAAGGCCAACTCTGTTTCATTGACACGGGGTACTTGCACCTTTGAGATTGACAGTGTGTGTTATACTATTTTACAATTCCTTTACCCTACAGATTTTTACACTGCCACCTCCCTTACAGGTGGCCCACCAGAACTCACTGAGCCACACTTGGCAGACGTGGCCCAGGTGGAGTGAGTAGTGTCGGGCCCCCACGTTCTCTCTGACTGCTGGGCTGCATCTGACATAGTAACACACTATCACGGTCTGTAGAAGGATTATTCTATTCAACATAATCAATATGTGGGCTAATAGAATCTATCACATAAGGCAGCAAAACATAGTTATCCTACTTGTTTATTTCTCTTATGATTCAGTGTATTGATCCCAATAATGGACTTTTCACCACTGTATAACAGCCAAAAGGACACTGATAAAAGTAGCCTTCTACCTATTAATACAATTGCAAGTTATACAATTAAAACTCAATCCCAACTATTTGAGAAAAGATAGGCATTTTACATTAGATAATACCTGATGCTTAGAGTTTTTTAGGGCTATTTTTGCACGACATTGTATGCAAGAAAACTTTATTGGCCAATGTGGTGCCAGCCACTAGAAAAGTCTGTCAATTTGTACTAATAACACACAATACATCAAAGGAACCTATACTATAAGGTCATTTTCCAACATCTAAAAAAATGTACAGGTAAGAATCTGTTTAGTGACCCGGTATAAATCGCAGGTCAAATTGAATTTTGTAAGACTGTGACCAGCTGTTCTGTATACAAATCATAAAAACGTATGAGACCCGCTCATACTGTATCGAGGTCGACCGGTTTCATAACCATGTTTTCTTCAGGACATCTTCATCAGGACTTTGCTTATAACCAAGGGGTATCAACTCCCTATGTGGGTAAGCTAAATGCTCCCCTTCATGTGTGTTCTTGCTCCTATAGACAAATGACAAGGAAGAGGGGGAGAGAGAGTGAGAGGCTAGCTCTCAAATGAGCCCCTTATTACTCCCATGCTGGTGTTTGCTGCCATGCAAGAAAACATTGGGGTGTGTATCTAACTGATATCACCAGGCTGCATAGGTGCATGAAAATCATATACATTTAGGTTTCAAAATTCCACCTGTTAATACATAAAACAAAGGGAAAGGGGATTGGAAACTTGCTCAGGAATGCTCCAATATATCTAACCTTTCCAGAAGAGTGTGTGCTGGGTCATACACCTTATAACACATGTGTGAGTAACCAAAATACAACGCGGAAAGTAGCTTACCGCACTGCTTGAAAAACCGTGGCACTGTTTCGCTGTGCCGCGGGAGAAAATGAAACTGTGAATTCCTAATATAGGGTTAAGAAAACAGTGGGTAGGAGGATAAAACCTCGGTTATAGCTGGTTCTCTTGGAAAACAGTGTTTGTAAATGCAAACACCTGTGAGACCTCTACATTCTACAGAGACTGGACCAACTTACCAGCTCCAAGAAGAGAGACCACCGGCACTTCTTACTGGTACCCTTTAGATGAGACAACTGCCGCTGCTGTGGCTGGCGAGACCTAGGGGCAAGCAGAGGAATGAAACTATGTAAAACCAGAGCTTGCCCTCCAATTGATGCCTTCGAAATAATTTCGAAGTGTGTTAAATCAGTTTCTATGATGCTCAGGAAACCCACCCCCGGGCCAATGAAACGAGGCTACATTTCGTGAAGTGCCCTAAACAGTAAACGAGCGTCAAGGACTTACCCGAAATGAATACGGGTGGATCGCGTATGACAAACAGGTTGCTTGTGCACGCTGTCCTGTTGCTGCTTTGCTCGATGAGTCGGCGCCGCTATAGAGGCAAGCGCGCGGCCAGTGTGCTTAGGTCTCTATGGTCCAGACCCCATCTTGCCGCTGGTCCTGTGTGTGGACATATTGGGTCAGGCTGCAGTATCATCCGTCTAATGGCTGCACAGGAACGAAGCCAAATTGTAGCCGCGTCCACTGCAGCACAATGTGGGCTCAAAAGGAGACCTACAATGCGTCGCGTGACAAGCAGACGCTCAGTCCGTCCTAAAACCAAAAGAAGGATCGCGAAGTAAGATCCAGAAATGGTGACATACCAGGGAACTTGGGTGTCCCAAAAAAACAGAACAAAGAAACCCAGGGAATTAATTATTTTATTATTATTATAACCCCATCTTCCTTGGTGGGGTAGATAAAATCCACAATCTTAAAGCAATATTGCTAGAAAAACCTATGTGACACAACTTATCATATTATATAAGGTGCCCACTTTGGAACGTGCTCACTGTGTCGCCTACTGGAAACAAGTATGTTTTAATGTAGTGCAGGTGCCAAAAAACATTTCCGTGGCCGGTGACCCAATCTGTGACTAGGTCTGCTAATCAAATGTTTTGTAAAAAAGGGGGCGGGGTGGTTTGTTCATGTATTTGTGATCACCTCTTCTCCTTTTTTCTGACCTACTCTCTTATTGCCACTGGCCAACCAAATATATTACATGATCCGAGGACTAAATCCCACATTGCAGTATTGTGAGTGTCCTGGCCCCCGTGTGTGCATACACTTCCTAATCTCTAAACAGAGTATTCTATTAGACGAAATGCCCTCTAAACAGTCTTGTTAAACAGAAGACATGTCTAAACCTATTGCATCATACCTTCTTAGCGGTCACACGGCATAGTATATGCCTAATCATACTAGGGGCAAGGCCAGGAAAAAAGTGGGTGTACTACACCCCATATGATGTTAGTAAATAAGTGCTTGCTGGTGTCCGATGGACTAGGGGACTTGTGTATACTCGCCCTTGTGCTTGAATGAAATGGGCTTAGGATGGGAGAACTGCAAGTTCATTCCATTGGATGAATTCATTCAGGCCTGTTTTATGTGTGTTAAGCCTGAATATCCAATTCTGTTCCCTTCTAAACAGCATCTTGTGGTAATTCCCACCTCTTTTCGGGATTTGAATTTTCTCAATTACTGTCCATTTGAAATCTTCCGGGCTGTGTCCTTTGGCTATAAAGTGATTCACCATAGGGGCTGTTAACTTCTTGGTCCTCAAACAGGACCGATGTTCAATCATCCGTTTCTTGATTGGTCTCATCGTCATGCCCACGTATTTCAGATTGCAAGGACATCTTATCAAGTAAATGACTCCTGCAGTGTTACAATTGGTGAGATGGCGTTGTATCCAAGGGGTGCGTAGGCCCAGGTCAATTTCTTTAGTGCGCTCCGTTTGTGGGCACATCGAGCACGAACCCCATGGTGAATGGCCAGAGGGGGTAGTGCTGTGCCAAATTGTTGCAGGATGTTGTTCTCTGTCTTCGCAGAGGGTTTTTACTAGTTTGTCCCGGATGTTAGTCCTCTTTTTAATGGCAAATTTCGGTACAGCCAAATTGTGTTGTCCTGTGTTGAGAATCGGCCATAAATGTTTGATTTCTTTTTTGAGCTTATTCAACATGGGTGAATAGCTCAGCACTGCCACAATGTTTTCCTGGGAGGCGGTTTGGGGTGTTGTACCAGAGTCGTGCTTCTTGGGATGTTACGGGCTCTTCTATACGTTGAATCGATAATCCTTTTTGGATACCCTCTGTTGGCCAATTGTTGCTTCAAAGCTCTGCCTTGTTCTTCATAGTCGGTTGTTTGTGTACATATTCTTTATCTTTCAAGGCTTGAGGATGGTAGCTGGAATATGTCAGCAGGGAGTTCCTGTCAGTTGTCTTCTTATATACTTTCGAGCACAGTTTATCTTCAATTACCATGATGCTGAGATCCAAAAATTGAACGTTTTTTTTGCTGAATTCCAAGGTAAATTTCAAAAATGGATTTTGTGCATTCAACCAAGTGTGGAAGTGATGTAACTCTACTTGAGTCCCTGTGAAGATCATAAAAATGTCATCTATATACCTCTTCCAGACTTTTATTTTGTCAAGAAAAGGATTTCAAACCGGATAGATGGCATCACATTCAAAAGCATTGACAAACAAGTTTGCTAAACTTGGGGCAAATGTGGCCCCCATGGCCGTCCCAGATATCTGCACATATGAAGTACTTTCTTGTCAGAGCTATTTCTGCTAGTTGGATTATCAATGCAGGTGGTGTGTTATGTAGTTCAATGCCTGATTCCAATAGGCGTTGAATCATGGAAAGAGTGGCTTGTTGTGGTATTTTTGTGTACAGGGACTCTATGTCCATGGTAACAAGCCATTCTGTTTCTTGATTGAAGGTGAGAGTGTCCAGAAAATTTAACATGGCTGTAGAGTCCTTGATATACGCTCGAATCTTATGCACTTCGTCTTTGATGAAGTAATCCGCAAATTGTGACAGTGGTTGAAGAATAGACTGTATCCCTGATACTATGGGTCTCCCAGGGGGTGGATTGATGCCCTTATGTATCTTTGGAATGGCATAAAACGCTGGAATCCGGGGATATGTTGGCTTCAAAAAAGCTGCTTCCTTAGCGCTTATGTATTCCTCTGCCTCTGCTTCTTCGATGATGGAATGAATCTGGTTTTTCAATTGGTTGATAGGAGAGTGCGATAACTCGTGGGATCTTGTAACAGTGCCTGCACCATGTTGTCATAATCTGATTTATTCATCACTACCATGGCGCTCCCCTTATCCGCTGGTTTAATGACAATAGCTTCATTGTCAGCAAGGGTTTTTAATGCTGCCAGTTGTTGTTTATTGCAGTTGGAATGTCTAAACGGAATATTTTCTTCCATTTTGCTGATGCTTTTAAGAAGAGCTTGTTCAAAGGTTGTAGACTCTACTGGGGGTAATTCATAGAATTCAGCGCACAAGTGGCACACGCGGCTGGCGCACAGTGTGCGTGTGCGAATCCCTGCGCCAGCCGCGTGCGCTAAAATACATTTCCGCGCACAGCGTATTCATGGATTCCAGCCACCAAAACCAGCCGTGGTGCACAGTGGCGCAGCGAGCCTGCAGCAGCGTCAGTTACGCCCCCAAGAACGCCCCTTGCGCAGGGAAAAGCCATCAAAATCCACAATCCAGCGCAAAGGGCTGCGCTAACCCTGTACCAGCACGGCAAGCGGGGTACGTGTATCACTGGGGTGCGCAGGAAGTTTCTCACGTGATTTCAGCTGGGTATGTGTATTACTGGGGTGCGCTGGAAGTTTCACACGCGATTGGCCCTGTGCGAGCGGGGTACGTGTATTACTGGGGTGCGCGGGAAATTTCACACGCAAATTCAGCAGGGTATGTGTATTTCAGGGGTGCGTGGGAAGTTTCACACGCGATTCCATCAGAGTACGTGTATTTCAGGGGTGCACGGGAAGTTCCACACGCGATTCCATCAGGGTACGTGTATATCAGGAGTGCGCGGGAAGTTTCACAAGCGATTTCAGCTGGGTATGTGTATTCCAGGGGTGTGCGGGAAGTTCCACATGTGAATGTGCTGGGTACGTGTATTTCGGGGTGCGTGGGAAGTTACACACGCAAATTCGGCAGGGTATGTGTATTTCAGGGGTGCGCGGGAAGTTCCACACCCGATTCCATCAGGGTAAGTGTATATCAGGGAAGTTTCACATGCAATTTCAGCTGGGTACGTGTATTCCAGGGGTGTGCGGGAAGTTCCACACGCGAATGTCCTGGGTATGTGTATTTCGGGGTGCGTGGGAAGTTACACACGCGAATTCAGCAGGGTACGTGTATTTCAGGGGTGCGTGGGAAGTTCCACACGCGATTCCATCAGGGTACGTGTATATCAGAGGTGCGCGGGAAGTTCCACACGCGATTCCATCAGGGTACGTGTATTTCAGGGGTGCGCGGGAAGTTCCACACGCAATTGGCCCCGTGCGAGCGGGGTACGTGTATTACTGGGGTGCGCGGGAAGTTTCACATGCGATTTCAGCTGGGTACGTGTATTTCAGGGGTGCGCGGGAAGTTCCACACGCAAATGTCCTGGGTACGTGTATTTCGGGGTGCGCAGTAAGTTACAAACGTGAATTCAGCAGGGTATGTGTATTTCAGGGGTGCGCGGAAAGTTCCACACGCGATTCCATCGGGGTACGTGTATATCAGGGGTGTGCGGGAAGTTCCACATGCGAATGTCCTGTGTACGTGTATTTCGGGGTGTGCGGGAAGTTTCACACGCAATTTCAGCAGGGTACGTGTATTTCAGGGGTTCCGTGGAGTACTACACGTGAATTGGCCGTGTGGGTCCTCCCAGGTGTTCGCTCTACAACCTCCACGGCCCCTGCAGGCAGCCCACACCACGGGGGACTACCCTGCACCCCTGCTCATGTCCCGCAGGCAGCCCATCCACCATGGGCATGCCCCCCAGCCAAGCCACATGTCACCTTGCACTACTGATCAACAATGCATGTCTCCCAGCACCCCCACCCCCCAGCAGTGCAGGGCAACCTCCACCAGGCCCCCACACATGTCTCTCAGCACCCCCACCCCCCAGCAGTGCAGGGCACCCTCCACCAGGCCCCCACTCCTGTCTCCCAGCACCCCCACCCCCCAGCACTGTGGTGCACCCTCCACCAGGCCCCCACTCCTGTCTCCCTGCACCCCCACCCCCCACCAGTCAGGGGCACCCTCCACCAGGCCCCCACTCCTGTCTCCCAGCACCCCCACCCCCCAGCATTGCGAGGCACCTGCCAGCAGGCCCCCACTCCTGTCTCCCTGCACCCCCACCCCCCACCAGTCAGGGGCACCCTCCACCAGGCCCCCACTCCTGTCTCCCTGCACTCCCACCCCCCACCAGTCAGGGGCACCCTCCACCAGGACCCCACTCCTGTCTCCCAGCACCCCCACCCCCCACCAGTCAGGGGCACCCTCCACCAGGCCCCCACACATGTCTCCCAGCACCCCCACCCCCCAGCATTGCGAGGCACCTGCCAGCAGGCCCCCACTCCTGTCTCCAAGCACCCCCACCCCCCACCAGTCAGGGGCACCCTCCAGCAGGCCCCCACTCCTTTCTCCCAGCACCCCCACCCCCCAGCAGTGCAGGGCACCCTCCACCAGGCCCCCACTCCTGTCTCCCAGCACCCCCACCCCCCAGCAGTGCAGGGCACCCTCCAGCAGGCCACCACTCTTGTCTCCCAGCACCCCCACCCCCCAGCAGTCAGGGGCACTCTCCACCAGGCCCCCACTCCTGTCTCCCTGCACCCCCCACCAGTCAAGGGCACACTCCACCAGGCCCCCACTCCTGTCTCCCTGCACCCCCACCCGTCAAGTGCACCCTCCACCAGGCCCCCACTCATGTCTCCCATCACCCCCACCCCCCAGCATCCAGGGGCACCCTCCACCAGGCCCCCACTCATGTCCAACTCATGTCTCCCAGCAGCCCACCCCCAGCACTGTGGGGCACCCTCCACCAGGCCTCCACTCATGTCCAAATCATGTCTCCCAGCACCCCCACCCCCCAGCAGTGCAGTGTCTCCCAGCACCCCCACCCCCCAGCATCCAGGTGCACCCCCACCAGGCCCCCACTCATGTCTCCCATCACCCCCACCCCCCAGCATTCAGGGGCACCCTCCACCAGGCCCCCACTCATGTCTCCCAGCACCTCCACCCCCCAGCACTGTGGGTAACCTGCCAGCAGGCCCCCACTCATGTCCAACTCATGTCCCCCAGCACCCCCACCCCCCAGCACTGTGGGGCACCCTCCACCAGGCCCCCACTCATGTCTCCCAGCACACCCACCCCCAGCACTGTGGTGCATCCTCCACCAGGCTCCCACTCATGTCCCCCTGCACCCCCACCCCCCAGCATCCAGGGGCACCCTCCACCAGGCCCCCACTCATGTCTCTCAGCACCCCCACCCCCCAGCATCCAGGGGCACCCTCCACCAGGCCCCCACTCATGTCTCCCAGCACCCCCACCCCCCAGCATCCAGGGGCACCCTCCACCAGGCCCCCACACATGTCCAACTCATGTCCCCCAGCAGCCCCACCCCCCAGCACTGTGGGGCACCCTCCACCAGGCCCCCACTCATGTCTCCCAGCACCCCCACCCCCCAGCACTGTGGGGCGCCCTCCACCAGGCCCCCACTCATGTCTCCCAGCACCCCCACCCCCCAGCACTGTGGGGCACCTGCCAGCAGGCCCCCACTCATGTCCCCCTGCACCCCCACTCCCCAGCATCCAGGGGCACCCTCCACCAGGCCCCCACTCATGTCCCACTCATGTCCCCCTGCACCCCCACCCCCCAGCATCCAGGGGCACCCTCCACCAGGCCCCCACTCATGTCTCCCAGCAGCCCCACGGCCCAGCACTGTGGGGCACCTGCCAGCAGGCCCCCACACATGTCCAACTCATGTCCCCCAGCACCCCCACCCCCCAGCACTGTGGGGCACCTGCCAGCAGGCCCCCACTCATGTCCCACTCATGTCCCCCTGCACCCCCACCCCCCAGCATCCAGGGACACCCTCCACCAGGCCCCCACTCATGTCTCCCAGCACCCCCACCCCCCAGCACTGTGGGGCACCCTCCACCAGGCCCCCACACATGTCTCCCAGCACCTCCACCCCCCAGCACTGTGGGGCACCTGTCGGCAGGCCCCCACTCATGTCCAACTCATGTCCCCCAGCATCCCCACCCCCAAGCACTGTGGGGCACCCTCCACCAGGCCCCCACTCATGTCTCCCAGCACCCCCAACCCCCAGCACTGTGGGGCGCCCTCCACCAGGCCCCCACTCCTGTCTCCCAGCACCCCCACCCCCCACCAGTCAGGGGCACCCTCCACCAGGCCCCCACACGTCTCCCAGCACCCCCACCCCCCAGCATTGCGAGGCACCTGCCAGAAGGCCCCCACACGTCTCCCAGCACCCCCACCCCCCAGCATTGCGAGGCACCTGCCAGCAGGCCCCCACTCCTGTCTCCCAGCACCCCCACCAGTCAGGGGCATCCTCCACCAGGCCCCCACTCCTGTCTCCCAGCACCCCCACCCCCCAGCAGTGCAGGGCACCCTCCACCAGGCCCCCACTCCTGTCTCCCAGCACCCCCACCCCCCAGCATTGCGAGGTACCTGCCAGCAGGCCCCCACTCCTGTCTCCCAGCACCCCCACCCCCTACCAGTCAGGGGCACCCTCCACCAGGTTCCCACTCATGTCTCCCAGCACCCCCACCCCCCAGCACTGTGGTGCACCCTCCACCAGGTCCCCACACATGTCCCCCAGCCAACATGTCATCACAATCTAGATCCATGGCCCTTATGGTCAGCCTCCAAATGCCAAACACCCACCCGAGTATTGCATCCACCCACTTAGAAATGGCAATAACATGATAGTACAATTGCAAGTTTGGAATTGAACAAATGTCCCTCACATACACCCAATGGGTGTCAGTGAATGTCAAAACCCATATCATGATATGCATGAAACCAATGAGATGATACTACACATTGAAGTTTGAAGAAAAAATATATATTAAAAGCAACAAAATAAACAAACAAAAATGGGAATAAAAAAAAAAACAGCATGTCCGTGAAATAATGCAAAACCACAAATCATAATCCAAAGGAAAGGTGTCCAAAGTCACAGTCCACAAAAGTAAATCCAATGGAAAATTAAAATCGAAAACCATTGCTCCATGGGTAAATCATTAAAAAAAATGAAAATCCAACAGTCAACTATATACAGATAAACAATCCAGGGTCCATGATCCCAACAGAAGAAATGAAACCTATCTAATAACACTACCTAATAAAAAAAAAACTATATACAAAAATGTGGCCCATTGTCCAAAAGGTCCAAAAAAAATGCAAAACCAAAGGAAACCTAACTACAGAACTATTTACAAGGGCAGCAGGCTAGTCCGACGGCTCACTTCGGGATGTTCCGGGCCAGGGCATCATTGAACTCCTGCTCAATGTCCCGGAGGCGGTCCTCCTCCATGGCCTCGAGGGTCCGCAGGGCCGTTGACATGTTCACCTCCAACTCCCTGCGGATTGCCTCGAGTCACTCGGCCGGCCTCCGGGCCCTCCGCATGGAGTTCTCCACCCTAACCATCGTGAGCCGTGCCTCTTCCGCCCGCTGCCGCTCCGTATCTATGGCGTGCCCCAACCGCTGCCACACGGAAGACACTTCCCCTCCTGGGTCCTCCTGCCCTCCGGCCGATGCCTGCCCCTCCAATGTCGAAGGCCCCGAGCCATCATGGCTCCCACCACGTTGCTGCTGCTGCTGTGCCTCTGCCTGTGCACTGCCTCCTGCTGCCTGCACATCCTCCACTGGCTGGGGTGCAGTCGTTGATGTGGCCACCCCTGCTGGACGTCCGACTCCCGACTGTGGCAGGGATGCCTCCTCCACCAGCCTGGCCGCACCGTCAGAGGCAGCTCCACAGGGCACCCAGGTGACTAATGGGTGCGAAGATGGCACGGAGGACGACTGGCGCATAGGGGGTTCAGTTGAGGAGGGGGTCTGAGCAAGCCCCATCAAACGGAGGAATCCGGCCTGGGTGACTTGTCCCAGTAGGCCGACACGGTCAACGAGCTATTCCAGATGACGTTTAGTCTCCTCATGAAAAGACTGCAGGACACCTCGCATGGCCCGTTGACGCAACGCCACACCAGTCAGGACAGGCTCAACCCGGACCTGGATAGCCACGTCTGCAGGCAGGGGAAGGCCAGTTGTTGTGAGCTCATCCCCTGCCTGAAAACGGGTCTGGACGTAGGCATCCCTGCTGGTGCAAGATGATGCAGTGACAGGATCAGGGACAGGATTGCACACAGGCACCTCTGCGGCGGCCTGTGCTGCCTCCTGTCCCTGGTCCTGCACTGCACCACTAGCACCAGTGGAATCTCCACCTCCAGACCCTGTCTCTGTTGCTTGCACAGCCTCGTCCTCCACCAAACCCCCCACCAACCTGGATGATTCCGTGCCATCTTCCCCCGTTGGGCCCTGTGGGGTCCCAGCTGCCCCTTCTGCTGCTGAGGAGTCCAACTCCAACCTCCGCCTCTTGGACCTCCCCCCGGCAACTACGGCCTGGGACACGGCACCGGACTCCTCACTCCCCGACGAAATCACAACCTGGGAGGGGAGCCGGGCCTTGCGTCTCCGGCTGGCTTTGCGATCCCCGCCGCTGTGCCCCACAGCACCTTCTCCGCCCTCTTCAGCAGTTGACGCTGCAGACAGGGAGAAATAAAACACAGGCATCAGGGCACTGTACAATGGACACATACACACATGACAGTTGTACATGAGTGGCATTGGCAAACCTCAGACATGGCATCACAATCGTCAACACACGTCACAGGGAGTGCACTACACATGCACGCACACCACACACTTGCATGCATGTGTACACCTCTGCCAACTGTCGCAGTGTTCAGATGGGCATCCATGTCACATCTGCCAATCAGGCTTCCACATCCCGCTGTCACATGCATCCATGTTGCATCACTGTTGCACCCTTGTCAAATACACACACATGCACATGTACACAGTGCTGATACATTTAGCTGAAAACAACATACATGTGTGACATCACGAACATGCCTACTTACATACACATTCATCCAAACATGTGTGCCCACACAACTGCATTTGGCATGCAAGCCTACACACACAAGCACCACCCATGTCTCACACATGACAGCCCTCGCATGTGTTAGCCTCACGGCCCTGTACACACCCACCCATACTCGGCCCCATACAAACAGATGTGCAACCTGCACACTACTGGCACATCACCACAGGCACAGCTTACAATCATGATGCATGTACACTTACCGCGACTCCAGACGGGTCTGCCTCTCAAGGACCTGGACATGGAGCGCTGGGGATATGCGTTCCAGGACCCTCATCTGATCTTCTGACAAGTGGCCCCGGCGCCCCATAGCATCCGCTGCCTTCAAGAGGCGCCGGGCCTTGTTGAGGGTCCTGGACCTGAAGTCCTCCCAGCGCTTCTTGAAATGTTGGAAGTCGCGGACTGCCACCCCCTCCGCGTTGATGGCAGTCACGATGTCCGTCCAGATCTGAGTCCGTCCTTCCTTGTCGGCGCGGGAACTTCCGAAGAGGGCATCATACTGCCCCAGGACTTGCTCCACCAGGACACCAACTTTGGTGGCAGTGAAGCTGGTGCCACTCTGCCTCTCTGGCCGGGGGTTGTCAGTGGTGCCAGATGTTGCAGTGCCCGACATGACAACCCCAGAGGCAGGAGTGGGTGGGCAACTGGGTCCTGGGGCTGGGCTGTGGAGCGATGGAATCCCAGTCGGGAGTCTTCGGTTTCAGTAGGGGTGGTCACAGCAACAGCACCCCTTGCTGATGTGCAGGCAGCAAATGGCAGGGCACGTGGGCAGCAGGCAGTCAGGCAGCAGCAGATGGCAGGTGGGAGCGTGCTCGGGGCTCTGGGGGGCAGTAATTCGGCCTTTTGGGCAGGAGCGTGGTCTTCCGTGTGCTTACGCGTGGCCAGCTTGATACGGAGTGATTTGGCACGTGAAAATTCTGCACGTCAGTGTGTAATTCGAGGAAAGGCCCTTAGCGCGTAAGCGCGTCTGCACGCATACGCAATTTCATTGGACAGAAGGCCCTTCAAGCGCAAGCGCCTCTGTGACGCGCACAGGCGTGCATGGGCGTTTCAGCGCGCGTGAAAAACTGCACGTCCGCGTGTAATCCGAGGAAAGGGCCCATGCGTGTAAGTGATGAGAGGCGCGTGGGCGTTTCCCTCAGCACGGGTTAAAGGTGATCGGGGCCAGCAGTTCGCTGTACGTGCCTTTCATGGAGACCGACGTGTGTTGCTGCTTCCTGTTGTTTCACGCGCCACCACAACTTCACAGCTATCTAGGACGTATCTCTTCTTTTGGTGGGGGTATTGGCTACGCGTGTTTTTCTGCATCGCGCTAGTCAGACGGTGAGTTGCACACGCTATTTTTCCCACTGAGGGTGCCCCTGTGTATCGCACCCATTTTCAATGTCATAGTAGCCTGCGTGTCCCACGCGTACGCGTTATTCGTGTTACTGGGTGCCACCGCGTACTGCGGGAGGTTGATTCCACGCATGTAGGCTGCAGGGTTGCGTGCACGGTTTTACTGCAGTATTGGGGTGCCTGAGCGTTGCGTGACCCGTCACTACATCACCGGGGTCACATACAGCCTTGCAGGTGCAGGGGGGCTGTTAACATCTTGCTTCCCACCCCCTTCACCCCAATTACCCAGGTCAATTGTGGTGTACACCTCCCATTGGCACTACTCCATCTGTGCCGGCACTACTACATCTGTGCCATGGTTGGGAGGACACCAAAGGTGAGGAGCGCCTCAGCTGGGCGTACTCCTCGTGGCAGGCGTGGTCGGGGACGTGGCCGTGGTGATCAGGGAGTAGGGGGACTCCAGGGTGTCCAGGGCGGCCACAGAGGGGGAAGAGGCAGGGGTGCACCACTTGAGCACAATGTTGTGCCATGTGTCGGTGCAGTCATGCCACCTCCCCCTGTGGTTCCGGGGGATGCAGCTTCTGCATCTGGCACTGGCGCCCGTGTGACCCGGCAGTCCGTTCCATTGACTGCCACGGGCCGAAGGGTAGTGGTAGCTGCAGGTGCAGCTGTGGACACCGCCACCCAGGCTCAGGGTCTGCCAGCGCAGGCTGCGTTGGCACTTGAGGAGCCCTTGGTAGATTTCCAACAGGCCAGGAGGGAAACCATAGGGGCAGGCAGGGCTGCTTAGACCAAGACACGTGTCCCTGGGGCAGTTATGTCATCTGCTGCCCCGAACAGCCGGGTGTTGGCAAGTGCAGGGGCAGATGCACCCAACAACACCCCGGTTGTGAGTCTGCCAACCAGGACCATTGCAGTCAATGACCCTGCCACAGCTGATGTTGCTGCGCAGGGTCCATTAGAGGGCACCCAGATGCCACTGACACTAGTCAGGCCTTTGGTCGTCCCTCCACCTGCCACTCCCTTGGCTCAATCCACCGAACCCACTGGCCATATTGGTCAGGGCGGCATTAGCCAGCCAGGGTCTGCGCCACAGTCCAAAAGGAGGAAGGTTGCACCTGCAGCACAGGCTGGGACCCCACACACAGCCACGACCTCCTGCACGTTGAGGAAGAAGCCTTTCTGCAAGCAGGAACTGGACTTCCTCGTGGGCTACGTGTGGGGCCACAGCCGTGACATGCTAGTGGGTGCCAATAGTCAAGACTACGGCTGCCCAACGTGACACCCACTGGAAGCATGTTGCGGAACATGTCAGTTCATTCGGCCATGAGGTGCGCACGGCACAAGAGTGCAAAAAGCGTTGGAATGACATCAAACGCAGCACTAAGGCTAAGCGTGCCTCTAATTACAACTTGACTCTGGTGACTGGCGGTGGGCCTGCACCAGAGGAGGAAGAGCTCACTCCGCATGAGGCACTCGTTGCGGAGTTCATACCACCTGAATTGGTCGAAGGAGTGGGAGAGATGCTGGACTTTGATGCCCAGTCCAGTGAGTGTTGATGCGTGTTTGTTGAGGACGTGTGTCTTTCACTTGTGGGATGTGTTGTGCATGATTGCCACTACATGTGACGTGTACATGGTTCTGATGTGTAAGTAATGCAATGCTTCCGTGATGCATGTCTGCTCTGCTGGATGGTGGACATGTGGAGCAGACGGGGACTGTCCGCATCACCACTATTGCACCCTACTGACATGCTGGTTACAAGTATGCCCCTCCGGTCCATGTTCCAGCTCACTGGCCCTTCTGCTTGTGGCGTGGGGTGACCTTCCTATCAGCCCAGGCACAATGTCATTGCATGACTGAGGTGCATGTCTCCTCTGCTTGCATGCGGGGACTCCATGTAGGCATGATCCCTTGCCCCTCCTCCGCCATTCTGCACCCCAGTTCCACCTTTGCACTGGTCTGCTTCAATCTTGCCACTGTATACTTACCTGTTCATGCGTCCTGTGTAGATGCTAACTTCCAGCGTACAATCTGCCAGACATATGCCGTGTACTTGATGCAGGGTATCTCACTTGTACTGTGCATAGGTCAGATGTCCCGCAGGGACATGAGTGCCCATTAATGCTCCATGTGCATTGCACGCATGCCCCTATGTGTCCTTGACTGGATGATCACTGTAATACAAGTCCTGGGTGACATACATTGCATGGCATCTCATCAGCCTTCCCATGTCAACTGTGGGTCAGTACTGCGTTGCACACATGTTTAGGGTCTGACAATCTGTGTGGCTCACAGGCCTCAGCCTGTTCAATGGCCAATGACTCTGTCCAACTGTTCTTGTGTCTTCTTCACACGTGGGTGGCCTCCAGAGTTTTCATCATGTGTCCTGCTTACTGTCCCATCATCATTTGCAGTGTTGTCACTTGAATCACATTAAGCTGTTGATGCCAGTCAACACTGCCTGTCAATACACAGGTGTATGGTCAGCCTTTTGATACCATGCTAGGCATCCCTGCTTTTGTACTTGGGTGGAGGGGTGCTTGGCTTCTAGATATGGTACACATTGAATGCACAATGCACGTGATGCCTGAATTTGACCTCGCACTGCCTTCACATTTCCTGACACACACCATGGAGTCCTTGTACATGTAGGTAGTGAGTGGCGTACACATTTTCTGCACTGCAAAGACCCACTTCCATGGAAACTGCCACCTTTCAACAGGTCTGATCACAGAAGCAATTCAAAGTTGACCCAGCATGCATGCCAGGTTATATGTTGTGTGTCACATGTCTGCCTGATGCGTTTGTTGTCGGTGTGTGTGTGTTGTGTGCTTCTGACATGTGTAGTGACCTTTTTTCTCTCTATTTTTCAGGTGATGATGCAATGGAGGCGGAGGATGGTGTTGTCATGCCAGACACAGGGTTGTTACCACTAAATCAACCAGGCACAAGTGGGGTCGTGGGGTGGTAGGCCACGAAAACCCCCAAGTGCTACAGTCCATCTTGTCTCTGGCTGCCTATGAGTCCAGCCTTGATGACGACTCTGACGTCCATGTTGAGTTGGATGAGCATCAAGTCCATGTGTCAGGGGTGAGTGATTCTGATGTGGACACTCCTCTGTCCGCGACACCTGCACTGAGGGACCAGACAGTTTTGGTTCCTCCACCTGTGGTGGATGGGGACGCAGGGTCACCCTCCACACCAGTCACTGATGTGCCTGGGACATCACGTCGACGGGGGCATGTAGTCGTGCAGCCGCGGGCGGTGCCAACACAGCGAGGACCCCCGGTCCTTGGGTCCCGCAGGGGTCAAGCCCGGCAACGCTGTCGCCGCGCGCAACCGCAGTATACTGAGTGGGAGCAAGACATGACTGCCAATTCAGAACGGCAGGGGGCAGCAATGGAGAACATCGCTGAGAGCATGGAGCGTGTGGCCCTATGCTTCCCTCAAATCCACTCTGGGTGTCCTTATGATGTCCCAGAGGCAGCGGGCAGAGGAGAGGTTTGCACAGCTTGAGCGTACCATCTCGGCTGAGCTACAGGCTTGCCGGGAGGTGCAGCGGTTGTCCAGCCAGGCCTTGCAGGAGAAACTGTGTTATACGTGCTACCTTGCAAGAGGAAGCAAGTGTATCACGTGAGGTTCTGCATGCAGACCTACGTCACATCGCCACACAGAACCAGGCTCACCCGTCCGGCAGACTTGCTGATGACGAGGGGCAAGCTGCGGCTAGGCGTGGCCAGGCTACTGTGCCACGTCCTCCTTTCCAGGATGAGCCAGACTCGGACGACCATCTATCTCCCACATAGGTCGGGCTGTGCAGGCGTTGAGCCCATGGAGGTTTTTTTTTGGCTCAGCATCATCGCATGTGGGTGTTGATCAGCACCCTGTACCTCCCCCCTCCTGGGTGCCTCCCCCCCCCGGGTCGTATGTGGCCATTTTTGATTTTTCTTTTAGTTTAGTTAGTTAAGTTTCTGTTTGATAGTTAGTTTAATTAGGTAATGTAGGTTTTTCATAGTTAGTGTAATTAGTTAATATAGTTTAAAATTGCTTGTCTATTGTGCTTTCATGTGACGGTGCGGTGCTTTGTGGCTTTTGAAGGCATCCACTGTCTGTTCCAGCTGGGCCCTTCAGGCTTGTCTTGTGTATGTGTTTTCTGCTTGGGGTCCTTGACTCACATATGTCACTCCTGCCTCCCTTATCCATGGGCTCGCAAGGATGGTTCGGTGTGACAGCCTATTACACAAGGGCTTTGGACTGTCATATCTGTGGCATGTCTGGTGCTGTGTGACTTGTGTTGACACCCCTAGTGGGGATGATTGCAGTGTTATTGTCCACTGTTCAGCTTTTGCTAGTTGGGGTGTTTCGTGATTAATGTGTACATTGATTGCAATGCATTGTGTAGTGTGTTTCTTATCTTTACTGTACACGTGCTTGTTGCAATTCATGCCGTAGATAGTGTGTTCCACACTTTGGATGTGAAAGACGGACTGATGGTGTGATTTCTGATGTAAGTCTCTGACATGGTCCAGTAATTAGATGCCTGAAGAGACACACACAGATGACTTTAAAGCATTAATCATGTGTTTCATGCCCTTTCTGCAGGGGGATGAGCCTCCAGAGCACCTTTGCCAGCAGACATGGCCCATTGGACATCTGAATCCTGGACACGTTTGTTGGTGCCCACATGCACATGTGTGCACAAGCAGAGGCACAGGGATTGCAGACCTGCATCCTAGAACTGCTGACGTGTTCCAAGGAACTCCAGGCAAGGTGAGCAGCACAGGGGGGCCACAACACAGCTAAGCTTGCACCAGGCGAGTTGCACATGCAGGCTTAGTTACAGCACTGAGGGTGAGCTTGGACGAATATTGGTGTTGAAGCACACAATGCAGCTCAGATGTGTTGGTGGACTGATGGCTGTTGATTGTAAGGTTGTCTGGGACACCTGCAGGGGCAGTGGCACATACCCTCCGGTACACCAAGGTCCATTGAGACACTTGTGTCAACCATGTAGCCTTCCGAGACATGGAAAGGGGCAGCTCACAGGGACATACAGCAAGGGACATACTCGGGTGCAGTGCATTTCATTTCCATGTACATTTTGATACATGCACTGCCTACTTTGTTTCGGTCATGGTGGAACACGACTTGTTCTGAAGTCATGCCTTGCTATATGGGTCTGTCTGCTTACCCAGGGAACATTGCATGTTGTGTGAATTGTGACACATTGGTGTTCCATTTGCCACGTACCCACCGGCGGCTGACTTACTGCATTGACTGTGTATGACCCATCACAGGGGTCATGTTACATATGGGTACGAAGCATCTACACCAGATTGTCTGTTTGTAGAGTAGTTTGTTGCTATGGGGCATGTTTGGTGGTGTGTTTTTGTGTTATGGCCACGGACAGATTATTAACTGTGGCTCTCTTTGCAGCATTGCAGTGCTCCTGTAACTGGACCTGAGAGTGCGCAGGCAGGAGGCCAGCACTCAAAACCAGAGCTAAGTGTCTTGTTGTTTTTCTTTCAAACTGCTCTGCAAAGGCTTGCTGGGGGGTGCACTAATGCATGGATGAATGTGTAATTCAATTTGTATGTTTGTTTTCCCCTAATCACCCGGAGTCCTATCCGATTTTAAAACCTGTACCCTCTACCCGGTGTTCCTGCTTCCCTTACCTATCCAAGCAACATTCCCTAACCCTCTTTCCCCGCTGGTGTTGCGGATGCCTGTGTAAGCCCCAAACTTGCAGGCGCCAAAACCCTAGAGGGGGTGGTTGGTTCGTGCCACTCCTAAGCCTGGACTACAGAAGGCCATGACAATGATGTCCAAGTTTGTTCGGATTGTGTATGTGTTCATGCAGGTAGTACATTTTCGTGCATTCCCTACTTACATGTGTCATTCCTCCTCCCCTCTCCTGCCACTCATTCCAGTTATCCAGTGTGCCAACACCTGTCCCGACTGCAGATCCCTGACCCTCCTTCCCCAGCAGGGTCTTAGAGGCCTGTGTGAGTTTGACCTTGCAGGCATCCGGGACACGGTGGGGGTGGTTGTTTCGTGCCACTCCTGCGCCAGTACACGGGACCTGTGACAGTACACATCTGTTCATGGTGCATCATTCTATGTTATGTACCACACATGGTTCACATCCTGCTGTGACATTGGGCCTCATTACGACCCAGGCGGTAAGGGGTTTACGGCAGCGTAAACAGCGCTGACCCTTACCGCATGAGTACGAGGTCCCTTAGCGCCATGGCGGATTTAACACCTGCTTTTAGCAGGTGTTAAAATCCATGGCGCTAAGGGACCATGGAGTTAATTACGCCACCGTAATTTACGGTGGCGTAATTAACGCCTTCCCCAATCCCATTATGCCCTATGGGGCAAAAATGGGAATGGGGAAGGGTAAATGGGGATTGGGGACTTACCGCCCCGCCAAGGTCGGAATGGGGCGGTAAGTCCACCAACCACCATGGCGTAAACGTAGTTTACGCCATGGTGCTAAAGTCACGGCCCAGGCGGTAACTTACCGCCTGGGTCGTAATGAGGCCCATTGTTTTACTGTGCTACCTTGGTTGTTACATCATTGTGGTAGTACTTGGCCTTTGTGAGGTACTGCTACGTCAAGTCATCTACTGGAGCGTGTTCTGGTTCGTTTTTCTGGCTTGGATTTTGTGATTTTGCAAATGAGGGTGGACTCTGAGGGTGCAGGCACCTTTTTACACACAAGGTGGGAGATGGTGATGAAGGGGAATGGTGATCCTGTGGCCAGGTGAAATTGAGGGTTGAAGGCTCCATGACCCAGGTGCAGTTGTTCAGTGGGTGATGGTCATTTGTGAGGGAAGGGGGGGTTTGTTGTTGATAGTTGCCTTGCCCTGCAGTGTGATGGGAACCCTGACATTGTAATTGTGGTATCCTATGTACATGTTGTGTTCTGCTGATCAATGCCTGTTCATGTGTTGTGTTTACCTTTCAGGTGTGAGGGGATAGTTGTGGTTTGACATGCTGGGGTGTACACATGGTGAATGTTCACATGTGATGTGTAGAGGACACTGATGGTCACTTAATTGCTCATGCATATGTTGATTGCATGTCCTTACTGACCCACACACTTGCACTATGATGCACTACATGTACAACCACCCTTGCATATCCACGTGTACACTCTGTTTGCCTTCTGGTGCCCACTGTGTCCCTGCAGCACATGTTCTGTGACCAATTATGGATCCTGTACATGCCTAATTTGCTTTTTGATGTGGTTTGTCGCTTAGATGTGATGCTAGGGTGTGCATCACACACAATGGCTGTTCACTGTGCTGTGCGCTGAGCAGTGTGTTGCAGGAGTTGGACACAGCACACAGAAGCTGCAGTGTTGATTTTGCAAAGCACAATGTGCATGTAGACAGGCATTCATTGTTATGTTACTTCTACAACTTTTGTAATGCATTTGGGAATTACTTATTTTGGGTGGGAGGTTGTTGGCCAGTCATTTCATCTGATTCCATGTCAGGCATCATTGTCTGATGCCACTGTACATGTTTGACATGGCAATGTGTACCTTATTGGTATTGTGTTGGTGTATGGGTATTGCTTGCCATGTCATGTTGTGGTTTGGGAGGGTTTGAGTGATATAACAGTGATGGTCATGGCCTGTTGTGCAGGTGTGTGTGATTCACACCTTGCATGTCAGGGCCATCCGCTTCTCAAAGCAACTAGCTGGGGGTAGATCTCTCTCCGCGGCAGGGGCCTCCCTCTGGAACAGCCTTCCTGCCTCACCGGAACTTGAGGAGAACCATCTCCGGTTCCGGAAGCACCTCAAGACCTTCCTCTTTGCTTCTGCTTTCTCTCTCTCTCTCCCTCTCCCTTGCAAAATTCTTCACTGGAACTGCACTGGATCTACAACTTGGCCACTCTCACCAACCTCGGTCCCTGGTCCAGCCACTCTCCACTTGCACTGCCTCCCTGGCAACCCCTGCACTGCGGGACTGTCTCTCTATCCCTACAGCCCCCCCTTCCCAGCACTTGTCTGCACTTACCTTTGCAGTTGCCACCAGCTGGCCTATTTATTTGTTTTTTAGTCTACTTACCCTGTACTGCACTCCCCTTCCCCTTGCACTTTTCCCTTCCCCCTACCACTGCACTTGCACAATCTAAATGACACCTGGCCTAGTAGTATCGTTGTCTATCTTCCCTTGTTCCCCCCTCACTGCCTCGTCGCACCTTGAAATACTTGTGTATAGGCACGTTACAAATGCCATATCATGTCATGTCATATGTGTGCCTTTTGGTCACACAGGATAGCTTGTGTTTAAGTAGCTAGGGATGCAGACAATGTGGCACTTCCATGGCAACTATCTCAGGGTGGTAGGGTTGTGACAGTTGACTGTCTCTTTGTCATCATTGATTGTCACCTGGTATGTGCCAGGCCTGTGTGCACTCCGCAGAGGTGGGAGATTAGGTGAAAAATGTGGCCACAAGCTGGGTCCGGGCTTCCTCGCCACGTGCCCTGTACCCTCCCATGGGCAGCGCCTGTGCCTGTGGTTGGGGATGTGGGGGCACCACCATGTCCACCGGTACGCCCTGCCGTGTTGCAACATTGTGCAGGACACATGCTGCCACAATGATCCTGCACACTACTGGGGGTCCATAGAGAAGCTGCCCGCCAGAGCGGTCAAGGGAGCGGAAACGTGACTTGAGCACTCCGAATGTGCGCTCCACTATGGCCCTGGTTGCAATATGGGCGGCGTTGTATCTTACCTGGGGTGGTGTGGTGGGGTTCCGGATTGGCGTCATCATGTGGTTGCTCAGAGGGTAGGCACTGTCCCCTGGGGGGGTGTAAATGGTTGTGATTATTGGGGTTTGTGTATTTGTGTGTGTGTGTGTGACATGCATGCATGTGCAAGGGCATTTGTACTCACCTAGGAGCCATGTGTCGCCATGCTGCCCAGCTTCCAGGGCCCGGCTCAGGGCGGACATTCTGTATATGAAACTGTCATGGGTGGAGCCAGGGTAGTTTGCATAGACAGAGGTGATGATTCCCTTTGCATCACATACCACCTGTACATTGATGGAATGCCAGTGCTTGCGGTTTCGGTAGATGTGCTCAGTGGCCCTAGGTGGACGTAGGGCCACATGGGTGCAATCTATGGCACCGAGCACTTTGGGGAAGTGTGCCACCCTGAAAAAATCCAGGACAACGGCCTGCCTTTCTGCGGGTGTTCTGGGCATGTATATGTGCCTGCGGACTGAGGGGCGCGCGGTCATGATTGCCAGTACCTGGTGTAGGCAGCGTGACTGCGTGGCCTGTGAGACCCCCCCCATTATGGCAGTAGTCCGCTGGAATGACCCAGTGGCCAAGAAATGCAGGACATTGAGCACCTTCTCCAAGGGGCTCAATGCTTGGGAGCAAAGGGTGGGGGATGTAAGGTCATCTTCCCACTCCCTGACCAGGTCTAGGATGATATGGGGTGGAAACCTATACCTGCCGTAGACCTGGTCGTCAGGCATCCCAAAAAGACTTGTCCGTGGTGCGAAAATGCGTGCCCTGGCTATTCTCCTCCCCCTGCGTTGTCCCACGATCAGTGCTGCGACAAATGGGGCATTCATCGTAGCGGTATATACGTGTTTGTTGTTTGCGCGCACTTTTATACTGTGCGCGGGGACGCTTCCGCCTACCTTCGTGTGGCGGACGCGTTGACGCCTGTGTGCGTCTTTTGCCGTGCACGGGTTTCCCATATTCGAATCCATGAATACGGGTTGTTCGCGTGCGTGTGGGCGTTCCGTGTAGTTCCCTGCAGTACTTCCCCAGTTACGCCTTCTTTTTCACGCGTTATTCCCATTCCGCGTGTTATGCCCACTGTTCCGCCCACTTTGGTTGTGTGCGCCGTGCTGTGTGCGCTTTGGCTGTGCGCGTAGCGCACGCCGTGTGTGCCCGCGTGCGCCATGGCAGGATTTGGCACACAGACAGCGGGAAACACGCGCAGCGTCTTCCTTGAATCGCACGCGTGCGCTGGGTTTCTCACGCTTGCGCCACCTTGCGCCTGCTTGCGCTGGGATTTTCGGCACACGTTTGCTCCATGAATCGACCCCTACTGTGTTAGTGCCATATGGAGGATAGAATTGGGATGGTGGTTTCAAGCCTGTAGCATCTTGTTTACCTGATGTGTTTTCTGTAAAGAATTGTTTTAACCTGATTTTCCTCATGAGTTGGCTGACCTCTATTCTGGTTTGGAATGGGTCATAGTACGCAGTCGGAACAAACGAGAGACCCTTTTGTAAGACTTCCTCTTCTGGTACAGTGAGTGTATGTGTGGACAAATTGACTACTAGAGAAATACTGGCTGTTGTAGGCCTCGTCCTCTGCTGCGAGTGACCCGCTGGGATTGTCCTTGCCATTGCTGGTTGCCCTTGTTTCCCCTGTTGCCCCCTCGTGATCCTAAAAAAGGGGCATTTGCGGGTATTGGTAGGGCCTGGTTGGTGTTTAACCGTACTCTGGGATTACCCGAGCTATTGGATGACCCGGATGAAGAGCCCAACCTATTTCTGCTATTTCCTCTCTGCATGTTTTGAAATCTCAACTGTGAGGCGTCGACCTCGATACAGTATGAGCGGGTCTCATACGTTTTTATGATTTGTGTACAGAACAACTGGTCACAGTTTTACAAAATTCAATTTGACCTGCGATTTATACCGGGTCACTAAACAGATTCTTACCTGTACATTTTTTTTGATGTTGGAAAAGGACCTTATAGTATAGGCTCCTCTGATGTATTGTGTGTTATTAGTACAAATTGACAGACTTTTCTAGTGGCTGGCACCACATTGGCCAATAAAGTTTTCTTGCATACAATGTCGTGCAAATATAGCCCTAAAAACTCTAAGCATCAGGCATTATCTAATGTAAAATGCGTATCTTTTCTCAAATAGTTGGGATTGATTTTTAATTGTATAACTTGCAATTGTATTAATAGGTAGAAGGCTACTTTTATCAGTGTCCTTTTGGCTGTTATACAGTAGTGGAAGGTCCATTATTGGGATCAATACACTGAATCATAAGAGAAATAAACAAGTATGATAACTATGTTTTGCTGCCTTATGTGATATATTCTATTAGCCCACATATTGATTATGTTGAATAGAATAATCCTTCTACAGACCGTGATAGTGTGTTACAACGTATTTAATTTCTCGGTAGAAATGTAAAGCAGACCTCTTGTAGGTCGAATTAACAATACCCGTAGTGTTACATACTGCATCTGACATACACAGCAGAGCCCATGTAAAGACTTTGAGGCCCCACACACTGTTGCTGCTCCCTGCTGGCCATTGCCAGAAGAGCCACCATCAGAGAGCGCAGGAAGAAGGAAGATCGAGAGAAGCAGGGACCTTGAGACAGCCCTGGCCAGGTTGTCGTGCAAGTAAGGTATTTATAGTTTTTTAATACAGTGCACTGTATACACTTTGTATATATTTTTTAAGACATTTTATATTTTTAAAGGACTCTTTTTATATTTTTGTGCATTATAAGTAGCACAGCTGCTTAGGAGTAACTTAAGATGTATATAGTGTCTTGTGCTCTGCCCCTTTTGTAAAAATCTCAGAAAACCCTGCTGGTGTACCGGAGAAGTATTTAAGTATGCATTTAACTAAAAAGAACGTACACCAGCAATCCTTTTGTCTGCCTCTTCTTTCGTGCTCCAG
Organism: Ambystoma mexicanum; assembly: GCF_040938575.1. NCBI lineage: Eukaryota > Metazoa > Chordata > Amphibia > Caudata > Ambystomatidae > Ambystoma > Ambystoma mexicanum. The sequence continues at coordinate 1,162,731,755 of NC_090923.1, forward strand.
TTATTCTAACCTTGTGTTTTCTCCTTGGTGGCATTTGGGGAACCTACCTGCCCTAGCCTCTTGATCTTCCCTGCCCTTACTTTCTTCCTATAGAAGTACACCAGAGTGATCTTGAACCCAGGAGAGCAGGGTTTGGAGACAGGTAAGAGGCGGGTCAAGTTATAAGTGAAGGGTTAAGCTGTATATTGTGTGCCCGCCTACACCTGTTTCCCTACAAGGTGCGTTGGAAGATCACACTGCTACAATTTCTAGAGGCACTGCTGAGATCACCTTTGGTGTGCCTATACCCTCCCTATCCTACCTACTTACCCTATACTTACCTTTTGCCCTTCCTTGGGTAGTGTATTGTTTGCTAGCGTAAGGTTCCATTTTTTTTGCAGACCAGTTTTTGTGTGTGCAAGTTTTGTATAGGGATTTGTATATAGTATTATAATCACTGTGTTTTTTGATTTTACCGGATTTGCCACCTTATTTGACAGACAAGTACCATCATCAAGGATCGGCTTCAAGTAGCCAGCTGGGCTAATGGTGAAGGGATTAAGCCCGACCATTGCTTTATCATAGGTGATGCCCCTTGGAGCACACCTCTACACCAGGTGCTCAAGTTGACAGAGTCCCTCGAGTCCCTCACTGGCCAGGTTAAATGCCTTAGTAAAGCCCCTGGCCTAGCAGGAACTAGTATCCTGGTCTGCAAAGGGCCTAAGGAAGTCGATCCTGAGGCGTTACCCCTTACATGGGGGAGAACCAATAGTGTTCTATCCTCTCTGGGCATTGAACATACGGTCAGGGATGCAGGCTAGTGCACCAATCATACCACCTATGCTTAGCCCAAATCCTGCCTTGCCCAGCACTGTGACCCATTAACCTGCAGCGCCCAGTGTAGATGCTATCATGGCTGCGCCTGTGCGCAGCCCTATTCTACCAGAGCCTAGAGTGCGTGCCAGTGCTACACCAGGGGATAGAGGTGCCGAACTGATCGCTTCATTCATTCCGGATGCTTTCAAGGATGTGTGACACATCGCTATTATAACACTATCTAAGCATGGCCCCTATGTCCCCCTGCAACCTTTCTCTGGGGAGAAACCAACCCCAAGGGGTGAAGAGGAATACCAACTTTGGGCAGACCAGACCAACCAGATGATACACGACTGGAGGGCTACAAACCGGGAGAAGGGGAGTTGTGTCATTGAAAGTCTGCGCAGTTCTACATTGAGAGTCAGCCAGGCACTCTGTGCCACGCATCCAGACCCCACACCGAAGGACATCAGGGACATTCTGGATGGAGTGTTTGGAGCCACCACGTCAGGTGAGGAGCTGATGGTGAAGTACTATGCCACCCGCCTCCAACAGGTTGAGCGTCTCTCTGAATATCTGGCCAGGACCAAGCCAATTCTTCAGCTAGCTTTGCAATGGAAGGGGATTGAGCCGAACAGCCTGAACCTGGTCAGGCTGCAACAGGTCATGCGCAGAGCCAAATCTCTGCTGCTGTTACTTCTGCAGCTACGACTCTGAGAACAGACCCAGAGACCACCACACTTTGATGAAGTTGTCCGAGAGGTGCGTGCCCTGGAGGGCGAGATGGAGGACACAGTGTACAGTTTACCAAGTCATCTGGTGTCGCCATACACTGTCCCGGAGTATGATTTGCGATATCAAGTAGAAGAGTTGCACCAAACCATCCAGGCAATGCAACTGCAGAGGGTACAGGCCAAGCCACCACCGCCTGTAATGACATCCAGGCCTCCAGAGCACCAGAGAGGCTCTACACCGCCATCCTGAGAGAGAGCACACCAGCTCTTCCGGCGTGCTCAAGAGTCACAGCAGCCCCAAATGAACCAACAATATACCGCACCGATCCAGCCTTGGCAGTTCTGCGGTGTGCAGTTATGTCAAAAACATAATGTCGATTTACAAAAATGTCGAAAAAATGTCGAATTATTGTTTTCGAATGCTTCATTTTTTTTATTTACATGTATTTTTTGGGGTCCGCAAGTAAAAAAAAAAAGGTTAAAACTAAAAAAACAATTAAAAAGGGGGTTTGGGGGGGATCCCCCCCATTTTGAACAAAAAACAAAGAAAAAGACATTCAAATTTTTTTTTTCGACATTATGTTTTCGACATTTTGACTTTCGACATTATGTATTTCGATATTATCACTATAAACCCAGTTCTGCCATAGGTGTGGACAGGAGGGTGTTAGGCGGAAACCTGTGCAGTTTCCTCTGGGACCACTGCAAAAGATTTAGGACTACAGGTGTTTGGCAGTAAACCCACTTGGTAGCAGTCTGTACCACACAGATTCACTTGGTAGCTGTGGCTGAGCAGTCAGACTTCCCTCAAGAAGAGTTATGCAGTATGTGGAGTATACAATATAGGTCAATCTACACAGTAGAACAAGCAAACACGGAACAAGGCTTCGGTGTAAAGATATAAAGGTATTTATTTATAACAACACATCTATGGAAAACACTCTGGCACTAATACGGCAAACAACTTCAATCACAATTACTATACGAAGAAAAAGATCAATCCCCCTAACAATAGTTTGACAAGTCTAGGTTCACCGGCATCACTTATTTGCAGACAGAGGTGTATGCTTTAACCTAGATGGTACTCTAGTATTCGTTAGGACGGGAGAGAAAAATAAGGCAGGTTATGAAGTCAACTCGGTACCAATACTTTTCGGACAAATGCAAGGCAAGTAAGGCAGGGTCTACTGCAGATAACAAAGTTCAGAGGCCAGGCCCACTCGGAGAGAGGCAAGGCGATATGTCCCAAAAAGTGTCTCAGTGGAAATGCCCTTCGAGTCTTTATCGCAAAATTGTTATGGAAAGATTGGACCAGTTCAGAACAACAAGTTAAAGAAAGCTTGGAGGCGACCCAATGGAAAGGCGAGGATTAAGACACCTCACTCGATCCGGCAGAAAGGGAAGCCAGGCTGACACGGTACCTTGTTTGTGGAGAGACAGCTCCGGCGGGGGCAGTTGTTCCCGGTGGTGGATGCACGTCGGGTCTTTTCCAAAAGTAGAGATGATCTCGTCGTCGAAGAAAAGTGAAGTCCGGTGCACCACCAGGGAAGAGACCAGCCGCGGAGTGCTCCGTCACAAGGCACCACCTTTTGGTTGCGGTACAGGGGTAGTGGCTATCCGGTTGCCGAGGTGCTCTGCACGGGCAATTCGACCACTGCGTCCTGGAGCGAAGAAAAAGCAAAGGGGACTGGTTGTTCCCACCAGTCAGGGGAAGAGACTCTCCGGCAGGGAGATCTCCTCTGTCGTCGGGAAGTGGTGAGTCGGTTCCGCAGGGCTCCACCGGAGGTGTCGTCGTTGCAGGTCGGCTCAGCTTTACCCTCGTCGGATTCTTAGGTCTTGTGGCGACTTCTGAAGATCCAGTCCCAAAAGCCCTGCTTTTATGCAGAAAACCCCCATTCATTCAGCCTAGCTGTCAATCAAAACACGCTAAGTGGTGAGCGGGGTGGCTCACCACTTGGGCCAATCACACCAGAGTGCGACTGGAGTTGGCAAGGCAACTCAGTCCAGGGTGCCTAAACCCCCTCCCACACCTCTGTGGTAACCCAGACAGAATGGCACCACTTTGGAGGGTCTCTGTACAGAAGCCCGCCAAAAGTGGAACAAAGGGCTCAACCTTTGGTTTAGGAGTCACAGAGACGAACACAGACGCCATTTTAAAAACCGAGTTCTGGCAGAAAATACCATCCGATAGACTTATTTAAGATAAGTAAACCGGTGGTATGTTAGAGATTAACGAGGAAAAGTATCAATCTCCAACAATGGGAAGAATCCCATAGGGTTATATTCGGGGTCGAACATAACAAGTAGTTTCCACTGCCACCAGCCAAAACTCGACGAGGGGGGACGGGACAGTGCCCCCTCGAATAACAGACCCAGGAGTAATCGAATTACACCTACTAGTACGTCCACAATATGATGGTTTGTACTAGTTCTGTTAGTAAATTTAGGTCTAGTAAAGCCAATGGTGACTTTACATGCCCGGGGAGACAGTAGTCAGTCCCCGGTATGGAGTCTATGATGGAGGTCCGCTAGGACGCCCCAGTGCTACGGGACGGAGGGTGCAGTATAACACACTTGTTTCAGGATCCTTCAGCTTGCGGCAGATGAAGCAAACGGGCAGCGCCTGTGCCTGTGGTTGGGGATGTGGGGGCACCACCATGTCCATCGGTACGCCCTGCCGTGTTGCAACATTGTGCAGGACACATGCTGCCACAATGATCCTGCACACTACTGGGGGTCCATAGAGAAGCTGCCCGCCAGAGCGGTCAAGGGAGCGGAAACGTGACTTGAGCACTCCGAATGTGCGCTCCACTATGGCCCTGGTTGCAATATGGGCGGCGTTGTATCTTACCTGGGGTGGTGTGGTGGGGTTCCGGATTGGCGTCATCATGTGGTTGCTCAGAGGGTAGGCACTGTCCCCTGGGGGGGTGTAAATGGTTGTGATTATTGGGGTTTGTGTATTTGTGTGTGTGTGTGTGACATGCATGCATGTGCAAGGGCATTTGTACTCACCTAGGAGCCATGTGTCGCCATGCTGCCCAGCTTCCAGGGCCCGGCTCAGGGCGGACATTCTGTATATGAAACTGTCATGGGTGGAGCCAGGGTAGTTTGCATAGACAGAGGTGATGATTCCCTTTGCATCACATACCACCTGTACATTGATGGAATGCCAGTGCTTGCGGTTTCGGTAGATGTGCTCAGTGGCCCTAGGTGGACGTAGGGCCACATGGGTGCAATCTATGGCACCGGGCACTTTGGGGAAGTGTGCCACCCTGAAAAAATCCAGGACAACGGCCTGCCTTTCTGCGGGTGTTCTGGGCATGTATATGTGCCTGCGGACTGAGGGGCGCGCTGTCATGATTGCCAGTACCTGGTGTAGGCAGCGTGACTGCGTGGCCTGTGAGACCCCCCCCATTATGGCAGTAGTCCGCTGGAATGACCCAGTGGCCAAGAAATGCAGGACATTGAGCACCTTCTCCAAGGGGCTCAATGCTTGGGAGCAAAGGGTGGGGGATGTAAGGTCATCTTCCCACTCCCTGACCAGGTCTAGGATGATATGGGGTGGAAACCTATACCTGCCGTAGACCTGGTCGTCAGGCATCCCAAAAAGGCTTGTCCGTGGTGCGAAAATGCGTGCCCTGGCTATTCTCCTCCTCCTGCGTTGTCCCACGGTCAATGCTGCGACAAATGGGGCATTCATCGTAGCGGTATATACACGTTTGTTGTTTGCGCGCACTTTTATACTGTGCGCGGGGACGCTTCCGCCTGCCTTCGTGTGGCGGACGCGTTGACGCCTGTGTGCGTCTTTTGCCGTGCGCGGGTTTCCCATATTCGAATCCATGAATACGGGTTGTTCGCGTGCGTGTGGGCGTTCCGTGTAGTTCCCTGCAGTACTTCCCCAGTTACGCCTTCTTTTTCACGCGTTATTCCCCATTCCGCGTGTTATGCCCACTGTTCCGCCCACTTTGGTTGTGTGCGCCGCGCTGTGTGCGCTTTTGCTGTGCGCGTAGCGCACGCCGTGTGTGCCCGCGTGCGCCATGGCAGGATTTGGCACACAGACAGCGGGAAACACGCGCAGCGTCTTCCTTGAATCGCACGCGTGCGCGTGCGCTGGGTTTCTCACGCTTGCGCCACCTTGCGCCTGCTTGCGCTGGGATTTTCGGCACACGTTTGCTTCATGAATCGACCCCTACTGTGCTAGTGCCATATGGAGGATAGAATTGGGATGGTGGTTTCAAGCCTGTAGCATCTTGTTTACCTGATGTGTTTTCTGTAAAGAATTGTTTTAACCTGATTTTCCTCATGAGTTGGCTGACCTCTATTCTGGTTTGGAATGGGTCATAGTACGCAGTCGGAACAAACGAGAGACCCTTTTGTAAGACTTCCTCTTCTGGTACAGTGAGTGTATGTGTGGACAAATTGACTACTAGAGAAATACTGGCTGTTGTAGGCCTCGTCCTCTGCTGCGAGTGACCCGCGGGGATTGTCCTTGCCATTGCTGGTTGCCCTTGTTTCCCCTGTTGCCCCCTCGTGATCCTAAAAAAGGGGCATTTGCGGGTATTGGTAGGGCCTGGTTGGTGTTTAACCGTACTCTGGGATTACCCGAGCTATTGGATGACCCGGATGAAGAGCCCAACCTATTTCTGCTATTTCCTCTCTGCATGTTTTGAAATCTCAACTGTGAGGCGTCGACCTCGATACAGTATGAGCGGGTCTCATACGTTTTTATGATTTGTGTACAGAACAACTGGTCACAGTTTTACAAAATTCAATTTGACCTGCGATTTATACCGGGTCACTAAACAGATTCTTACCTGTACATTTTTTTTGATGTTGGAAAAGGACCTTATAGTATAGGCTCCTCTGATGTATTGTGTGTTATTAGTACAAATTGACAGACTTTTCTAGTGGCTGGCACCACATTGGCCAATAAAGTTTTCTTGCATACAATGTCGTGCAAATATAGCCCTAAAAACTCTAAGCATCAGGCATTATCTAATGTAAAATGCGTATCTTTTCTCAAATAGTTGGGATTGATTTTTAATTGTATAACTTGCAATTGTATTAATAGGTAGAAGGCTACTTTTATCAGTGTCCTTTTGGCTGTTATACAGTAGTGGAAGGTCCATTATTGGGATCAATACACTGAATCATAAGAGAAATAAACAAGTATGATAACTATGTTTTGCTGCCTTATGTGATATATTCTATTAGCCCACATATTGATTATGTTGAATAGAATAATCCTTCTACAGACCGTGATAGTGTGTTACAACGTATTTAATTTCTCGGTAGAAATGTAAAGCAGACCTCTTGTAGGTCGAATTAACAATACCCGTAGTGTTACATACTGCATCTGACATACACAGCAGAGCCCATGTAAAGACTTTGAGGCCCCACACACTGTTGCTGCTCCCTGCTGGCCATTGCCAGAAGAGCCACCATCAGAGAGCGCAGGAAGAAGGAAGATCGAGCGAAGCAGGGACCTTGAGACAGCCCTGGCCAGGTTGTCGTGCAAGTAAGGTATTTATAGTTTTTTAATACAGTGCACTGTATACACTTTGTATATATTTTTTAAGACATTTTATATTTTTAAAGGACTCTTTTTATATTTTTGTGCATTATAAGCAGCGCAGCTGCTTAGGAGTAACTTAAGATGTATATAGTGTCTTGTGCTCTGCCCCTTTTGTAAAAATCTCAGAAAACCCTGCTGGTGTACCGGAGAAGTATTTAAGTATGCATTTAACTAAAAAGAACGTACACCAGCAATCCTTTTGTCTGCCTCTTCTTTCGTGCTCCAGTTATTCTAACCTTGTGTTTTCTCCTTGGTGGCATTTGGGGAACCTACCTGCCCTAGCCTCTTGATCTTCCCTGCCCTTACTTTCTTCCTATAGAAGTACACCAGAGTGATCTTGAACCCAGGAGAGCAGGGTTTGGAGACAGGTAAGAGGCGGGTCAAGTTATAAGTGAAGGGTTAAGCTGTATATTGTGTGCCCGCCTACACCTGTTTCCCTACAAGGTGCGTTGGAAGATCACACTGCTACAATTTCTAGAGGCACTGCTGAGATCACCTTTGGTGTGCCTATACCCTCCCTATCCTACCTACTTACCCTATACTTACCTTTTGCCCTTCCTTGGGTAGTGTATTGTTTGCTAGCGTAAGGTTCCATTTTTTTTGCAGACCAGTTTTTGTGTGTGCAAGTTTTGTATAGGGATTTGTATATAGTATTATAATCACTGTGTTTTTTGATTTTACCGGATTTGCCACCTTATTTGACAGACAAGTACCATCATCAAGGATCGGCTTCAAGTAGCTAGCTGGGCTAATGGTGAAGGGATTAAGCCCGACCATTGCTTTATCATAGGTGATGCCCCTTGGAGCACACCTCTACACCAGGTGCTCAAGTTGACAGAGTCCCTCGAGTCCCTCACTGGCCAGGTTAAATGCCTTAGTAAAGCCCCTGGCCTAGCAGGAACTAGTATCCTGGTCTGCAAAGGGCCTAAGGAAGTCGATCCTGAGGCGTTACCCCATACATGGGGGAGAACCAATAGTGTTCTATCCTCTCTGGGCATTGAACATACGGTCAGGGATGCAGGCTAGTGCACCAATCATACCACCTATGCTTAGCCCAAATCCTGCCTTGCCCAGCACTGTGACCCATTAACCTGCAGCGCCCAGTGTAGATGCTATCATGGCTGCGCCTGTGCGCAGCCCTATTCTACCAGAGCCTAGAGTGCGTGCCAGTGCTACACCAGGGGATAGAGGTGCCGAACTGATCGCTTCATTCATTCCGGATGCTTTCAAGGATGTGTGACACATCGCTATCATAACACTATCTAAGCATGGCCCCTATGTCCCCCTGCAACCTTTCTCTGGGGAGAAACCAACCCCAAGGGGTGAAGAGGAATACCAACTTTGGGCGGACCAGACCAACCAGATGATACACGACTGGAGAGCTACAAACCGGGAGAAGGGGAGTTGTGTCATTGAAAGTCTGCGCAGTTCTAGATTGAGAGTCAGCCAGGCACTCTGTGCCACGCATCCAGACCCCACACCGAAGGACATCAGGGACATGCTGGATGGAGTGTTTGGAGCCACCACGTCAGGTGAGGAGCTGATGGTGAAGTACTATGCCACCCGCCTCCAACAGGTTGAGCGTCTCTCTGAATATCTGGCCAGGACCAAGCCAATTCTTCAGCTAGCTTTGCAATGGAAGGGGATTGAGCCGAACAGCCTGAACCTGGTCAGGCTGCAACAGGTCATGCGCAGAGCCAAATCTCTGCTGCTGTTACTTCTGCAGCTACGACTCTGAGAACAGACCCAGAGACCACCACACTTTGATGAAGTTGTCCGAGTGGTGCGTGCCCTGGAGGGCGAGATGGAGGACACAGTGTACAGTTTACCAAGTCATCTGGTGTCGCCATACACTGTCCCGGAGTATGATTTGCGATATCAAGTAGAAGAGTTGCACCAAACCATCCAGGCAATGCAACTGCAGAGGGTACAGGCCAAGCCACCACCGCCTGTAATGACATCCAGGCCTCCAGAGCACCAGAGAGGCTCTACACCGCCATCCTGAGAGAGAGCACACCAGCTCTTCCGGCGTGCTCAAGAGTCACAGCAGCCCCAAATGAACCAACAATATACCGCACCGATCCAGCCTTGGCAGTTCTGCCGTGTGCAGTTATGTCAAAAACATAATGTCGATTTACACAAATGTCGAAAAAATGTCGAATTATTTTTTTCGAATGCTTCATTTTTTTTATTTACATGTATTTTTTGGGGTCCGCAAGTAATAAAAAAAGGTTAAAACTAAAAAAAACAATTAAAAAGGGGGTTTGGGGGCATCCCCCCATTTTGAACAAAAAACAAAGAAAAAGACATTCAAATTTTTTTTTTCGACATTATGTTTTCGACATTTTGACTTTCGACATTATGTATTTCGATATTATCACTATAAACCCAGTTCTGCCATAGGTGTTGTAGGGGAGGACTGGTCCAGGAGACCCCTCTCGCCTGCGTTTCTTCCCCAGGTGAGGGCTATGGCCCATTGGGCGTTCCCTCATGCCACCCGGGCCCAGGTGGTGGAGGGCTCACCCACTGGAGACATTGCCCACACGTATCGAATGCCCACATGTATTGATTACAACACAAATTTAGCTAGGCCCAGAAACCATTCTTTGCCCGGTAAAGATGGTGTGAGCTCAGCGCACTGTAGCGCGGCCCCCACCCTTGGAGAACATCCCTGTTGCCGCAGCACCCTGGCAGATCCGCTGCGAGCACGTTCCCACGAACAAGACGGACATGAGCTAGCGCAATACGCTAACATTGTAACAGTTCACCTCCCGCAGTGTACTGTCACTATCAGCATGACCCGGCCAGCAGGCCTGAACAATGAGAAGAATGTATATATAAATGTCAAGACCTCTTGCGAAGTATGCTTTCTTCCACAAAATCTCCTATATTACAAACGCCTGTAGAATGTATTAAAATGAGAGAGCATGCTCCCATGATATAAGCAATGGCGAGCTCACACCATTGCAGGTGGATGCTAATAATAAAGGAACGCTCCAGGGATTTGTTTGTTGCGTATATCACTGGGCAGCCTACCTCCCATGGTTTTGCGCCATAACTAAAGCTAATGCTGCTAGAATACACGAGAAAGCGAATGCAACTATACTATGAACTCATGTAAAGGATGCGCAAGAATGCACTTATAATGTGTGTATGTCTAAGCCCCTTATGTGCCACCACCGTCACGTACAGTGGCGGGTCGTTTTCTATGTACTCCACTGATCTAACTACTACCTCATTTACTGCGAATGTATATGCATGTAACTAAAACACTGTAGCTGCTAGAATATAATGTACAAATATGGTGCTCGGACTGGATATAATCGAGACGCATCCAGCAAAGGTTAAATGCATGTTTTGAAGTGATTTTAAATAAGTATTATAGAAAGTACTCAAATGTTTGCGATGTCTTTACCTATATTCGGCAACACACGAGGGAGATACCTTTGTGAATGCGTACAAGGTCTCGATGTATCCCCCTCCCTCCCTGCGAAGGCTGCCAAGACATGAGAACAGAGCCCCGCTCTGCGTTATCACGCCTCCCCCGACCCGACTGGAGCCGCTTCAAAGACTTGTAGCCCCACTGCAGCACCCAAGGCCGCGGCCAGCCACCTGCATTATTTACAGCACAGCAGTAAACCTTTGTCTAAACTCAAGCGCCCCCTCGTAAACCCCACAACCCACCGGACTGTCTCAGACTTATGGCCCTGTGCAATCAGGACACCCAACACTTTGACAACACACAGAGAAACATCCATAACCACTTCTAACAAGACAGAAAGACCTGTACCACCCGCCCCAGGCCCCGAAGCTTAGCCCCTCGACCCATGGCCCCGGTCAACAGGACACGGGTAACCAGGCCTCGATATATTACCTCCAGACCCCTCACAAGGTGCATTCCTCCTGTGTTGCATTAACCTATAAAATAACCTATTGGAAGATTTACTAAAGAGAATAACACTGTAAATGACTGAATGACTGCGGTGTGCATGGCCGAGGGCAAGTAAGTCGGAAAAGGCATTCATCTCTGCCACAGGCAGCAGTGGCACACCAACACCGCCCGGATGAACTCAAGCCGACCTGCCAGGCCCAGCCCAACCCACGAGGGTGACCAATGACGTCCTTCAGCCAAGACCAACCACGCCGCAGCAACACCTATAGTTAGTCGTCGCCACCCAATCCCAATGAACTTGTGCCCCCTATAGTATGTAGGTTTTTTGATGACGTTTTTTGTAAATATAGACGCCTGTCTTTGCGATTGTCAGACAGAGCGCTCTCGGAGTTTGCAGAGTTCTTTGCATGCCCTATTCTGATTGATAAACTCCCATTTACGCTCACCCGCACTCTGTCTTGGCCTTATTCCCATTTTGGGAGAGTCCTTCATTGTCTCTCATTGCGGGGAGGATTGTGCTGTTTGGGGACGCTTGCTTTCAGTGGTGACCCCGATAGCGTGATTTTATTTTTCTTCCTAACTCCTTATAACCGTCTCCTTTTTGGCACGAGAATCTCCGGTCGAAAAGGGATACGCACGGTGAGCCGGCTCCGGGAGGCTGCCCGCCAACGGCGACCGATACACTAAGAAGTGCGCACTCAATAGAGAGGGGGTACGGGATCCCGGTTGAAAAATCCCCTTTGAGTACCGCTCGCCGGAGCCGGGGCTGACTGTTGAGCTGACGGCGACACTGCCTGGACGGACCCAGTTTCGGAGACTATCGGTTCAAGACGGGCACGTGAGTACTGAGTGCGAGCGATCTTAAAGGGAGCGGGGAGTGAAGTGTAGGACAGGAAACGAAGAGGGGGTACGCAGATCTACTAAGGATCATCTTAAATTTTCCTTGCTTTTTCTTTGCATATGGCCATTAGGATTAAGAGGTGAATAAGAGATAAAAGTGACGGGAACCTATCTCCGAAAGGGGGTGGAAGGCGGCGCCGCATAGTGCTATCTTGACTAGTACTGGGAATATATGAAGAAGTGGAGTATAAAATAAAAGTGTTCAGCAAAAGGGGACACTGAGAGTACATTAGTGACCGCTATTACTTTTTTCCTTTCTTAAGGGTAGGGGGGGGAGAATAAAGAACTGTGATTAGCACAAACTTAGGGAGACAGTAAGAGAAAAAGAGTCCTATTAGAAGGGGGAAAAACAGGTTAATATCTACATATATATATATACGCATCTAGATATTTAAATAAGACGAACAGGGACAGCCGGCTAGGGAGGAAAGGGAGGGCAGCTTGAATGGTGAATGGTGCCAAGAGGTGTGTGCACCTCGTATGTGATAGAAGAGATTTTGATGTTGTGAATGTGTGAGCGGTCATAAATACATAATAGTTAAATGGTTATGATAAGTGTGGTCGGATAAAATTTTTTATAGTGAAGTGAGTGAGTACCTTTTTGATTTCCAGGTTGACATCGTCACAATAAAGGATGGGTTGCTCTTGTATGTGCCCCTCAAAGAGAACAGAATAGACATTGAGTACGGCCATTTTTGTATTGTGCAGTCAGGGAGGGGAAGAACCCAAAGGGACCCAACATCGAGTGTGAAGTAAAATTTAAAGGATAATATTGATACTACATTTACATTGTAGTTGCAAACACACTGAGACACACCAGCATTAGGAGGGCACAGAGATGGGGGCTGAAACACCCTTATCACATATTTGTAAGAATCTCCCGGGATACGTGGAGCGGATTAAAAAATATCACGACCAATGGGTGACCGAGCTAAAGGGGGAGGGGTTACCTCAGATTTGGCCCGAGGGAGGGTCATTTGATAAAAGTGTCCTGGATACGGTGGCCACATGCATTTTTCTAAAATACAAAGGAAAGCAGCTGCAAAATAGGAGGGAAATATTGGATCTTTGGAGGTTGTTTGAAGAGATACCACCGCCTAAGTCACCAGCACTAAATGCTGATCTCCCGTCCACCACAGACAATCCATTACTAATACAAAGAGATGTCAAAGAAGGCTCAAGTGTAACGCCACCAGTAGAGGTAATAAGTTTGTACCCGATAATAAAGAAGCCTGTGCCCGCAGAGGGGTACAGTGACCCCACTTACATACCTCCCCCTAAAGATACTACACCCCACCGGCCCACGGCACCTCCGCCATATGAAAGCACGAGGGAGCGAGCCCAGGCAGGCACACAAAGGGTAGATATAGAGAAGCTCACAGATGATTTAGAATCAAGACTGACGATAGCAAAGAATGAGCTCTCGAGGATAAAAGACATATGCGACCGAACAGCACTAGATGCAACTAGATCAGGGCGTACGTCCGGAGCGCCAGGTGAAAATAGAAAGCCCGAAGAGGGGTGGAAAAAGGGCGAGATTCTGTTCAGAATTGAGGAAGAACCAACTCGAATAATAGAAGTAGGGCCCAGAGAGGGAGATGTTGTAAGCGAAGAAAGGCTTGGGGGAATTAGAGAGGAATTGCTGTGTGATATAAGGGACGAAGTAGAAGAAAGCGACAGGTTGAGTATGGCGATGGGAGGGGGAAGCGAGGGGGAGGAAGGTACGTGTTCACTGAGAACCCTGGATGATGAGTGGTCGGGGCGACTAAGGAACAGAGTGGGAAAAATGGCATCACTGGGAACATCAGCAGCCAAAACGGGTCCGGACGGAACGACAAAGGGAAGGCTACAGCTCCCGTTGATACACAGGGGAGGAGGGAGGCCTAACTATATCCCATGGGCGCAGATGGATAAAGCCAATTTATTAAAGCTATTGCCCCCGTTGTCAGGGGGGCAAGTAAGTGGATATATGCCTTTGAGAAACATACTGCCGGGGTACCCCTAGCCATAGGAGATGTAAAAAGTCTACTCGTATCAGCAGTGGGCGATCAGGCTGAAAGGGTATGGGTTAAGGCCGGTTTCCCGGGAGTAACGTTAGACTGTGACCGCCATGATGGGGCATCCTTTAACACAGTGCGTGCCAGGGTGTGGGATGCCTTACGCGAAACATTCCCAGACACACCGGACTTACAGTCAGTGATGCAGTGTACAATGAATGACGGGGAGGAGGCTATGGATTACATTTTTCGGGTCCAAGAGATGTGGAGAGCAGAAACGGGCACGCCCTGGTATCAATCGACATCTTTATTTTATTTTATTATAAAGAGAGGGCTCCCAAAGGAAGTGCAGAAGGCGCTTGACAAGATAGCAGGTATTGAAGCAAAGGGATGGCCAGAAATTCAGAGCATAATAGTACACCATTGTAAACGAATAAAGGAGAGGGAGAAGGAGGTGGCGCAGAAAAGATTGGCAGACGAGGCGAAGTTAGTACAGTCAAAGCTAGTGAAGGTTGCAGCAGCAGTAGCCGCGCTCCCACACAGTAGAGAGGGAGATGATGAGGAGGAGGGGCTGATAGCACTCCAAGGAAGGGTGGCAACTAATTGGGCAGGAACAGCACAGCGGCAGTGGACTGAGCACGAGCAAGGTGGAAGTCCGCAGTGGCTAGAGTGGACCCCTCGAGGGGGACGAGGTGGGTACAGGGGCCGGAGAGGAGGCGGACAGGGGTATGGGGGAATGGGAGGAAATGGATGGCAGGGTCCCAGGGGCCCCCAGGGGAGCTGCTGGAACTGTGGACGATGGGGACATTACTCCAGGGAGTGCAGAAGTAGACAAAACAGTGGGTTCCAAGAGGAGGAGAATTATGGTCATCCACACCCGGGAAGCCCATATGGTCTCCCAATGGGACAGCAGCAACTAAGAAACCCCGGCCAGGGTACCACGGGCCAGCAACAGGGACACCAGTATAGGACACAGAACCACCCCCAAAACAATGACAGTATGCAATACACGCCGGGTAACCCTTTCGCGACAACAGCAAACGGGGCCCCCGCGCCAGCACCTTACAACGGCATGTCAGTAGTTTCAGGGAATGTCTTTAGTGAGGGAGGGGCGACGAGATACCCCGCATAGGACAGCCCACAGAGAACACTTGCGTGTCCAGTTCTATCCACCACCTACAATGCAGCTGAGGAACCATTGGTAGGGGCGCAGATAGGAGACAAGCAGTTTATATTCATGGTTGATTCGGGAGCGGAGAAATCATGTATCAGGGAGGGCCGATTCCCGTTATCTAACAGGAAGTTAGAGACGCAGGGGTTCTCTGGGGCTGTAGTTGAAGTTCCTTACACAGAAGCTTTGGATGTAACAGTGGGGGGTAAGACTGTGAAGGCACCCTTATTGTATTACGAACATTCCCCAATTAACTTGCTAGGGAGGGATCTCCTGAGTAAACTCAACATGACCATATCATTTACCGAGAGAGGGATAGTGTGTTCCACACCCGGGATATGCCCCTTGCGTGCGATGTTGGTAGTGCAAGCCTACACAACCACGCAGGAAATACGAGGGCTGCCACAAAATGAGGAAATGTTTATCAAAGGGCTGAAGACTCTGGCCCTCATAATTCCCGAGCTGAGAAGCATGGACTGGAGGATTCCGGCGGAGTTCCTCTTCCGCCCCATAGTATGCCCCAACACAGCACCAGGATCAGTGGTATCATTAGACTTACACGCTGTGCAAGTGTCAACAAAGAGAATCGCTGTGATTGGAGTGGACGAGGAAGGGTGTGAGTGGCGCACAGTGCTGTGCACAAACGCCAACATCGCCCTACGAGAGGTAACAGATGAGGATCTCTTTTCAGACACGGAAGGGGATGGTGAGATAGTAATGGAAATAGCGATGCCCTGTGACATTTTAATACAAGCAAGGGAGACCCCCGTCCAATTGATGACAGTGGTAGGGGCACCACCGTCCTTTTCTGATGATGACATGAGGCTCGTACCAAACAACTTATGGACAACAGGCCCCCATGATGTGGGTCTGTTGCATGGAGTACAGCCTGTGGTAATAAAGCTAAAGCAAGGAGCAATTTTACCACGAGTTAAACAGTATCCTTTGTCTCGTGAAGCTGAAGAAGGGATAAAAGAGACAATAAATGCCCTACTAGCACAAGGGATAATAGTGCCTTCAAACTCCCCATGTAACACTTGTATTTATCCAATCAAAAAAGCAAAAGGGGGGTCTTGGAGGATGATACAGGACTTACGCCCCCTCAATGATGTAATTCAGAAGGAGTTCCCTCTAGTTCCGAACCCTGCATCAATACTATGCAGCATCCCAAAAGAGGCATCACATTTCACAGTAGTAGATTTGAAAAACGCATTTTTCTCTATACCCCTAGCTGAAGAGAGTAGATACCTTACCGCCTTCACACTGGGGGGTAAAAGATATGAACATTGCAGATTACCACAAGGGTACTGCGAGAGCCCAAGCATCTTCAACCGCGTATTACATGAAGACCTAGGAAACCTATCAGTTGAGAGCACCATTATTCAGTACGTAGATGATTTACTAGTCTGCGCACGAAACGAAGAGACATGCAGAACAGATTCCATAACATTACTGACTTTGCTGGCCAACAAGGGGTACAAAGTGGACAAGGGAAAGCTACAATACTGTCTGACAGAGGTCCTGTACCTAGGACAGCTGATTTCAAGAGATGGGAAAAGAATAATACCAGACAGGGTAGAAGCCATAAGATCAGTAAGAGAACCCACAACAGTAAAAGACATGCAGAAATTTTTGGGAATGTGCAATTACTGCCGAGCATGGATATTAGATTATGCGGCATACACCAGGCCCCTTTTACAAGCATTAAAGGTGGCCCAACAGGAGAACAGGAAGATGGAATGGACGGAAGAGATGAGTTCCTCTTTCCAGACATTAAAAGATTTGATTTCAAGCGCCCCAGTACTCGCAAACCCTGATTATGGACGCGAGTTTTACCTATTCTCACACTGCAAAGAAACACTGATGACAGCAGTCCTGACACAAAAAACGTCCTTGGGACACAAGCCATTGGCTTACTATAGTGGCACTTTAGATGCCGTGATGCAGGGCCATTTCGCGTGCGAGCAATCACTCGCTGCAGCCGCATTTGCGATTGAAAAAAGTGCCACAATAGTAATGGGCTGCCCTGTGACATTGTTTGTGGAACATTCATTATTTGCAATACTCGAGAGATCAAAAAGCACACTGACCACACAGCGGGCGACCGCCTACGAGATTATACTGTCCAGTGCCAACATCCATATAGTGAGATGCAAGACAGTGAACCCCGCCACATTCATTACAGAAGCGTGCACGCTCGAAGACATGCAGAACCACGATTGCGCAACCTACACAGGAGAAAGAGGGGAGGAGACAGTGGTGTGTGAGAACGCTCTAAGCGAAGGGGAAGTGTACTTTGTGGATGGGTCCGCATCAATTGACGTGGACACGGGAGAAAAACACGTTGGCATGGCAGTGGTGAGGTTAGAAGACGGTGAGTATGAAACACTGGTACAATACCGCCTCCCATCACATTACTCCGCACAGGCAGCAGAACTGATTGCGCTCATAGAAGCACTACATGCAGCAAAGGGTTGTGCAGTGACGATATACACAGACTCAGCTTACATGACAACGACAGTACATGGAGGACTGGCAAGATGGGGGCGTAGGGGATTTAGGCGGGCAGACGGAACACCAGTACAGCATGCAGAATTATTGAAAGAGTTAATTGAGGCCCTGCAAAACCCTACAGCAGTAGCAATAGTAAAGTGCCAAGCACATACATCCAACACAGATGTTGTGTCTTTAGGGAACGCGGCAGCGGACGCTGCCGCCAAGGAGGCTTCCTATTTTCAGAAAAATGACACAGGTGAATACATGCTTAAGGACAAGACAAACGAAGAGCCCCCAGAGGGATATAATATGATGCCCATACCACAAATAATAGAATTGCAGGAAGGAGCCAGTGCAGAGGAAAAACTATTGTGGACAAAGCGAGGGTGCAGCAAGTCAGGAACAGACCTGCTGTGGCGGCAAAATAACTCGGGGAAAGTGGTAATGCCAATACAGCTATTAGAAATTGCATTTCAACAGCTACACTTCCCTGCACATAACACCAAACAACACATCGCAGCAGAAAAACAGGAAGAATGGTTCGTGCCCTGTCTCCAGGAGCATGTGTCTCGATTGGCAATGGAATGTACAACATGCCAAATATACAATTCAGGGATGACATTACGCACTCTACGGGGAACAATTCCTAAACCCATTGGCCCATTCAAGGAACTGCATATAGATTACGCAGACATGGGGGAAAGGTGTAATGGCGCACGGTACATGATCGTGGTTGTGTGCCCATTTTCAAGGTGGGTGGAAGCAGGACCTTGCGCACGACCTGATGCCAAGAGCGCCGCCAAGTTCCTAGTAAGAGAAGTGTTCCCACGCTGGGGAATTTGTGACGTGATTCGCTCAGACAACGGCACTCATTTTGTGAATGAGCTTTTTAAGGAAGTCACTACATTATTGGGAATAAAACACAAATTATGTTCAATTTATCATCCTCAAAGTAATGGCGTAGTGGAAAAGATGAACGGACTGTTGAAGGGCAGGCTATCAAAAATATGCTTCTCATTAAAGAAGAATTGGATTTACTGCCTACCGCTTGCGCTATTTGAGTTACGAAATCAGCCAAGCAAAGACCACCATTTGTCCCCGCACGAGATCGTGACTGGGAGACGGATGAACACAGCACACTCGCCACTGCGCGAACACTCAGACGCTCACAGAAGCGCCGCGATATTGGGAGATGAGTTCACAGATTATTTAAAGAAATTGACAAGGGCAGCGCGTGTGATATCAAAGCAACTCTCCCCACCCTTCACTAGAGAAGAGGGAAATGTAACAGGCGCTGTCACGGAGCCAGGGCAACAGCTACAGCTACTGCCAGGCGACTGGATTTATGTCAGAAGCTTTGTGCGTCGGTGGAATGCACCACGATTCCATGGCCCATACGAAGTAATATTTTGTACGCCCACGGCAGTGAAGGTCAAGGGATTGAGGTACTGGGTGCACTTGACCGACGTACGGAAAGCATATAGCAACGTACAAAAGGAGGTAGATGGGGAGGCACAGACAACAGCAAACGATGCAACCGAGCAGAATGACTGAATATGAACTTATGTGTATGTGTTGGTACTAAACTTGAATAAATGCACAACTGATAAAGATATTAACTTTTACCTGGTTGAGTGTATATATGAATATATATATATGTATAGTTAATGGAATGCCAAATTATAGCTTGTATACACCCTTGTCTGTGAATACCCCTCCCCGTCTCCCCACCCCTTTCCATTCCCCGTCACATGTATATTGGCACTGATGGTGCTAACGAAATGTTTACATGTATGCACTCAATGCACTTTTATATCTTAAAACAGGAGCTTCCATGGCATCTAACGGGCGGCCTGCAACGGATAGATTTACTAGAATTAGAGAGTGGTTAACTGTGAAATGTATATATTCGTATGAATGTGGACTATCTGCGTGCATTATATTGTTTTTTACATTATTATTTGGTCTGGTTACATACTGGTTCATAGCGTTCATCTCTATCGAGATGAACGAGGGGGGAGGGAGCAACACAACTACTGGGACCAATACGACTGCCAGTGTCAATGCAACTACACGGGAAGGTGATTTTTTGATATGGGACGGGACTAAACTTGTGTGGGGCTACTATACTACGTCATCCACTGTTGTCATCTCACAAGATGGAGGGCCAAAGGGTAAAAGGCAAAATAACACACTGTCCCCACCTGAGATATCTAATTACAATGCTCACAGCTTAAACGACCGAAACCCCTCTGCCATATCCTGGTTGTATAATTCCCCCCCCAGCCAACCTGCCCCCACGGCCATAGAGAATCAAAGAATGAGAGAAACACATGAAATATTATATGATGACTGGGAGAAGGGGGGCGGGAATGAGAAAGGGGGGTCTAGTTTGTCCCTTGCCCAGGGATTCGGGAAGTATATGAGGAATAAGAACAATAGACGGAAGAGGGAAGCAGGGAGGAGGAAGTATGATGAGTACTATGGGCTAGGTCTAGATAAGATGGAAGACCCACGACACCCCCACCAAATAAATAAGTGGTATGCAGACATGAGTGCCACAGCTAAACAAACAACAAACGAGAGCTGTTATGTTTGCTCCCTCATCCCTCACGCATCAGGTACACCCAAAGTACTGTTACCCAAAGAGTTGCCGATTATAGATGCCCAATGTCTCCTTCATCTCACGTTGTGCAGAATTAAGAACACCTTCCAGGCACACGAAGTGGCTTTTCAAATGCTGCAGAACGAGAAAACGTGCTACCCAAAACCATCAGGGGTTGTATGTCTGAAAGAACCATTTTTTGCAATCAAAGGGACACTTTTTTCTGATAACAAGTGGAAAAACGAAGAAGTAATGTGTAAAGCTGAAGCACTGAGGGGTGTGGCACCGGAGAAATTGCAATGGATAGAAGAAACGTGCACGCCCGTATGGAAGGAACACATTTCAAAACTAACCTGGGTTACGCCCATCGAAAAGCCTTTCAAGTTGCAGAATGAAATAGACTATGAACTATGTTTCAAAGGAGAGGGGAGAACGTCCATGGGGACGAACAAGAAGTGCAACAAAACCCTCACTATCCCAGACCTAAGAAAAGGGACTGCGGCCCTTATGGACACGTACTGGGTATGTGGCAACCAGGCATACCTACACCTCCCCCCGTCGTGGAGTGGCAGCTGCTCAATGGCCACTCTGCACTCAGCTCTAATGGTAATACCAGAAAGCCACATCGATGGGAGCAAAAGGACACAGGAGCGCATGCAGCAGAGTGTGGCCCAACCAACTTCAGAGTCACAAATCTATGTCCTGTCTTCCGGAAGCAAGGGAGAGGTGTTAACCCGTCACAGACGAGCATCAAATTACATCTCACAGGCATCATCAGAACTATTGGCTCAGATCCCAGACAAATATCGATTATTCAGCTCAGCAGAAACATTTTTTGCCTCGCTCGTATCAAGTGTCCAAGCAAGGGCTAACGCAAAATGGCTCCAGATAACCCGTTGGGAATTAATTCAGCTGGCAAACGACACTGAAGAAGGTTTTAACATAATAAAGGTCGAACTAAGAGCCTTGCGAATGATGACCCTGCAAAACAGGTATGTCCTGGACCTGTTGACGGCGATGGACGGCGGTGTTTGCCGAAAAATAGGAAGTGCCTGCTGCACTTTCGTACCTTCTGAAGACGCAGAGAACGGCTCCCTGTCCCATGTGATCGAAGCAGTCCACAACCTAGGAGAAAAAATGAAGATGGAAGGCGGAGCAGAAGATAGTACATGGTTCGATAACATCTTCTCCTGGGTCCCCTCATGGCTTGGAACAACGGTGAAATTTTTGATGCCAGCTGTGGTGTTCCTCCTTTTGATTTTCTGCCTGTGCCAGGTGGGTCTTCGAGTCTGTGCTAACGCAGTACCAAATGGTGCAATGATGATGGTGACAATGGGCAACTCACACGGTACAATGACAACGATGCAAGAAGCACAAGTACAAACAGGGGTAGACAACACACCCAGGTACCAACTGGTGCCCATGTACCACGACAAGGATATTGTAGATAAGCTGTGGCACACCACCATCAAAGAGCCCTGCATACTAGAATGGTACGAGGAAGTATGGGTAGATTTGGAAGGAGATGGTGGGTGCATATATCTTACGTGTACTCCAGATGAATATGCCAGGAGAGGTGAGAGCTTAAGGGGGGTGTGCAGAGCATGGATGCCTATCAAAGGAACTCCTGCATGGGATGAGGCGGTGATGGACGAAGCAGAATGTAGGAGGATAGAGGATTTAAAGAATTCGTTACTTAAGTAACGAAAGGGGGGAAATGTAGGGGAGGACTGGTCCAGGAGACCCCTCTCGCCTGCGTTTCTTCCCCAGGTGAGGGCTATGGCCCATTGGGCGTTCCCTCATGCCACCCGGGCCGAGGTGGTGGAGGGCTCACCCACTGGAGACATTGCCCACACGTATCGAATGCCCACATGTATTGATTACAACACAAATTTAGCTAGGCCCAGAAACCATTCTTTGCCCGGTAAAGATGGTGTGAGCTCAGCGCACTGTAGCGCGGCCCCCACCCTTGGAGAACATCCCTGTTGCCGCAGCACCCTGGCAGATCCGCTGCGAGCACGTTCCCACGAACAAGACGGACATGAGCTAGCGCAATACGCTAACATTGTAACAGTTCACCTCCCGCAGTGTACTGTCACTATCAGCATGACCCGGCCAGCAGGCCTGAACAATGAGAAGAACGGCAAAATGGTCATCTGATGGTAGACAGTATTTATATATATGTATATATAAATGTCAAGACCTCTTGCGAAGTATGCTTTCTTCCACAAAATCTCCTATATTACAAACGCCTGTAGAATGTATTAAAATGAGAGAGCATGCTCCCATGATATAAGCAATGGCGTGCTCACACCATTGCAGGTGGATGCTAATAATAAAGGAACGCTCCAGGGATTTGTTTGTTGCGTATATCACTGGGCAGCCTACCTCCCATGGTTTTGCGCCATAACTAAAGCTAATGCTGCTAGAATACACGAGAAAGCGAATGCAACTATACTATGAACTCATGTAAAGGATGCGCAAGAATGCACTTATAATGTGTGTATGTCTAAGCCCCTTATGTGCCACCACCGTCACGTACAGTGGCGGGTCGTTTTCTATGTACTCCACTGATCTAACTACTACCTCATTTACTGCGAATGTATATGCATGTAACTAAAACACTGTAGCTGCTAGAATATAATGTACAAATATGGTGCTCGGACTGGGTATAATCGAGACGCATCCAGCAAAGGTTAAATGCATGTTTTGAAGTGATTTTAAATAAGTATTATAGAAAGTACTCAAATGTTTGCGATGTCTTTACCTATATTCGGCAACACACGAGGGAGATACCTTTGTGAATGCGTACAAGGTCTCGATGTATCCCCCTCCCTCCCTGCGAAGGCTGCCAAGACATGAGAACAGAGCCCCGCTCTGCGTTATCACGCCTCCCCCGACCCGACTGGAGCCGCTTCAAAGACTTGTAGCCCCACTGCAGCACCCAAGGCCGCGGCCAGCCACCTGCATTATTTACAGCACAGCAGTAAACCTTTGTCTAAACTCAAGCGCCCCCTCGTAAACCCCACAACCCACCGGACTGTCTCAGACTTATGGCCCTGTGCAATCAGGACACCCAACACTTTGACAACACACAGAGAAACATCCATAACCACTTCTAACAAGACAGAAAGACCTGTACCACCCGCCCCAGGCCCCGAAGCTTAGCCCCTCGACCTATGGCCCCGGTCAACAGGACACGGGTAACCAGGCCTCGATATATTACCTCCAGACCCCTCACAAGGTGCATTCCTCCTGTGTTGCATTAACCTATAAAATAACCTATTGGAAGATTTACTAAAGAGAATAACACTGTAAATGACTGAATGACTGCGGTGTGCATGGCCGAGGGCAAGTAAGTCGGAAAAGGCATTCATCTCTGCCACAGGCAGCAGTGGCACACCAACACCGCCCGGATGAACTCAAGCCGACCTGCCAGGCCCAGCCCAACCCACGAGGGTGACCAATGACGTCCTTCAGCCAAGACCAACCACGCCGCAGCAACACCTATAGTTAGTCGTCGCCACCCAATCCCAATGAACTTGTGCCCCCTATAGTATGTAGGTTTTTTGATGACGTTTTTTGTAAATATAGACGCCTGTCTTTGCGATTGTCAGACAGAGCGCTCTCGGAGTTTGCAGAGTTCTTTGCATGCCCTATTCTGATTGATAAACTCCCATTTACGCTCACCCGCACTCTGTCTTGGCCTTATTCCCATTTTGGGAGAGTCCTTCATTGTCTCTCATTGCGGGGAGGATCGTGCTGTTTGGGGACGCTTGCTTTCAGTGTGGACAGGAGGGTGTTAGGCGGAAACCTGTGCAGTTCCCTCTGGGACCACTGCAAAAGATTTAGGACTACAGGTGTTTGGCAGTAAACCCACTTGGTAGCAGTCTGTACCACACAGATTCACTTGGTAGCTGTGGCTGAGCAGTCAGACTTCCCTCAAGAAGAGTTATGCAGTATGTGGAGTATACAATATAGGTCAATCTACACAGTAGAACAAGCAAACACGGAACAAGGCTTCAGTGTAAAGATATAAAGGTATTTATTTATAACAACACATCTATGGAAAACACTCTGGCACTAATACGAGAAACAACTTCAATCACAATTACTATACGAAGAAAAAGATCAATCCCCCTAACAATAGTTTGACAAGTCTAGGTTCACCGGCATCACTTATTTGCAGACAGAGGTGTATGCTTTAACCTAGATGGTACTCTAGTATTCGTTAGGACGGGAGAGAAAAATAAGGCAGGTTATGAAGTCAACTCGGTACCAATACTTTTCGGACAAATGCAAGGCAAGTAAGGCAGGGTCTACTGCAGATAACAAAGTTCAGAGGCCAGGCCCACTCGGAGAGAGGCAAGGCGATATGTCCCAAAAAGTGTCTCAGTGGAAATGCGCTTTGAGTCTTTATCGCAAAATTGTTATGGAAAGATTGGACCAGTTCAGAACAACACGTTAAAGAAAGCTTGGAGGCGACCCAATGGAAAGGCGAGGATTAAGACACCTCACTCGATCCGGCAGAAAGGGAAGCCAGGCTGACACGGTACCTTGTTTGTGGAGAGACAGCTCCGGCGGGGGCAGTTGTTCCTGGTGGTGGATGCAGGTCAGGTCTTTTCCAAGAGTAGAGATGATCTCGTCGTCGAAGAAAAGTGAAGTCCGGTGCACCACCAGGGAAGAGACCAGCCGTGGAGTGCTCCGTCACAAGGCACCACCTTTTGGTTGCAGTACAGGGGTAGTGGCTATCCGGTTGCCGAGGTGCTCTGCACAGGCAATTCGACCACTGCGTCCTGGAGCGAAGAAAAAGCAAAGGGGACTGGTTGTTCCCACCAGTCAGGGGAAGAGACTCTCCGGCAGGGAGATCTCCTCTGTCGTCGGGAAGTGGTGAGTCAGTTCCGCAGGGCTCCACCGGAGGTGTCGTCGTTGCAGGTCGGCTCAGCTTTACCCTCCCCGGATTCTTAGGTCTTGTGCCGACTTCTGAAGATCCAGTCCCAAAAGCCCTGCTTTTATGCAGAAAACCCCCATTCATTCAGCCTAGCTGTCAATCAAAACACGCTAAGTGGTGAGCGGGGTGGCTCACCACTTGGGCCAATCACACCAGAGTGCGACTGGAGTTGGCAAGGCAACTCAGTCCAGGGTGCCTAAACCCCCTCCCACACCTCTGTGGTAACCCAGACAGAATGGCACCACTTTGGAGGGTCTCTGTACAGAAGCCCGCCAAAAGTGGAACAAAGGGCTCAAACTTTGGTTTAGGAGTCACAGAGACGAACACAGACGCCATTTTAAAAACCGAGTTCTGGCCGAAAATACCATCCGATAGACTTATTTAAGATAAGTAAACCGGTGGTATGTTAGAGATTAACGAGGAAAAGTATCAATCTCCAACAATGGGAAGAATCCCATAGGGTTATATTCGGGGTCGAACATAACAAGTAGTTTCCACTGCCACCAGCCAAAACTCGACGAGGGGGGACGGGACAGTGCCCCCTCGAATAACAGACCCAGGAGTAATCGAATTACCCCTACTAGTACGTCCACAATATGATGGTTTGTACTAGTTCTGTTAGTAAATTTAGGTCTAGTAAAGCCAATGGTGACTTTACATGCCCGGGGAGACAGTAGTCAGTCCCCGGTATGGAGTCTATGATGGAGGTCCGCTAGGACGCCCCAGTGCTACGGGACGGAGGGTGCAGTATAACACACATAGCAAAACAATGAGACCCTATGGAGTAAAAGACCCCATAGCCCATAGAACACATTGACATTCAAAGGAATTACACACACTCATGTCCAAGAGTGGGAGAAAAAGAGTCCCACTCTTGGCAGGATGGAAAAAAACAAACTCCAGAAATCCAGCAAAGCTGCTGGGGGACTCACTAGGTTAGGAAATTCAGCCTAAACAGAGAATTCTCCCTAACACTCGCCCCCCCCCCCAGACTAAGGGACAGGAGGATTTAATCCACTCCTGGATGAATCTCATACCTCTAGTCGATGACATACATCCTAGAGCGACCATCAGCATTTTGGTGGTGACGGCCTGACCTGTGCTCAATGGTGAAATCAAACCCTTGCAGGCAGATCGACCATCTCAATAGTTTCGGGTTTTTCCCTTTCATTTGCATTAACCATCTCAATGGTGGTCAGTCTGAATGACAAAAGTAGAACCATACAAGTACGGCCTAAACTTCTTCAGAGCCCACATGATAGCAAAGCACTCTCTTTCGATTGTTGCCCACCTTGTTTCAGGATCCTTCAGCTTGCGGCAGATGAAGCAAACGGGGTGCCCCCTACCTTTCCCATCCAGTTGACTGAGTACGGCACCTATTCCTACATTTGAAGCATCTGTCTGCACAATGAAGTTTTGGCGGTAATCAGGAGCTCTGAGTACTGGGGCTTGGAAAAGAGCCTTTTTCAGGTTTTCAAAAGCCTGATTGCACTCCTCGTTCCATCTAACCTTTTTAGGAAATTTGGGCGAGGAGATGACATTCAGTGCAGAGGCTATGGTCCCATAGTTCTCGATGAAATTCCTGTAATACCCAGTGAGGCCTAGGAAGGCTCTCACTTGGGTTTGAGTAGTAGGTGTTGTCCAATTTTGCACAGCTTCAATCTTACTGAGCAAAGGCCTTATTTCTCCACCTCCTACCTCATGTCCAAGGTAGACTACCTTACTCTGTCCAATTTGGCACTTACTCGCCTTTATGGTCAGATTGGCTCGTCCAAGAGCCTGCAAAACATCTCTCAGGTGGGTTACATGTTCTTCCCAGGAATTGCTGAACACTGCTATGTCATCCAAGTATGCCCTGCAGAAGTCCTCCATCCCATTCAGAACCTGGTTTACCATCCGTTGAAACTTAGCAGGTGCATTCTTCAATCCGAAAGGCATTACCTTAAATTGGTATAAGCCAATGGGGGTCGAAAATGCAGTTTTCTCCTTGGCATGGTCTGTCAGGGCTATTTGCCAATAGCCTGACGTCAAGTCAAATGTGCTGAGGAACTTGGCGGCGCCAAGTTTATCCACCAACTCATCTGTTCTTGGCAAAGTGTGGGCATCAGTCTTGGTGACTGCATTAAGAGCTCTATAATCCACGCAGAACCTAAGCTCTTTAGATCCAGCCTTTGGTACTAACACAACTAGGTTAGACCATGGACTAGTAGAGGGCTCTATTTCCCCAAGATCAAGCATCTTGCTGACCTCACCTTTGATGTGGGTTCGTACGTGTTCTGACATTCGGTATCCTCTGCTTTTGACTGGCAGACAGTCACCAGTGAGTATGTCATGCTGGCCCCAAGATGTCAAGCCTGGTGAAAGCGAGAACAGAGAGGTAAACTGATTCAACATGGATTTGCACTCTTCTTGTTGCTCGGGTGTCAGATTGGAGGAGAGATTTACTCCTTCAATTTGTTCGTCCAAAGGCAAGCCTCTGAGGAGATCCGGAAGAGCTTCACTCTCTTCTTCTCCCTCGGATGATGCTAGAAGCAACGCTCCTACATCAGGTCGTGAGACATACACTTTGAGTCAGTTGGTGTGGAAGACGGTCGGAGCCTCCTTGGGATTGCCCAAGTCCACCAGATAGTTAACCTCTCCGAGTTTACCCACAACTCTGAAGGGTCCCATCCATTTGTCTTGCAAGGCCCTCTGTCTTGTTGGGATCATAACGAGAACGAGCTGGTCTTGATCGAACTCAACCATGTTAGCCTTTTGATCGTGCCAGTGCTTGACCAATGCTTGTCCAGCTTTCAAGTTATCGCTTGCTTCTGTCATCATGTGCGACATTCTCCTCCGGAGACCTATCACGTAGTCAGTCACTCTGACTGGCTTGGGGGAAGGAGCACTCTCCAACCCCTCCTTAATCAGGGCCAATGGACCTCTGACGGGATGACCATAGAGAAGTTTGAAGGGAGAATAACCTACTCCCTCCTGAGGGACTTCTCTATAAGCAAAGAGAAGGCATGGCAGTAGAAGGTCCCACTTACGCTTAAGGGGTCCCTCTAAAGCACCTATCATGCTCTTCATGGTTCTGTTGAACCGTTCTACCAACCCATTGGTTTGTGGGTGGTAAGCTGTTGAGAACTTGTAAGTAACTCCACAGGTTTTCCACATGGCTTTCATGTAGTGGGACATAACGTTTGACCCCCTGTCAGAGATTACTTCCTTAGGAAACCCGACCCTAGTAAAGATACCAAGGAGGGCCTTAGCCACAGCCGGGGCTGTAACAGTCCTCATAGGAATTGCCTCAGGATACCTAGAAGCATGGTCTACTACAACAAGTATAAACCTGTTGCCTGAGGAGGTTGGAGGATCAAGGGGAACAACAATGTCAATCCCTACTCTCTCAAAAGGGACTCCCATAACTGGGAGAGGCACTAAAGGTGCCACATTCTTGGAGCCAACCTTACCAGAGGTCTGGCAGGTGTGGCAGCTCCTGCAGTATTTTTCTACTTCGGCCCCCATCTTTGGCCAATAGAAGTAGAGAGATAGCCTTTCCTTAGTCTTCTTGAAACTCAAGTGACCAGCCAAAGGAATCTCGTGGGCTAACTGCAAGAACTGTGGTCTGTTCTCTTGGGGTACTACAAGCCGCTTGTAGTCTCCAGATGCAGACTCGGTCGGTTCACTGTAGAAGAGGCCATCTTCCCAGTGCAACCTGTATTTCCCAGGCTCTTGCCCTTCAGCCTGAGCTTCTGCCTGGTGGCGAAGACCTTCCAGAGTTGGACATTCTCTCTGTCCCTTACAGAAGTCTGCCCTGCTGGGTCCACCTTCTGCCAGTAAAGATTGCAACTCAGGATGGTGTCAGGAATGGCACTCTGTCAAGAGTGGCACAGGGTACCCAGGTAGGGTTTGGGTGGCTGTGCTGAAGTAAGGTAGCAGATAAGCACACACAGCAGGAAGTTCAACAAGAAAGAAGATTAGGAAACTGTAGCTGTGAGCAAAAAGGGGCAAAAGATACAAAGGTACAAACAAACTGGATTCCCTCTAGGGGTGCATGCTGAAATGGGAAAGAGTGTTCAACGAACCTTAGGAAACTCCAGCCTTCTGCACAGATTGCTATAACAGAGGCCCACGCTGTATGCTCATGGCTGGGAACAACAGCAGTGGGTGTCTGTAACACTGAAAACGGGACAAGGGAAGGGGCAGAGGTTGCCTGCCGGAAACCAACAGGCAAGCTCTGTACAAAGGGATTACATAAGACACATGAGAATACAAGAACAGATATATCCAGAGAAAAGGAAGTCAATGAGCAATCTAGCAGAAGGAAATGAAGGAAAGGTAGTTAGACTGAAGTAGATAACCTAAGGTGGAGTACAGAGGACTCAAGGAAGAGAACAAGGGAGGAGCAGTCAGGAAAACAGAAGGGCTGCAAAGTAGGAAGAAGGTCTGCAGTCAAGAGTGGGACTAGGTGCAGGCAAACTGAAGTGGACTGCGGAGGACTGTAGTAGGCTCCAAGGCAGGGAGTCCAGAAGAACAGGACAGAGAGAGATTAGTAGGAGGCGACAGACAGAGAGCCCAAAAGAATAGGGCCGCGAGGTAGGGAGCCCAGAGGAGCAGGGCTGTAGGCAGCTAAGTGTAAAACAGGCTGTAAGGCAGAGGAGTGTAGCAAGCCACAAGGCAGGGAGCCCAGAGGACAAGGGCTGTAGGCAGCGGAAGGAGCAGGCTGCAAGAAAGGGGCCCAGAGGACAAGGGCTGTAGGCAGCGAAGAGGTGCAGGCTGCAAGGTAGGGAGCCCAGAGGACAAGGGCTTGGAGACAGCAGAGGGTTGCAAGCTGCAAGGTAGGGAGCCCAGAGGACAAGGGCTGTAGGCAGCCGGAGTGAGGAAGGCTGCAGGGCAGGGAGCCCAGGGGACAAGGATTGTAGGCAGCCGGAGTGAGGCAGGCTGCAGGGCAGGGAGCCCAGAGGACAAGGGCTGTAGGTAGAAGGCAGCGGAGCAAGATCAGCTGCAAGACAGGGAGCCCGGAAAGGGCACTGGATCAAAACAGGATAATGCAGCAACAGGAACAGCATACAAAGTAGCGGGTCAAGGCAAACAGGAGAGGGGAGATCTCAAGATGCAAGACAGACGCCGTGCTCCTGCAGGCAGCTGCTTATATACAGCCCTGCCCTGTTCTGAGGCAGGCTAATTGACAGCACCTGGAGCAGCACACATGAAGACAATCTGCCTCCTCCCTCTCTGGTCCTGAGCAGGTGGAAGCAGCACTGGCCGGTAGGGCTTCTGGGGATTGTGGTCCCAATAACGATGAATGAGAATAGCCAGGAATTGAGGACTGCAGCCAGGTGCATTATGGTAAATGTAGTTAATTGAATAAAATAAGAAAGAACCAAAGTTGAGCAAATGGAAATAAAAGACCAAGGCGTGAAAAGGAGTTGTTCAATGAGTATTAGGAGGATAAATGAGTACCAAGTAGTCCATGATGGTTGCCAATGCGTGCACCAGCGGCGCGGGCATGACAGTATGCCCCTCTCCATGCCCCTCTCCAGGCCCCCTGAAGACTGACCAACAAGAAGAGCACGTCCAAGGTCTGTTACACCGCGAGAGAGTCTTATACCAAAAAGGCACATCATGAAGCACCAAAAACTGTTTAATGCTGCAAGGTGAGAGTCTTGAAGGGAGGAGACATTACCAATGGTTTGAACCTTTGAGGTAGAGTTCAGAAAAGACAACTTCTTAGGGACCCAAAACCCAACAGTGCGTTCATGAACTGAGGAACTGTGGAGATGTGCTGCAGGCTCCATGGCATATATTGCTTTGAAAGAAGTGGTCTTACTAAGGACTGGCAATGGTACAGTGCTGAAAGGTGGAACCAGAGATTCAGCTGAATTGGTTGCTCTAGTACGGTCGTCCAAATAGTCAGAAGCAGCAATGGCAACATGAAGATTTGCGACAGAGACTTCAGGAGTAACAAATGTTGCAGAAACACTATGAGTTGCAGGAAGATCAGGAATGGCAGTAGGAAGTTCAGATGCTGTAACAGCTGGAAGTATAGGTGTCACAGGAGCACCAGCCGACAGGGATGCAACTGAGACTGATGGCGTTGTGACTGGTAGTTTAGGTGCTGCAGAGGCACCAACAGGATCTACCGGAGCTGTAGCCTTAATAGGAGAACTTTTAACTGGCTTTGCAACAGGTACTGTCCTTGCAGGCAGAGAGGAAGGGGGTGCTTTACTGCAGTAGGAGTGATCTGAGATGAGACATCAGTAGCAGATTCAGGAGTACTAGCAGGGGGAGCAGCGGAGATTGGGCTAGCAGATCTTGTAACAAGTAGCATGGTGGATGTAGGACCAGGAAAGGGTAAGCCTTCCGACGGCTGGCCAGCAAAGTCTTGTGTGCCCAAGTTGATACATGGATCTGGGGTATTGACAATAGGCAAAGTTGGATTCCAGATAGGTACTGGGTATGTTTCAGGATCTGACTCATGGTCAGGAGTGCCAATGTTCATAGAAGCAGAGTACATCTCAGATCTGGTCACTTCAGTAGAGGCTGTAAGTGGGAGTAAAGGACTGACATCAAGGGCAAGAATGGAACAATCCTTTGACTCAGCGGAATGTCCAGTCAGATGGTTACACTTGATCTTTGGTGTAATGGCCGTGTAAGCGATCTGGCCCACTGGAGGAGTCCATTCTTCACTATCTGAACGACAGCCTGTGTTACTGTGGCTAGTAAGTGAATGAGCGGTGTCAAGCTTTAACTGGTATGTATATGCCAAGTTCAGGTCTTCCAACTGCTCTGTATATGTCTGTATCCTCTTCTGTGTTACCAGTACAGGCCTTAATCTGTTAAACTCTGAAGACAGAATGTCAGGTGTTGGACATAGTGTCCGATGGTCTGGTAAATTGTGTCCCTTAGCTAGATTCTTATAATGCAGATAGACATATTCATCATAGAGGTCTTCGGTTTGTCTTTTAAGGCTTAAGAGTTGTTCTTGTAACAGGTATGTTCTATTAGCCTGCTCTACAGCTTCAGAATCTGGTGTAGCAGAACATTTGGGTGTTGCAATAGGAAGACTGACCTTAGAGTTATCATGGTTCGTAGTTACTGGGGAAGCATTAAGACAACCGATGGTCAGTATTGGTCTTTTGTACCCAGGACCAGCTGCACTAACCTCAGGATACTGAATGCCTTGTCCGGTTAAATGAGTGTTTACAGCAGTCAGGGGAGGTTGTGTAGCTTGCCAAGCTGATCTTGAGCATATCACTTTGGCAACAGCGTACTCTGGTTGAGAGTCTGCCACAATAAGTGCAATATCCTTGGCTGTAGCAGTGTGACGACATTGGTCCTGAGACAGGGTAGCCTGGGATAAAGGAATACAAAGTTTGTGTACCGGCTGAATGTCGAATGTAGTGTCAGAAGAAACGCCAGAAACCGCATGAGTGTTTTCCACTGGTTCGGCTAACAAAATCTGCAAGAATTCGTTATCTTGCTGTAGGTCTTCTACAGATAGAGACTGTGGATCATAGTTGCAAATGTCATAGTAGTTATACATAGAAGGGTCAGAGAGCCAGTGGGTGTAGTACTGTGCTTGTAAACCTTTGTTTACTAGGGCGAGTCTGTCTTTTAAACTAGGGTTTTTGTTTGCTGTCCTCAGGAAAACTTTAGATTTTTGTAGAGGTTTCTTGAACCGAAAAGAAAGCATCTTTGGTCTGTGTGTGCCCTTCCTGCCTATGGAACAAGAATCTTTTTGGTCTTGCATTCTGTCAGGAATGGCACTCTGTCAAGAGTGGCACAGGGTACCCAGGTAGGGTTTGGGTGGCTGTGCTGAAGTAAGGTAGCAGATAAGCACACACAGCAGGAAGTTCAACAAGAAAGAAGAGTAGGAAACTGTAGCTGTGAGCAAAAAGGGGCACAAGATACAAAGGTACAAACAAACTGGATTCCCTCTTGGGGTGTATGCTGAAATGGGAAAGAGTGTTCCACGAACCTTAGGAAACTCCAGCCTTCTGCACAGATTGCTATAACAGAGGCCCACGCTGTATGCTCATGGCTGGGAACAGCAGCAGTGGGTGTCTGTAACACTGAAAACGGGACAAGGGAAGGGGCAGAGGTTGCCTGCCGGAAACCAACAGGCAAGGTCTGTACAAAGGGATTACATAAGACACATGAGAAGACAAGAACAGATATATCCAGAGAAAAGGAAGTCAATGAGCAATCTAGCAGAAGGAAATGAAGGAAAGGCAGTTAGACTGAAGTAGATAACCTAAGGTGGAGTACAGAGGACTCAAGGAAGAGAACAAGGAAGCAGCAGCAGTCAGGAAAACAGAAGGGCTGCAAAGTAGGAAGCAGGTCTGCAGTCAAGAGTGGGACTAGGTGCAGGCAAACTGAAGTGGACTGCGGAGGACTGTAGTAGGCTGCAAGGCAGGGAGTCCAGAAGAACAGGACAGAGAGAGATTAGTAGGAGGCGACAGACAGAGAGCCCAAAAGAATAGGGCCGCGAGGTAGGGAGCCCAGAGGAGCAGGGCTGTAGGCAGCTAAGTGTAAAACAGGCTGTAAGGCAGAGGAGTGTAGCAAGCCGCAAGGCAGGGAGCCCAGAGGACAAGGGCTGTAGGCAGCGGAGGGAGCAGGCTGCAAGAAAGGGGCCCAGAGGACAAGGGCTGTAGGCAGCGAAGAGGTGCAGGCTGCAAGGTAGGGAGCCCAGAGGACAAGGGCTTGGAGACAGCAGAGGGTTGCAAGCTGCAAGGTAGGGAGCCCAAAGGACAAGGGCTATAGGCAGCTGGAGTAAGGCAGGCTGTAGGCAGGGAGCCCAGAGGACAAGGACTGTAGGCAGCCGGAGTGAGGAAGGCTGCAGGGCAGGGAGCCCAGAGGACAAGGATTGTAGGCAGCCGGAGTGAGGCAGGCTGCAGGGCAGGGAGCCCAGAGGACAAGGACCGTAGGCAGCCGGAGTGAGGCAGGCTGCAGGGCAGGGAGCCCAGAGGACAAGGGCTGTAGGTAGAAGGCAGCGGAGCAAGATCAGCTGCAAGGCAGGGAGTCCGGAAAGGGCACCGGATCAAAACAGGATAATGCAGCAACAGGAACAGCATACAAAGTAGCGGGTCAAGGCAAACAGGAGAGGGGAGATGTCAAGATGCAAGGCGACGTGCTCCTGCAGGCAGCTGCTTATATACAGCCCTGCCCTGTTCTGAGGCAGGCTAATTGACAGCACCTGGAGCAGCACACCTGAAGACAATCTGCCTCCTCCCTCTCTGGACCTGAGCAGGTGGAAGCAGCACTGGCCGGTAGGGCTTCTGGGGATTGTGGTCTCAATAACGATGAATGAGAATAGCCAGGAATTGAGGACTGCAACCATGTGCATTATGGTAAATGTAGTTAATTGAATAAAATAAGAAAGAACCAAAGTTGAGCAAATGGAAATAAAAGACCAAGGCGTGAAAAGGAGTTCTTCAATGAGTATTAGGAGGATAAATGAGTACCAAGTAGTCCATGATGGTTGCCAATGCGTGCGCCAGCGGCGCGGGCATGACAGATGGTCAACAGGATCCAGATCTCCAATGAGTTCCTGGCCTTCCATTAGCTCTTCTTCAGAGTCTAATTCTACCACACAGGGTTGTACCTCCCTCTCAGCCTCAGCTGGAGGTGGAGTTACGGGTGTAACTTTGGACAACCGCGGGGAAGTCCGGATTGGCTGCACTGAAATGCTCGCTTCTGATTTCTTCGAGACAGCGGCTGACAATTCCAGTGGAGCAGGAGTGATCTCTTTCTTCATCATCTCCCGGAGAGTACCGCGCATGGTCCTCTCTCTTGCGGGTCTGGTTAGCTCCTGTAACCGTTTACTAGGAGGTCTGGGAGTATGCGATACAATTCCGAGAGTTTTCAAATCGTTACCCAACAGTACACGTCCTGGTACCTCACTCTGTATGCTGACAAGTATCTTCACAGTCATGTCGTTACACTGGATGAGAACTAGTAATTGGGGAAGCATCTGCACAGGCCCTCCAGCTAACTTGGTGAGGCGTTTGGGTGCCTTAGCAACATACTCAGCCTGAAAAAACGATTTATCCACCACAGTTATGCTGGCCCCAGTGTCCCTAATGGCAGGAGTCTCCTGACCATTCACCTGGACACTGTCCTTATAATACTCTTTAGTATTTTCGGGGTTAGAATTATAGACATCTAAATTCTGTTGTTCCCACAACCCCAGAGATACTAAAGAAACGCTGGCTGAGACTCCAATAGGTTCATCAGCTAGCAGTAGAAAGTTTCCACTTGCCATTTGGACTTCCTCCTCTGGAGCGAAGGCTAAGGAGACAAGCTGGACCCCTGAAGGTTTACCCTTACATCTGGGATCTCCTTTCACGTGGTCAGTCGAGTCACAAACAAAGCATTTACCGAATGCTTTTTGGAATGGTGGCTTGTTCTGGCCTCCTTCCGGTTTGGCACCAGAAGACACACTATTCTGCTGCGGTTTTCCTTGTGGCTTACCCTTCTGGTTTTGTTTGGGGCCCTCTTTGGAATTTGAGGTATTCAAATTCTCTTTTGAGTCTTTTTTAGGCTGTTTTCCCTCATCCTTCTTCTGAGTTGCCCCAGAATCCTTATGAGTAGCCCTGTTGGCAACCCATAAGTCAGCAGCCTTAGCTAGCTTCCGGGAATCCAATTCCTTCGCATCAGCCAAGTGCTGTCTGAGCTCAGGAGA
The DNA here is from genome assembly GCF_040938575.1 of Ambystoma mexicanum. Lineage (NCBI taxonomy): Eukaryota > Metazoa > Chordata > Amphibia > Caudata > Ambystomatidae > Ambystoma > Ambystoma mexicanum. The sequence continues at coordinate 1,162,767,540 of NC_090923.1, forward strand.
ACAGGCATCATAAATAGACTCCAACATAAAAAGATTCTTCATACCCTCACAAGTGTTCACTTTGTAACCCTTAATCCATCCCTCTAAGTTTTTCAATCCTTCACTCACCCAGGTAGCCCAAGGGGTACCATCATGCTTTTTGAGGGTTCTAAACCTCTTAAGATACTGGGAAAGGGTCTTCCCAAATCTAGCTATCAAAGCTAGTTTCACACTTTCGTACTCTGTCCTATCCTCCTCACCCAACTCCATTACCACATACTCTTTCCTATCCTCCTCCCCCAACTCCATTACCACATCAGTTGCAACAGGGGGAAGCCTAGAGAACAACCACCAGGTAAGCAACTCGTTACCTGTGATGTTCTGGAGCCCATGATTGTACTCAAACAAACTCAGCCAATCCAATACATCCAACTTCGGTTCATACATACCAATTAATTCCTTCGGCATCCGGGGTCTTTTGGGACTGGAGCGTCTACAAGAGCCAGAGACAGAAGCAGTTTCGACAGACAACTTTTTCATTTCTAACTCATGCTTGAGCTCCATTTCTCGGAGCCTAAGAATTTGTTGCATTTCTTGGTGTTTCTGTTCAGTTTGAGCAGTAATCCTTCTGAATTCCAAGTCTATTTTCATTTTTTCTAGTTCAAGGACTTGAGGACTTAGTGTGGGACCTGTTATAGGCCCAGTAGGTACAGCTGGTAAGGCAGACAGAGGGGCAGGGGAGACAGTTTCGTTAGCCTCTCCTTCCTCTTCATCCTCTTCATCACTATCATCAGAATTATGATTTAGATCAACACCATCACTGTTATCTACATTTGCTGGAGAAGTTGGTTCCTCTGAACCAGTACCCAGACTTTGGTTTCCCAGCAATCTCGCTATTAGCTCTAACTTCTTGCCTCTTACGGAAAGATTCTCTTGCCTACAGAGAGCTTGTAAACCCTCAGTATTTTCACCTGACAAGGATTCTTGACTGTAAGCTTCCATAGTAGACATGTTTTTGAAAGTTGCTTTTTAGTGCTAAGCTTTGTGGTTAGTTATCCTAAAGTGTCGAAAAGCACTCTAAACTGTATACTCGATACAAATCCCACCGCTGTACACCAGTGTTAGGCGGAAACCTGTGCAGTTCCCTCTGGGACCACTGCAAAAGATTTAGGACTACAGGTGTTTGGCAGTAAACCCACTTGGTAGCAGTCTGTACCACACAGATTCACTTGGTAGCTGTGGCTGAGCAGTCAGACTTCCCTCAAGTAGAGTTAGGCAGTATGTGGAGTATACAATATAGGTCAATCTACACAGTAGAACAAGCAAACACGGAACAAGGCTTCGGTGTAAAGATATAAAGGTATTTATTTATAACAACACATCTATGGAAAACACTCTGGCACTAATACGGCAAACAACTTCAATCACAATTACTATACGAAGAAAAAGATCAATCCCCCTAACAATAGTTTGACAAGTCTAGGTTCACCGGCATCACTTATTTGCAGACAGGTGTATGCTTTAACCTAGATGGTACTCTAGTATTCGTTAGGACGGGAGAGAAAAATAAGGCAGGTTATGAAGTCAACTCGGTACCAATACTTTTCGGACAAATGCAAGGCAAGTAAGGCAGGGTCTACTGCAGATCACAAAGTTCAGAGGCCAGGCCCACTCGGAGAGAGGCAAGGCGATATGTCCCAAAAAGTGTCTCAGTGGAAATGCTCTTCGAATCTTTATCGCAAAATTGTTATGGAAAGATTGGACCAGTTCAGAACAACACGTTAAAGAAAGCTTGGAGGCGACCCAATGGAAAGGCGAGGATTAAGACACCTCACTCGATCCGGCAGAAAGGGAAGCCAGGCTGACACGGTACCTTGTTTGTGGAGTCGGGTCTTTGCCAAGAGTAGAGATGATCTCGTCGTCGAAGAAAAGTGAAGTCCGGTGCACCACCAGGCAAGAGACCAGCCGCGGAGTGCTCCGTCACAAGGCACCACCTTTTGGTCGCGGTATAGGGGTAGTGGCTATCCGGTTGCCGAGGTGCTCTGCACGGGCAATTCGACCACTGCGTCCTGGAGCAAAGAAAAAGCAAAGGGGACTGGTTGTTCCCACCAGTCAGGGGAAGAGACCCTCCAGCAGGGAGATCGCCTTTGTCGTCGGCAAGTGGTGAGTCGGTTCCGCAGGGCTCCACCGGAGGTGTCGTCGTTGCAGGTCGGCTCAGCTTTACCCTCGTCGGATTCTTAGGTCCTGTGGCGACTTCTCCCACTCTTGGACATGAGTTTGTGTAATTCCTTTGAATGTCAATGTGTTCTATGGGCTATGGGGTCTTTTACTCCATAGGGTCTCATATGTTTTGCTATGTGTGTTACACTGCACCCTCCGTGCCGTAGCACTGGGGCGTCCTAGCGGACCTCCATCATTGACTCCATACCCGGGGACTGACTACTGTCTCCCCGGGTATGTAAAGTCACCATTGGCTTTACTAGACCTAAATTTCCTAACAGAACTAGTACAAACCATCCTATTGTGGACGTACTAGTAGGGGTAATTCGATTACTCCTGGGTCTGTTATTCGAAGGGGCACTGTCCCGTCCCCCCTCGTCGAGTTTTGGCTGGTGGCAGTGGAAACTACTTGTTATGTTCGACCCCGAATATAACCCTATGGGATTCTTCCCATTGTTGGAGATTGATACTTTTCCTCGTTAATCTCTAACATACCACCAGTTTACTTATCTTAAATAAGTCTATCGGATGGTATTTTCTGCCAACTCGGTTTTTAAAATGGCGTCTGTGTTCGTCTCTGTGACTCCTAAACCAAAGGTTGAGCCCTTTGTTCCACTTTTGGCGGGCTTCTGTACAGAGACCCTCCAAAGTGGTGCCATTCTGTCTGGGTTACCACAGGGGGGTGGGAGGGGGTTTAGGCACCCTGGACTAAGTTGCCTTGGCAACTCAAGTCGCACTCTTGTGTGATTGGCCCAGTGGTGAGCCGCCCGGCTCACCACTTGGCATGTTTGAGTGACAGCTAGGCTGATGAATGGGGGTTTTGCTGCATAAAAGCAGGGCTTTGGGGACTGGAACTTCAGAAGTCGCCACAGGACCTAAAGAATCCGAAGAGGGGAGAAGCTGAGCCATCTACAACGACGACACCACCGGTGGAGCCCTGCTGTACGAACTCACCACTTCCCCGACGACAGAGGAGATCTTCTTCCAGGAGAGTCTTCTTCCCTTTGAGCTGGTGGGACCAGCCACGCTTCACCACTACCGCGAATAAAAGGATCTTACCTTTTAATCGGGAAACTCTGCGGCTGGTTTCTTCCCTGGCAGTGTAACGACCTCCAGCTTTCCTCCTCGTCGAAATCATCTCTTCCTCTGGTTGAAGCCATGACTTGCATCCGCTGCCAAGAACAACTGCCCCCGCTGGAGCTTTCTCACCATTTCAGGTACTGTGTCCCGCATGGTCTCCCTTGCAACAGATTGTCCAAGGTGTCCCGTAAATCCTTGACTTTCTAACTGGGTTGACCTCAGACCTGCTAACTTTGCCTTTCTGAACTGATCCAACCTCTTTTTGACTTTTCTGCAAAGACTTTGAGTGCATTTCCACTGTGTGATCTTGGGCACATTCCGCCTTGCTCTCTCCAAGAGTGGGCCTGGCCTATGAACTTTTTGTTCTACAGTAGACCCTGCCTTTCTTGACTTGCTGTGGGTTCTTAAAAGTGTTGGTACTGTGTTATTTTCCTACTCTGCCTCTTCTCTCCCTTTTTAAACAAATTATTGGAGTGCCATCTACGGTTACGCGCTCACCTCTGTTTTGCTAAATAAGTGGGGTCTTAACCTAGACTTGTCGAATAATTAACTAGGGAGGTGTATATAATTATAGTAACTGTGTTTGAACTTGCTTGATATATTAGTGCCAGTGTATTTTCATAAGTGTGTTTTTTAAATAAAGAAGTATATACTTTTATACCAAAGCTCTGGTCAGTGTTTGCTTGTTCTACTGTATTTTTAGCCCTATTGTGTATACTCTATATACTGCCTAACTCTTCTTGAGAGAAGTCCGACTGCTCAGCCACAGCTACTGGGTAAATCTGGGTGGTGCAGACTGCTACCAACTGGGTTTACTGCTTACTCCTGTAGTCTTAATCTTTTTGCAGTGGTCCCTAAGGGAACTGCACAGGTTTCTGCCTAACACAGGGCCTCCATATCCTTGTCCTTTACTGCTTTTTATCGTGTGTTCTGACGTGTTTTCTGCGCATGTGGGACTCCTGGCGGTGCAGCTCTCTCTTTTGGTGAACAGACCCATGGAGGGTATCCCATACAGTGGAGTAACCCTGCTGAAAATGTTGGGGGGAACATGACATCTGAAGAAAAGGTGCCCCAGCCAAATGAATGGGGACAAAATGGTGTGCCATGAAAGTTGGGGGGGGGACAAACACCCCCACCCCCCGCCCCCATAAAATTACGCCCACGGATACCCTTATGGCACCCATGGGTGGAGTACAACCCTGCGCCCCTAGTGTATGTTTTTGGGCACCTGTGTGTGGCCCACAGATGAGGGTATGGGCTGGTGTCCGCTCTGTGCTGAATTGACAGCTGCCCTGAGCATCATCCATTTTGGGATGCCCAGGCCCTGCCATTGGAATCAGTAGATTCCTGATGGAAACAAGATGGCCCCTGTGACCTCTTGCCTTCCATCGCCTGTTACCTTGGTTTTCCCGAAGTCCAGGGAATCCCTGACTCTGTTACTTCCCCCTCACTGGATGTTGGGTGGAAGTTCCATTTATGTTAGTGTAGGGAAGTGCCGACCAGACTGGCTGGAGCCTTCCCAACGACCGTATGTTGTGGGTACGCCTGTGGGTGGGACCTGGGTGAATGGAGTGTGTGACGAATACGCATTCGGTGTTGTGGATGTCTAGTATCTGGTGTTTTACACAATGACTGAGACAGCCCTGCCCGAAACTGGTATGAATGCAGTGTGTAGTGTTGAATGGCGTGGTACTTGTCCGAATCCACATTCTGTGTTGTGAGTGTCTGGATGGAGAAGAATGGTCTGAATGCACCGTGTGCCTGATTAGCTGACTGACTGCCTGCCTGAATGCCCTTCTGAGTGATTGGTTGCCTGAGTGTGACCGAGCAGAATGAATGGGAGATCAACAGTATATCTGAGGGCCTCTCGCTGCTAGAAATCGTTCAAAAGCTAGAGTTGGAACTGACATTGAAACTGAAGCTTAACCTTGAAGCCCTGCTGGAAGAGAAGTATTGCTGTTGCTCTACTTCGTCGATCTGAAAGCTGCTCTATCTTCAAGAACTGACCCAGAGAGGACTTGGTTAGGCACCCTCTTCTCGAGCTACGAGGGACCATCGGGCACTGCTAACCTTTCTGGAAGTCAGATGCTGGACAGGCTGCTGACCGGAGACGGGAGCCGCTGAGGAGGAAGTAGAGAAGCACCAGACATTCCGTCCACTGTCGTCGACCATGGTTCACAGGTTTGCTATAACCACTGGGGGCCTGTCGAAGTTAGTTGCCCAGAAGCGGGACTGCTTGACGCTGTGCCGTCGTTATACAAACAAGGAACTGACCATATCCCATCAAAAATATTACTCTTTTTACACACACTGTTTTTTCGTGTGGTGCTCTACGAAAAAAGGCTGAAAACTAGTACGGCTATAAAACAATAAATGTTGGACCCAAATGCTCTGGATATCTAATTAATTTGATATCTCAGGCTACCCTGGAGCATCGAGTGTTACTACCTTGGAGCAAAAGAAAATATATAGAAAAAACTGCTGTGATAGCTTAGTGGCTATTTTTAATTGTACAGTTGTTGTTTAACAAATAAACATGATCTCCCAAAGGAGCATTAACAAAAAAATGGTACTTTCAAAAATCGAAACCATGAACATTAAAATGCACAGTGAATTACATCAAATACTATGGAACATACATTCTGGTATTTGACAAGAAATAAACATTTTCAAACAAAAAACCATCCACACAATGTGTGATTGAATCCACAGCCTATATGATGAGTTGAAAAAACAAAATGAAGAAAATAAAACAACAAAAAGAAAAATCCTAACACATCCTGATTTTGTGTGATAGGGCAAAGCAACCAAATGCGACCCCCACCAGAGTCTGATGTATTGGTGGCCTCGGCCAAAGGACCGATTGTAAAGTCCTCGGGTTTGGAGCCCAGGGCATGTGTGGTTCCAAACTAATGCCAGAGGTCAGGTCCTCCTGATGACTTGGAGGGTCAGCTGGTGAGAGTTTATCAAGAGACCAATCCTAGGTCTGTGCCGTCAACAACTGGAGCTGCAATGCTCTATTGATTAAGACATTTGATTCCCAGACGCGCTTGTCCATACCGCCGACCGCCTTTTACCGCCGGAGAAGGCCAGGCCGTGGACGCGCAGAGGAGCATCTTCCGGTGGGTTTCCCGTCACCCAAAGAACGTAGCGACACCGGGCGACTCGATGCCCTGGCTGGGCCAAAGTAATTCACAAACTCTTTGCAGTCCTGAACTATTGACATCGAGGTGCCATGCACGCCTCAGCCTTGCAGGACGTCTTCGACGCGTCGTTGACGAGCACCGCCAGGACTGAAGCTGCTGCCTCGACGCCATCAAACTTTTCATTGCGGATCATCAACGCCAAGTTCACCTTCTTCGAGGCCCATCGAAGATCCGTGGCTCCTGCTTGAAAGGGAGTCACTCAAGAAGGATCCATTAACGCCTCCTTGAGGAACTCTGCTATTCCAGGTACTTTGGGGTGGTAGAAACACTTTAGAAGGAGCTAAGACTAATTGAACAATATATGGACTGGGCTTGTAGTATATCTTTATTTTACAGTTTGCCCAGGTGGAGGGACCTCCACACAGAACTGAGTCTAGTGGTAGGGGCCAGTATTCTGCCAACTGTTCTAACCAACTGCTTTCCTCCTATGTCTATTGTTGGTTACCTTTATTAATTGATTTGGGTGATATTTAACCAGAGTACAGTTGATGCATGTAATGAAATCTGATAATAATTGTGGTACGACTTAGAACTGTATATATTTGCCATTGTAGATTAACTGAGCACAAAGTGAGTTATTGTGATTGTGTATATAACCTTGAACCTTAATTATATAAAGACTGTGTTTTCACTAATACAGTGTGCAGACATTCCTTTGTGGGTGCTTGGGGACTACACTGTACTTAAGAACCAACCCGCATCACCTTCTGAGAAGCTAGGCCTTGATTGCTCGTCCATTGCTACCATAATAGAGAATCTTGGCTAGGGTCCTCTGTACCTCTCCTCTAACATATAGAGAGCAGGAGTACACACACGCGCCTCGTGTATTTACAGTTGCATCCGAAGATCTTGGACTTTGGAAAATCCCCAATCTCAGAGAGGGATAAGGACCACATGAGGGAGCAGCTCGCCCTGCATGCTGAGGCATTCTCCACAAGCCCCTGTTACACTGGCAAGGCCCATAGAGTGGAACAATGGATCGGAGTGTCTGATGACACTCCCTTCAGGGAGCGGTCCCGACGCCTGGCTCCAGGAGACTTGGAGGAAGTATGCCACCATCTGGATTATCTTCTGCACGCAGGGATTATCCAGGAGTCCAGGAGCCCCTACGGTTCTCCCATTGTCATCGACTCAGAAGAAAAATGTGGATATCCGGATGTGCATCGACTACCGTTGACTCAAAACCCACAGTATTCCGGACCAGTACACCACGCCCCGGGTGGACGAGGCACTGGACTGCCTGACTGGAAGTAAGTGGTTTTCGGTCCTGGACTTGCAGAGTGGACACTACCAGATCCTGATGCATCCGGCGGATCGTGAGAAGACCGCTTTCATTTGTCCCTTGGGTTTTTATGAGTTTGTCGGAATGCCTCAGAGGATCTCTGGTGCGCAGGCGACTTTCCAACGCCTTGTGGAGAAGACCGTCGGCGACATGAACCGCCTGGAAGTACTGGTGTATCTAGATTACATCATTGTGATTGGGAGGACCCTGGAGATCCCCAACAGGAGGCTCATGAAGGTGCTGGATCGCTTGCTGGAGCAAAGGCTAAAAGGTCAGGGTGGACAAGTGCCAGTTTTGCCTGACAAGTGTCAAGTACATCAGCCACATTGTTTCCGCGGGTGGCATCGCCGTGGATCGGGCAAAGATCGATGCCCTCCTCACCTGGCCAAGACCTCAAACCCTCAAGGAGTTACAGAATTTCCTGGGATTCTGTAATTACTACAGGAGGTTTTCTGTAATTACTACAGGAGGTTTGTCGCAGGATATGTCAACATAGCCCAACCACTTGTGGACCTCACCAAAGGATACCCACCTATCCAGAGGAGTCGGAAGAACACTGACAACTCTGCGGACCATTTATATCATCCACGGGAGCCCTTTGGTGAGCGTTGGACGGACCGATGGCAGCAGACCTTCGAGGAGCTCAAGCGGACCCTCACCACAGCACCAGTCCTGGCCTACGCAGATCCGCAGTTACCTTACATCCTGCATGCGGATGCAAGTTTGGAGGTATTGGGAGCTGTTCTCTAACAAGAGACCAACGGTGAAACAAGACCAGTCGCTTTCACCAGCCGAGGCCTGCATGCAGCAGAAAGGAATTACCCAGTCCCCAAGTTGTAATTTTTGGCAATGGAGTGGGCCATTACAGAGAAGTTCCAAGATTACCTCCACGGCGCCACCTTCATGATGAGGAGGGACAACAACCCCCTTACGTATGTGTTGAAGTCGGCAAAGTTGGCTCGCCGCACTGTCCACATACAACTTCAGTCTACAGTATAGACCTGGGTGCACTAACATCGATGCTGATGCCCTCTCTCAGAGGCCTCATGCTAAGCCGGATGATATAGCTGGTTCCAACTCATGGAAGGAGTTGTCTTCAGCAGGCATCAGAGCTATCTGCCAAGCTGCAAGTCAGCAGAAGCCAGACAGATTCAGGGGCGTGAATTGCTTGGGGTCCTCAGCTGAGGCGGTGCCCGCCATATACTGCAATATCACCAGTGTGGAGGAATCTGAGCTACCATGTCTGACCCGAGATGAGATCTGTATTTCACAGCTAGCGGATCCTGGCATCGGTCTGTTCCTGAAAGCCAAGACCACAGGAGCGGATGTGTCCAGAAATGTCCTTCATGATCCAAAGCAAACTGCAATGCGGAAGGAGTGGAAGACAATCGTGCAGAAGGGTGTAATTCTGTACAAGGAAAGCAAAGTTGCAGACCGGCTACTACATTGCTTGGTTTTGCCAAAGAGATTCTGCTGAGCTGTAATGTATGCACTCCATGACCAGCACAGTCATCTTGGCAGCGACAGAACCTTCGAGTTGGTCCGCTCAAGGTTTTTCTGGCCCAGACTAGCAGATGTCAAGTATTATTGCCAGCACTGTGCCAGATGTGTCACCAAGAAGATCACAGTTCGTCCTGCAGCCTATCCTCATCATCTGCAGAGTTCTGGGCCCATGGACCTCGTCTGCATCGACTTCTTCAAGCTGGAGATGGAAAGGCGAGGAGTGCAGAACATCCTGGTGGTGACAGACCACTTCACTCTGTATGCGCAGGCATTTCCCACCAAAGATCAGAATGCCATCACTGTTGCCCACATGTTGTGGGAAAAATACTTCCTGCACTACGGCTGGCCAGCCAGGATTCATTCTGACCAGGGACCAGACATTGGATCGACATTCATCAAGCAGATGCTGGAGCTGGTTGGCATCAAGAAGACCCGTACAACTCCATATCACTCTCAGGGGGATGCCCAGGTGGAGAGGTTTAATTGCACCCTCTTGGCCATGCTGGGCACCCTGAGGTCAGATGAGAAGAACAGATGGAGTCAGCATGTGGCCACCCTGACCCATGCGTACAACTGTACGAAGAATGATGCCACCGGGTTTACACCATATTTCTTGATGTTTGGAAGGGATGCCCGGCTACCCGTCGACCTGTGTTTTGGAGTGTCCACAGATGGAACAGGCAGCGAAAACTACACCAGCTATGTTAAACAGCTCAAGCTTCAACTGGAGCAATCATATCAGCTCGCCCAGGCTGTGGCAGAGAAGACGGCAGAAAGGTACAAACGCTGCTACGGCGCCACGGTCAGTTTTCATACTCTTCAACCTGGCGATTGTGTGTTGATCTGCAGCCTGGGAAAGAAAGGACGCAAGAAGCTAGGTGACGTGAACGTCTCAGCCTTTCAACATAGAGAATCATCTGGGAGAGCTCCCTGTCTACCGACTGCAAGAGGAAAGACGGCCAAGAAACATCAAGACCTTGCACTGGAACCACCTGCTCCTAGTCGGGATGAGGTTGAGCTGACACCGGAGGTGCATGATGAAGGGGCCGGTGATGAGACAGCAGCGATTCCACGCTGAAAGGCCCAAAGACGATCCTTTGAAGGCTCAATCCCTGGAAGCTTCTCCAGCTACTGAGGCCAAGAGATCCGAAGGTCAGCCGGAAGCCAGTGAAGACGCTGTCATGCACGGCCCTTCTCAGCCATCAACTCAATCAGCTATAACCCACGCTTCACACATCTCTCTCAGGAGTATACATACTGTTATCCCGCAGCAAAGAAGATCATCTGTGTATTTCAAGTGGTTATTACCTTGGCGCATGTATTGCCATACGAGAAAGCGCATTTCTTTGTCTATATGATCTCGGAGGAGGAAAGATCGACGCTCACAGCAATCACAGCAATAACGTGGCGCGGTTTCCATGGTAATGCGTCCTCACGTTGCTGCAAAGCATCCTGACACGTGATGCACACTTTTCAGAAACACGTAATCCGGGCTTCCATGGGAACATGTTTAAAACTACGATTCTTCGGATACACAGTGCTTCTCAGCTGTTTGTCGCAGCGGTTTGGCATTATGTGTCTTTGATCCTCGGATTACAGTACTTTTGACATCAGACCTCGTTATTGGACTCCTCTGTCCTCCCCTTGTCGGTGCTTCACCTCGGACTGCAGCCTTCTTCTGGTTTTTGACCACGGATTGGTAACACGGATTGATTTTGGACTCTCCCTACTGTTTTGATGCACAGGCTTCAATTTGGACCACGCTCTTGGTTCTTCCAAACTATTGGAGGAAACTCACGTCTCTTGCCTGAACTTTGTTCTGCTACAGCAGGTGCTTCCAGCGAGCCCTTCAGTGACTGACAACCCTTCAGGTTGCTTCCAGTTGATAGTTCCTTGGGTTCACTGATGGAACAGGTTTACTCCTGAACACTCTCCACGCCTCACCTCCCATCTAACATTCCTGCAGAATACATCTTGGTAGATGCCTTCTACTTATTAACTAGTGTTGGCCTAACACAATTCCTGTTCTGTATTCACTTAACCTGTTAATTCCCTTACAGCAGCCACTTGGAGGATCCGGGTTCCTGTTCCTGCCACCTGTGGCCCTAATCTCCAAACAGCAAAGTTTATTGAATCTTGCTGTTGGTTGCTTAGGGACGGAGATTTACATACTCCTCGCAAGCAGCAAGTTCTGACAGACTGAGAAGCCTTTTTTCTCTTGTCTGGAGTATGGATCCCTCCGCCGGGGACACAGTGGCTGCGCTGGTCCAAGCCATATCAGTGTTACATTCTGATATGGCGACTGCCACAGCAGCCATTCATCAGCGCCTTGATACCATTCAAAGTGAGCAACATGCATTACCCACAGATCCTGAATTCAGGGAACCCGCTCCACAACCCAGTACCCAAGTGTCCCCTTCTGTCACGACTCAGGTTATCGTGCCTACTCCCTTTCCTCTGGCTGCACCCGAAAAGTTTCAGGGAGACCCACGCAAATTTAGGACGTTTCTGAATCAGTGCAAATTACATTTTTTGTCTAAACCACAGGCATTCCCGGATGCTACTACCAAGGCAGCTTTCACCTTGTCCCAACTGGGCGGTATTGCTGCGACCTGGGCTAACCCTTTACTACAAGGCAAACCCCTGCTTTGTACGTCTTTGACCTTCTGGTAACGGAGTTGACCAAAGTATATGACATACCGCACAAGGCATAATCACGAGACCTGGAGTTGCTCAATCTTACTCAGAGCAAAAATCCCCTCATTGAGTATATCACCCGTTACAACCAACTGGCTGTTGAAACGGCCTGGCCCGAAGATAAGAAGGCTGTTGTTTTCTACAAAGGTCTAAGCCACACCATGAAAGACGCATTAGCGGTGGTTCCATCCTTACCCGCTCAATACAATGATCTAGTAGACCTGGCATTACAGGTCGATGCTTGACGTGTGGAAAGAAAATACGAGACAGGCTTTGCTGCTTCCCTCTTTACCCCGGTTACTGCCTATGCAGATCGGGGGAATCCGCGGTCCTATTACAGCCACAGAAAGAGAACGTAGAAGGACTGCTAACGCATGCTTCTATTGTGGTCTGAATGGACATTAGGTTAAGGAATGTTCTTGTCGACCCAGACTCAAGACACCTGGTTTTCAGAAGGCTCGTCCTTAACCTTGGGGGCACGGACAAGCCTAGCCTTGACCCCCTCCGTACCCATACCCGCTTTAAGAGGAATTAAACCGATATCGGTACAGGCCACACTGTCCTTTTCCCATGACACACAATACACTGTCCATCTGGTTATTGATTCCGGTGCCACGGGTAATTACATAGACATTTCACTAGCAGTCACACTGAATTTACCATTGCAGAATAAGAGTCGACCTGAATTAGTGCAAGCAGTAGATGGGACTTCTTTAATATCTGGTCCTACTAAACAACAATCCGCCTCATTAACTTGGATAGTTCAGGATACACATAGGGAAAGTATCACGTTTGATCTGATCACTACTCCTCAATTTGGGCTCATTCTTGGAATACTGTGGTTACGCTTACACAATCCTGTAGTTAATTGGGAGACTGGTCAATTATATTTCGAATCAGCCTTTTGCCAATCTACGTGTCTAACACACTCTGACGTTCTAGAGATGCCATCACAGCTGTTGGGGGCAGTTGCTCAGCTTAGATTGAGCGACTCTACGCCCAGGGATGTCGATTCACCCCAACATATAGTGGGTGTCATAGCACCAGGTATCCCTTCCGTCTATCAGGATTACTGTGAGGTTTTTGATAAAGGTTGTGCTGAGACTCTTCCTCCACATAGGTCTTATGACTGTCCCATTGATCTAATACCCAATGCAAGTATACCCACAGGGCAAATTTATTCTCTGTCACCACCCGAAGAACAAACATTCAAGGAATACATAAAGACCGCTCTTAGTCTAGGACACATTCGGCATTCAACATCACCGGCTGCTAGTCCCATTTTCTTTGTTCCAAAAGGGAAGGGGACCTACGTCCCTTTGTTGATTACAGGCGATTGAATTCTATAATCATCAAAAATCGTTATCCCATACCGCTTATCGGTCCTTTACTAGATCGACTGACCCACGCCTCCATATATACTAAGTTAGATCATAGCGGGCCTATAATCTGGTGCGGATACGCACGGGTGACGAATGGAAGACAGCGTTTTGCACACGATATGGCCTTTACGAATACTTGGTCATGCCGTTTGGATTGTGCAATGCACCCGCCACGTTTCAGCGGTTCATTAATGATGTCTTCAGCAATATTCTGGACACCTTTGTTATCGTTTATTTAAACAATATATTGGTGTTCTCTCTGTCCTTACAAGAACATGTGGTTCATGTATGGGCGGTGCTCTCACGGCTTCGTACTCATGCCCTATATGCTAAACCCAAGAAGTGTCTGTTTCACGTATCAAGTGCGGACTTCTTGAGTTTCCATATTTCTCCGGGGGAGCTTGTCCATGAATACCTCAAAGGTGAAGGCTGTAGTAGAATGGCCAGTCCAGAGGTCGGTAAAAAAACTCCAATTGTTTCTTGCCTTCGCCAACTTCTACAGACGCTTCATTTCTGGTTTTTCTTCCATTGTAACTCCCTCACTGCTCTCACCAGCCCACAGGCAGTATTTTTATGGGCAGCTGTACAACAAGAAGCCTTCGAAACCTTGAAAGCCGCTTTCACCTCAGCACCTGTTCTTCAACACCCAAATCCTGATCTCCCGTTCATAGTGGAGGCAGATGCTTCCTCCTACGCCCTGGGGGCTGTCCTGTCACAAACCTGCCCTGCCACCGGGCGCCTGCATCCCGTAGCATTCCACTCATGTAAATTTAACACGACTGAAACCCATTATATAGTGACAGAGAAGGAGCTAGTAGCCATCAAGGAAGCATTTTAGACCTGGAGACATCATCTCCTGGGAGCCAGGCACCAGACTATAGTATACACTGATCATCGGAACCTTCAAGACCTGGCTTTGTTGAAGTGTGCTAACAGCAGACAAGTCCAATGGCATCTGTTCTTCTCGTCATACGACTTTGTCTTTAAGCACCAACCCGGTGGCTCATACAGGAAAGCTGATGCTCTATCCCGCTTCCCATATACCCCGAAACAGTATTAGATAAGAAACACCTAATCTGTCTTTGCACCCCACCACCTGATCTACTCCACAACATCCGTCAGTGGACGGATTTACATCCCGAATAGGTATCAGAGTGGGATTTGGTTTTACGAGAGGGTCTGTTATAACCAGGAGAAACTGTTCTTGCCCACTCCAGACACATGCAGCCAAGACCTAGAGTGGTCACATGATGCCCCCATTAATGAACACCCAGGGAAGAAACACACCCTTGGATTACTGCAGCAGTGGTGTTGGTGGCCTGCAATGCGGAAAGACGTCAACACTTATGTGAACACATTCGTTCCGTTTGTGCCCAATGTAAAAATAGAAAGGGACGCCCTTTTGGTCTACTTTACCCACTGCCTGTTCCACCTAGACCTTGGCATACTCTCACTATGGGCTTTGTAACTAATTTACCCCGGGTTAAGGGCTTTGACACAATCTGGGTAATAGTAGACTCCTTCACGAAGATGGCCCGTTTTGTCCCTTGTTCCGGTGTGCCCTCAGCCCCCAAACTGGCTGTGTTATTCTTTCAGAGGATCTTTTGTCTTTTTGGGTTACCCTCTGTCCTTGTGTTGGATCGTGGGTCTCAGTTCACGTCAAAGTTTTGGAGATCCCTAACCCGATTACTGGGCATAGATGCTAGATTTTCTTCCTCGTACCATCAAGCGAAAGATGGGCAAACAGAATGGGTCAACCAAGTAATAGAACAATACTTACGGTGCCTGTCCCTTCAGAATCAGCAATCTTGGTACCAGTTGCTGCACCTGGCTGAATTTGCATATAATAATGCTCCACATTCCTCCACAGATTTTTCACCTTTTTATACCCTGTATGGTCAACATCCCTGCACTCTTCCTATTCCTGACCTTTCTGTATCACAGACCCCTGCTGCCACAGTATGCACCAGAGATCTAACCATGATTCATGCTCAAACAATTATTCATCTTCGCGAAGCACAAGAGGCCATGAAAGTCGCTGCAAACAAAAAATGCTTACCATCGCCCTCCTATGCAATAGGTGACAGAGTCTGGTTGTCCACCATGCACCTCAGGTTGCCTGGTTCTCGCAAACTGCTACCCCGATTTGTAGGGCCTTATATGATCACACATATAGTCAATCCTGTGGCATTTCGCTTATCTCTTCCTTCTTCCTGGCACATTCACTGTGTCTTTCACTCTTCTCTCCTCAAACCGTGCTCCCCATCTACTAGACTGGTTCTACCCCCTTCTCCCGTTGTACAGTTGTGAGCACAAGGTCAATGCCATCTTGGGCTCCTGTGTTACCAGGGGTGCTACCAGGGGTGAGTTGTATTATTTGGTGGACTGGTTGGGGTACGGTCCCGAGGAGAGATTGTGGGAACGTGCTTCTGATGTCCATGCCCCTCTTCTGGTGTCTTGCTTTCATCGGGACCACCCGTCCTGCCCATGGGCGTTTGGGGGGGGTTCTGTCATGCACGTCCCTTCTCTGCCATCAACTCAATAAGCTATAACCCATGCTTCACAGATCTCTTTCAGGAGTAAACATACTGTCATCCCGCAGCACCGTCAGCAAAGAAGATCATCTGTGTATTTCAAATGGTTATTACCTTGGCGCATGTATTGCCATAAGAGAAAGCGCATTGCTTTGTCTATACGATCTCAGATGAGGAAGGAGCGACGTTCACAACAATCACGTGACACGGTTTCCATGGTAACGCATCCTCACGTTGCTGCAACGCATCCTGACACGTGATGCGCACATCCGGAAACACAGAATCCGGGATTCCATGGGAACACGTTTAAAACTACTATTCTTCGGATACACACTGCTTCTCAGCTGTTTGTCGCAGCGGTTTGGCATTACGTGTCTTCGATCCTCGGATTACAGTACTTTTGACATCAGACCTCGCTATTGGACTCCTCTGTCCTCCCCTTGTCGGTGCTTCACCTCGGACTGCAACCTTCTTCTGGTTTTTGACCACAGACCGGTAACACAGATTGATTTTGGACTCTCCCTACTGTTTCGATACACAGACTTCAATTTGGACAACGCTCTTGGTTCTTCCAAACTATTGGAGGAAACTCACGTCTCTTGCCTGAACTTTGTTCTGCTATAACAGGTGCTTCCAGCAGGCCCTTCAGTGACTGACAACCCTTCAGGTTGCTTCCAGTTGCTTGGGTTCACTGAGGGAACAGGTTTACTCCTGAACACTCTTCCCGCCTCACCTCCCATCTAACATTCCTGCAGAGTACATCTTGGTAGGTGCCTTCTACTTATTACCTAGTGTTGGCCTAACGCAATTCCTGTTCTGTATTCACTTAATCTTACAATCAAAAAAGGCCAAAATAGAGTAATGAACACAGGTAGATGTGACGAATCAGAAGGAGAATACTAAAGAGGGCTGATATACTTTTGTCAACATATCCCCCACTCCCTTACTAACCTCACTTTTGTGGCGATAACACTTAACTCAGACATCTACCTGTGATCATTACCCTATTTATTTAGGGCTTTTTTGATTGTCAGATCATGCATTGTTGTTTTAAATTCTTTGTATGCTCATTATCTTGTACGTTTTGTAGATATTTATTAAAATATGCTAAATTTGTGCATTTATGTCTGAATAAAACACAACAGTTCTCTAAGTGGTGTTAAATGTGGATTATCACACCTTGAGTGTGTGAAAGTGGGTAGTTGTTGTGTGGAACCTTTTTTGTGCATTGTTAAATATTGGTCCTCCCCCACACAGCCCCTGAAAAAAGAGGACTATCTAGCTCTTTACTGGTATACTCTTAAACCTCTAACAGTACATATAGGTACTCGTGTACAACTGTTATTTCAGTCCACAAGCAGTTTTTTAAAAAAACCCTATGACTTTCTCATTGCATTCCTCCCACTTCAAATGTCAGAAATTTATAAATGGTAAAAACACATAAGACCGCTTTCAAGGTGAACATTTTACACACATTCATGGGACCTCCAGGGGCACCAGTATGTCTCCTTCTTGCACAAATTTAGTCATGCATCACATAGAATTTCAGCATGCTCTTAACAACTCACAGAGTCAAAATGGAGTCTGGTGGAGTCATTATTTTGACAACAGTTCCGGCATATTGAAGGGTAGTCTTGATGAACTACATCTGTTTTTTTAGTACTTTATCAACAACCACTAACAAGTGAAATTTACATTGATCTTTGGTCAGCTGACTGGCAATTGTTTGGATGTTGATGTTGCCATTAGTGTATCTAAATGTACTCATGGAAAGGGAGCCAAACCTTGCGATACTTTTGATAGTTCCTGGTTGCCAGGGCACAGACTTTTTCCATGGCCAGAACTCTCCCATACTTTCACCCACCAGCATGCCGGTGGGCCCCCTTCAGATTTCCATGCCTGGGCTAGTGTCATACGGGCTGCTGCCTTTCCTTCCGCTGTCCATGCTGCCTGTCCCGGTACTTCCCTTCCGCTGTCGCCCCTAGCAGCACTACCAGCGAGGAATTAGGCAGTTCCACACCAGCAATCTCTTTTATATGGCCCGGTATCTCCTTCCAGTAGAACTGTGCTTTCGGGCACGAACTCCACATAAAGCCCAGGTCTCCCAGAGCACCACATTTCTTCCAACAGAGAGGAGACAATTCTGGTCTCATTTTGTTTAGGAGCTGGGGAGTTAGATACCATCTATAGCATATTTAAATGATGATTCTTTAATGGCTGTACATTTAGAGGCCTTATGCCAATGTGTCCAAATGTGCCCCAACATCTCTTTGGAGATTTCCATCCACACCCAGGCCTTTCTCCAACCTCTCCACATATGGCAGCCTGTCATTCGTCTGAGATTTGTCCAAGAGGTGATATAACTGTAAAACTCCCTTTTGTGCTCCACCCTCTCTCAATGTAATTTCCAGCCCTATCAGTGATCGCGTACCAGATTCCTTGACCTTGTTCTGGGATATCTAGTGTCTAATACCTGGGTCCAAAATACCTTCAGCTATCCCTCTGCAAATACCTCCCCTCTCGAGCTCTTTGCTCCTCTACCTCTAACTCCCTCAAGGTCAGTCATTTTTCAAAGAAATGAGCTGGGGATAGATCTCTGTCTTCGGCTGGGGCCGCGCTCTGGAACAGGCTCCCTGCCACTCTAAAACTTGAGGAGAATCATCTTCGGTTCCTGAAGCACCTCAAGACATTCCTCTTTGCTTCTGCCTTTGCTCCCCCTCTCCCTTGCTGATCTGCTCTCTCTTGGCACTGTGCACCTGGCCACCTTCTGTCCCCTAGGCCCAGGTACCTGCTCACCCTCCTGGCCACCCCTTGCACTGGGGACTGTATCTATACCCATACAGTGACCCACACCCTCATTTTCTTCTTTTTCTGCTCTTATTCAGACTTACCCAGTCTGCTGCCGTAAACACAGCACTTGCCACTTCCAGGCTGCACTACCACTGTTTATTGCCTCTATTATCTATTTATTATTTATCTGTTCTCCTCTGCTCCGCACTTTCCACTCTCCCCCTTTCTCATGCGCGTTCCCAATGTCACTGGGCCTAGTAAGATCGTTGTTTTGTTCTCCCATGTTTCCCCTCCCTGGCCTTGTCGCACTCTGAAACACTTTTGTACGAGTGCAATACAAATACATTATCATATCATAATCTGTATATATCTATAACGCTCCCCTTCTCCCACCCGGAACGTGTTTTCAGAGTCTTCAAAGCAGAGTGGTTCCCCAGTATGGTAAAAGTCCATCAGCCGTAGAGCCTTACGGCCCCCTCCGCCCCCCATTTATCCCAAAACACATTGCTCCAGCCTTGGGAGAATTCCTCACAAAAAAACATTGGGCTATAAGGACAAAGACCAGGGGTCAGCCCTTTCATTCGCATCGCCTGATCCCACCCTTGTAATTTTTTTGACTAGACGCCAACTGCTGCCCCCCTGCCTTTTGTGACTTCCGTCTCATAAAAGGGAGCATGTTTAACAGGATTGTAGTAGCTCCTTGTTCTATTGTATACCATCCTTTCCCCGGGTTGCTCTCTGCCCAGTATAACATGGGGGCCAACTGTGCTGCCAGTATGTAGCGTTTTGAATCCGATGCCCCTAGTCCACCCCTCTCATGAGCTCTAAACAAAACCGATCATGGGACCCTCAGCCGTTTCTTATGCCATATGAATCCTAAGACTGCTTCTTGCAGAGATTTAACCATCTAAAATGGGATTCTAACAGAGCGTGAGCTTGAAACATAGAAGAGTTGTGGCAATAATGTAATTTTAAACACAGAGATTCTCTTGAGTCAGGAGAGTTCTTCACTATCCCATCTATTTTAACCGTCCAGCAATTTATTCCACAGGGGAGTAACATTTGCCCCATATAACTCTTTATAGGTTTTAGTTAACAGTATCCCTACGTAATCTACCCCTTTCTTCTCCCAAGCCAAAGGAAACTTACTACTCAGATCGATTATGTTATCGGGTCTATCTGAAACATTCAGGGCTTTGGATTTCAAGTAATTAATAGTGAAGCAAGAGACCTCTGCGAATTCCTGGAGTTTCCTAATTATTCTTGGCATGGTCTTTTGCGTATCTCTCATGAAGAGTAAAATATCATCAGCATAGAGTGCAATTTTATGCTACCGCTGTTTATACATGATGCCTGCAATCCTCTGATCTTGTCTGATCATTGTGGCTAGTGGTCCATGGCCACTGCAAAAACGAACGGGCAAAGCGGGCATCCTTGTCTCATGCTCCGACGTATGTCTACTTAGCCGTGCATTTCCCATTAACCAGGAATTTGGTGGAGGGAATCTGAAAGTTAGCTAGGACCTTCCGTATAAATATTGGGCCACACCCAAATGCATTTAGCGTTTGTCCAAGGAACTTCCAGTCCATGCTACTGAATGCCCGTTTTTGGCAATCAGGAATTTTTGGTCTGTCTTAACCCCTATGTCAATAATATCCACTGTACATCTAACATAGTCCTGCGCTTGTCTTCCCAGAGTGAATCCAGATTGATCCTCGTGGATCACGTTCGGTAGTATTCGTGCAAGTCTCCACGCCAGGATTTTAGCATATAACTTGGCATCTCCGTTAAGTAGGGAGATGGGGCGATAGTTAGAACACTCAGTGCGTTCTTTTCCCGGCTTCAATACTAAAGTTGTAGTGAAGACACTCATATCATACGAAACCACACCCAGTTCCTGAATTCTATTAACGAGCCGGGTCAATGGACCCACAAGCTGTGTATGAAACGTCTTACAGAATCCATTTCCGAGGCTATCAGGTCCCGTAGCTTTATTGGTTGGCAAGAAACCAATGGCCTCGCCTACCTCTTCCTTTGTAATAGGGTCCTCCAGAAGCCCTCTATCTTCCTCCATAATTTCCGGCAACTGTGCCACCTGGATATATTCCAGTTGCTGGGAAATGTCATTGGGCCTCATTGTGACTCCGGCGGTTGCCATGTCGGTAAAACCGGCACGGCTGCCGCCATAGTCATTTTTTTTCCGTCACCCAGGAATGGACAATTACCGGGGCATTACAGCCCCTGCGGACCCAGTAATTGCCCATTCCTGGGCGCCGGAAAAAAATAATCCCCATTCCCATTGAGCCCACAATAGGAATTGGGAAGCCGAGTGCACCAGCACCATTCGTGAATGGTGCCGGTGCATCCGACATGGGCTGCTCGCGGGTGCCGGTCCGCGGGTGCGGGTGGCGGGCAAAAAGGCACCCGCGAGCAGACCTCGTAGTTTGCCGGTCCGGTAACAACGGTACCGGCAAGCTTACCGGTACTGTTGTTAGCGGACCGGCAACCTTATAATGAGGCCCATTGTCTTCCCTTTTTAGTAGCCCCTTATGGAATGATTTGACTATTGCTAGCTTGTCATCCTCTATACATCGCAATTCACCAGATTCGTCCTTCAACTGTGTAATATAATTACGTGTCTGCTGCTTTCATAATTTGGCAGCAAGGAAACAAATGGCCTTACCCCCCTTCACACAATATGTTTGTTTTACTCTTAGCAGCGCCTGAGCAGAACGGTCTGCCATATGAGCTTCCAGCTGTGCCCTGGCCTTCTTCAACGTATGTAATGTCTAAGAGGTTGTCTTTCCTTATGTTGGATTTTCAGTTCCTTTACCTCCTTTTCAAGTGCTATGTGTTGGAGTTCCCGTTCTCTAAAGAAAGCAGCCGTTTGGGATATAAATTCCCCCCTTACCACAGCTTTACCCGCATCCCAGACCATTCTCCAGTCCTTTACGTCTGTATCATTTTCCTTAAAGTAATCGCTAATGACATTTTCCATATGGGATTGTGAAGGCCATATCCCTCAGGACTAGTTCATGGGTCCCTCTTCGGGGGTCTATTGAGGTCTATCCGGATGGACACTGGGGCATGATCTGAGGGATATTGCGTCCCTAATTCTATTGCTGTGATTCTAGGAATTAGAGTTGCTGACACTAACACCATGTCAATTCTTGAGAAACCCGGTGTGCTGCAGAAAAAAAGTCTAATCCTGTTCAGTGTCATGGAAAAACCACCATTTTTCAATTAAGTCAAGGTCTCTAAACAATTTCCTCAAGGCCTGCCGACATTCATTGTTTACTTGTAGGGGCCAGTGTTTTATCTAAAGTGGGGTCCATAAAATAGTAGAAATAACCGCCTATTACCATCTGACCCTTACACCATCCTCCAGTTTTCTGCAATAACATTGCCAAATACTGGTCTTGCCTTTCATTTGGGGCGTACAGTGCAACTAGGGTATACGTCTGGCCTCTATCATGCCTTTGAGCACTAGAAACCTGCACTATGGGTCCTTGTGTAGGAACATTTTCCAGAAACCGGTCCCTCTGCGTAATAGGATCCTCACTCCCCTGGTGTTCGTGCCCCTAGTTGCGTAGCATTGGGCAGGGAACAGCCTATGTGGCATTTGTTTTTCATCCCCCTCAAGCAAGTGTGATCTTGCAAGAAAATCACTGGGGCCTGCAACTCTATCATCCTCTGCAACATTGATCGGTGCTTCATTGGGGAATTGAGTCCCTAAAAATTCAGGGTCAGCATAGTCAATTCAGCCATACCATGCTTCTGAGTGTCTTGTAAGTTGAGCTTGCCACTCCATCTGCTGATATAGATCATCGCTCCCTTGTAAACTATTCCTCTATGGCCTAGCCCAGACTCCCCCCGCCCCCTATACAACCTTAACACAAAACAAAAACAGCATGATCGCAGATCGTGTATTTCTATCATACATGCCACAAAACAGGCTAGACTTTCGTCTCTCGCCCCCCTCCAGCCCTTTACCGCTCCTTGGCTCATCCAGCCTCGAGCCCCGTTGGCCCGAAGGTCACATCCAATTGTTCATCCCCTGCAATTCATCACCTCTGGCAGAGCTTTCAGTGGCTTCTGATAGATGGGGGCCCTTTCCTCTCCCCTTAGGATAAGGGTGAGCCTGTTGCCATCCGCCCTTTATGAGCATACGTTGTTGACGTGGACCCTGTTCTTTTTGAGGTGATATTTGTTCCGCAAGTTGAGGGCCCTGTTGCTCCATTAGGTCCGACATTTCCTCCTCTTTAGTCGCATGATGTTCTGTGCCTTTTTATTCGAATCGGGGGCCACATGGAAAGGTCCATCTGTAGCGTTTGCCCTTCTGCTGTCACCATCGTCTGACGTTTGTGTCGCAATAAGGTTGCAGGCGCTACATCTTGATAAATCAGTATGCTTGTTTCTCAAAATCTCAGGGGCTCCTGTTTCCTTGCCTCCTTTATGATCTGTTCCTTAATTTCGAAGAAATCCACCATCGTGAGCACATCCAGTGGCAGTCTCTTCCCCTGTTGGTAGGCTGTGTTGACCCGATGGGTCCTGTCCAAGGTGATCTCTCCTTCTTTCACATCTGCAAGCAAGTGGTGGAATAATGCCTGTACATATCCTTTCAGTTCTCTATCTGGGACCGATGTTGGTATCCCACGCAGCCTAATTTTTTGCCTGGGCCTATTTCCAGAGTCCTCTTGTTTGTGCACCATCCATTACATCTGTTGTTCCATTGCAGCTATCCGCTTTGCCAATTCCTCTTCCTCATAGCCCTGGTCACATAGCATAGTCTCAGTTTTGTAAACCCTCCTCTCAACTACTGCCATCTATTTGCTCAGATCTGTGATTGACTTAGTGAGATTGAGGACACAGTCTTTCAGCTCTTTATTTAAGCCAATATTTCCTGAAGAATGGAACGCCTCGTTGGGGGATCATCTATGTCGAGTTGCTGCATGGCAGTTTCCGCTGAGTGGATCTGTGCTGCTATCTGTTGTCGTTTCAGCCCCTCCTGGCCTTGCATCATTGACTTAATGTCCCCTGACTGGGGGCCCTTTTGCTTATTCGCCTGCTTAAACATCTTCCTGCTATGCCCTGCTCTATGCGGCAGCTTTTTTTCTTACTTTTACACTTTTGAGCCAGTCTCATCCGTATTAGTTCCTGCGGCTCGTTCTTATTCCTGGTCCTGTATTCGGTGCTTGTCTCCTCCCACTCTGCTCTCACGGTGGGGATCCAATTCAGGGTGCTGGTGGAATGCCCGTGGACTCGCGAGCCCCACAGATGAGGAGGCACGGCCCACAAGGTCCGTATCTCAGAGCAGCACAGCATGCTTCCTTAAATAGAGGTGGTTTTGCCAGCCTGGGGCCGCACGGGCAGCATGCGTTTCCCCCTCTGTAGCTCTTGCTCCATAACTTGCCTTCTGAATGCTTCCAGATCGGGTGATGCCATCAGCTGTCCCTGTATCCCTTCAGTGAGTCCCCCATCCCCGTTGCATCCGCCTCCTTTTCTGTCCCAGGTGAGCCAGGGCTAGATCCCGGTGCTGCCCCTGGAGGTGCCACGTAGTACCCCTGTATTTTCAGTTGAGTTTGCTGGTACCATCCGATCCCCAGACTCCACAAGGATCTGTCGACACTCACGGATACTGGTCTGGTCCGTGTTGTGTAGATGCGGAGGGGGCTATTCCGAGGCAGCTTCTTGATATCCGAGGAGTCTGTCTTCCATTTTAGGTTGCATCCCTCACTCTCTGCTATGTGGCTGTTGAAGACGTTCCGCAGCGATTTGAAGGTTCAGGCTCGCCCAACATGATCGGGGGGGATTTCCCATACCCCATACAGCTCTATCTGGAGCGTGCCAGGGTTGGGGGTATTTGGGGTGTAAAGGGGGCCGAGGGGACGTAGTTCACTGAGGCAGCATGTGTCTCCATCCACGGCTTGCCACGCCCCCCTCTTCTTCCTCTTTTTCCTTTCTCCATGTTTTCCTGTCTGTTTTCCACCTATGCTTAATTGTATTCATTACCACATACCCGATCTCGGTTTTACCCCAAACCGATGCCCCTTTGCTCCTTCCCTCCTGCTTGTCTTTTATTTATGTTCTCTCACAACTCCCATTTTCCCTTCTGCTCCTTGCCTTCTCATTTAGATGTTATATACTTTTCTTTTTTCATTTTTAATCTTTTTAATTATCTCTTTCTTGTCACATCTTTGTTGGCATGTGATTTATTTTAAAACCTGTTTGGTCTTCATTGTATGTTCTTTGTTAGTCATCTTATTTTGCTGTGGTTTTGTTCATCTAACAACACAAGCGTTGATGTTGTGCTTAGTCATATTTTTATTGGTATTGACTGTATGTAAATGTTTTATTTTCCTCCAGAGTTACATTCAGATTTGCTTATGGTTCACAGGGCACTCTACTGTGTCTGCAATGTCTTTTTTGTATAACTTTTCTTTCTTTTACTTGCTCGTGCACTCCTTCTGAGCCTCTAATATTTAGAGTATCCCGACACAGTGGTGGTTTGGCTCTCACTGAGATGTCAGTCTACATTTCTCTGGTTTGGATACCAGAACACACTTTTGTGATTCAGACTGCTAAACTTTTAGATGGGATTTATTTATTTTCCCTCTGCTTTGTAGTTGCTACATGGTGTAGTTGAGACACATAGCATTACTCACAGATTTGTTGTCTAGGCACAGGGTTTACTGGTTACTACTATTTCTTTTGAGCAATGGTAACTTGGTTGATAGATGCTCTTAGAGTATGGTCATTAATGGGGATTGAGGTTAGTTATTTGCTCGTTGGGTTTAGAATAACTCCTTATGGCTGATGTTTTTTTTAGTAGACTATAGATATATTATTTTTGTAGATGTGTTCTTCCCAATGATGGTTTCCCTAAGGAGACACTATGAGCAATATTCTGATGATGTGCACTATTGAGGCTTACTTCAAGATTGGATATATTTCAGAATGGATAACTTTGTTCCCTCATGTCATTAATATCCTAAGGTTGGGAACACACAGTGACATTCAGTTGGATTACAGACAGTGCACCCATTTGCGTTTATATATATGTTTTGTTTCTTGTTAACAAAGCAATCTTATTGCTCTACTGTATAACACATTTTGATTTATATGCTATTAAACTTCATGATAAGAATTACATTTCATGGACTTGAACAATTTGCAATTTCTTTAACTACAGTCCCTGAAGATCGTCCTATAAGGACCGAAATGCATTGGACAATGTAATGAGCGCAAGAGGCCTACTATAAAGTGTAGTTAAAAAATAAATATTTACATTTGAATCAACTTAATCTGGTCAAGATTCTCTATTGCAAATTACAAGATAATTGGATTAACTGAAGTAAATATTAGTGGGCATTCCCACCCAGGTCCTTCCAGGAGAATGGTAGACCCCATCCAGTCAATTGTGTGACATTGATTATCACCACCCCTCGCAAACGGGGAGGTATCTGGCGACAGGACCAAATAACATGTAATTTCTTTTAAAATTAGAACAAATTTTAAGAAAATAAAGAAAATTAGCGGTGCCCACTCACCCACTTCTCTATAATATGCAATTGCCCATGATGATTTCTTATTTGCTATTTTGAATGTCACAATTTTGATCAATAAATGTGGCCTTATATTTTCCAAAGAGAGATGCGTGTATGTCGCCTTCACTGGCCCTGACCCCTGCGCTGCCCATCTGTTAAACAATACTGCAAACTGGATCAATTCTAGGGGCTCCTAATTTTGCCAGGAAACACACAGTGAGATTAAATGGTTTTCCCAGGATTACACACTTTGGTTAAGTGGTAAAAATTTAGGTACTTGACCACACATCTTCCCAGCAAACGTTGGTACAAATATGTATTGAGGTTTGGTTCTAAATACCTAAAATATTACAATTCTGGGTCTTTGCACACAAGTCACTTTTTGTACAGCTTTTGAAATGGTATTTATACCCTGCTTACCATAGCCGTTACTCTGTATATAAAAGAAGAACAAGTTACTTCTTACCTGGTAACGTTCTTTTGACGGGATGTTCCTCCGTCGTATTACTATCTTTGATAATACGTTTCCAGCTTGCTGGCCTCAGAATTTTTTTCTGCAGAGGGCGCTGCGCGTCGACGTCCGCCGAGTCAATGTCCCTCGACGGCCACCGTATCGGCTCCGACGTCATCATGCCCATAAATAGCCACGCGCTGCGTCCGTTGCTCAGTTTCGTTTTGTAGCATAAGAAAAGTCATGCCTGAATTGGTTATATACCCTGAAGGAGCCTAAGCTGCAACCACAAGGGAAGTATCACTGCGGGGATGGTTGGGAGGGGCGATAAGGAATACGTCGGAGGAACATCCCATCGAAAGAACTTTACAAGGTAAGAAGTAACTTGTTCTTCGAAGGGATTGTGTCCTCCGACGTATTCCTTATCTTTGATAGACTCCCATAGCAGTGGCATGTAATTGGAGGTGGGAGTGAGAATGTTATGAATCCCTTTAGGGATGGACCGAATGTAATACGGCCTTGCCAAATATGGTCTCTTGAGCAGTGGAGGAATCCAGATTGTAAAATTTTGTGAATGTATGTGCGGACGACCATGTGGCAGCCGCACATATGTCCCGGACCGGTACCCCTCTATGGAGAGCCGAAGAGGCTGCGATACCCCTGGTTGAATGAGCCCTGAGATTTTGGGATGGCTCTTTCCCTGCCAGTCTGTAACATTCCAGGATGGCCAAAATAATCCACCTGGAGATGGTTTGTTTTGTTATGGGTAGTCCCAACTTGTGACCTGAGTATCCTACAAACAGTTGGTCTGCTTGCCTGATCCTAGCAATTCTGCTGATGTAAAAGCTGAGAGCTCGTCTTGGGTCCAGCCTATGTAGCCTTGCCTCCTCTTTCCCCGGATGGGGAGGAGGGTAGAACGAAGGTAAGGTAATTGTCTGAGTAATATGAAATTCAGAAACCACCTTTGGGGGGAAATGAGGCTTCACCTGTAGGACAACTTTGTCCTTGTGGAAGATTGTATGTGGGGGTTTACAGGAGAGAGCTTGTAGCTTCAGTTTTAAGCGTGAGAAATCTCAGCGCGCAAGAGTGAAGTGGTTCGAATGGAATGCCCATTAGGAAGTTTAAGACTAAATTTAAGTCCCATAAGGGAACCTGGAATGGTTTTGGAGGGTAAACATTAGTTAGTCCCTTGAGAAATTGTACCACTAGAGGAAGTTTGAAATACGATGGTTCCTCCGCAGTGCGCTTGAAGATAGAAAGTGCTGCGAGATAGCCTTTTACAGTGCCAAATTGAAGGCCTGAGTTTGCCAAGTAGAGTAGAAACGATAACGCTGTTGGTGTACCACATGAAAAAGGGTTGATATGCTCTTCCCTACACCAGCTGCAAAATTTGTTCCAACGGTAGTGTTATAAAGACTTTGTTGCCGGTCTTCTGGCCGAAAGCAACACCTCCATGACGTCATCAGGGAGATCCCAATCCTTGTACCTCAGCCTTTCAGAAGCCAAGCATGAAGGTTGAGGGTTCTGGTGTCTGGATGGAGAACCTGACCTCCCTTCTGCGAGAGAAGATTCTCTTTGAGTGGAAGACGGATTGGAGGACAGATGGACAAATCTAGAAGGTCTGGGTACCATGTTCTCCTGGCCCAATCTGGGACAATTAGGATCATGGTTTTCCGGAATCTTCTCAACCTCCTGATCATTTGAGGAATAACAGGGACTGGTGGGAACGCGTAAAGGAGTGGAAACTCCCAGTCCACTACGAACGCATCTCCTAGAGCTCCTCTCGAGGGAAATTCCCTTGAACATAACAGATTGCACCTCCTGTTGGTGCTTGTGGCGAACAGATCCACCTGAGGGGTTCACCAAAGGGCGAAGATCTCTTGAAGGACTTCCTGAGCTAGCTCCCACTCGTGGGAGACTGTGCTCTGCCTGCTCAGAGCGTCCGCTGTCAAGTTCTTCTCTCCGGCTAGGTGGACTGCCGATAGAGAGATTCCTTCTTGGATTGCCCAAAACCAGAGCTGCATCGCCTCTCTGCACAATGGCAGTGATCCTATGCCTCCTCTTTTGTTGAGGTAGTGCATGACCACCATGTTGTTCGTCATTATCAGGACATTTCTCCCCTGTACTGATGGCAGGAAAGCTTTCAGCGCTAGTCTGATCGCTCTCAGCTCTAATAGGTTGATGTGTAGTCTGGACTCCGATGGAGACCAACGACCGCTGATGGTCAAGTCGTTGGCATGGGCTCCCCACCCCGTGAGTGAGGCGTCTGTGACTACTGTTATCTCCGGCCATGGTTGCCAAAACAGTTCTCCTTTCAAGATGTTCTCTGGATAGGCCCACCATTGAAGGTCGCGGGCTACCTTGTCCGGAATCCGGAGGAGATCTGTCATTCTCCCTGAGAATTGCGACCACTGACTTCTCAGTGCCCACTGAAGAGATCTCATTCTCAGGCGAGCCTCTGGCACAAGGAAGATGCAGGATGCCATGAGGCCTAGCAACCTCAAAAAGTCGAAGGCTGGGAGACGTTGGGCATTTTGAAATTGGTGACCATCTGTAGAATATCTTGAGCCCTCACCTCTGGTGGCGAGGCTTTTCCCAGGGAAGTATCCAGGACCGCTCCAATGAACTGGAGTCTCTGTAATGGTATCATCTGTGACTTCTTAAAATTGAGGGAGAAGCCCAGTCTGTGAAGGAAATGGCAGACATAATATAGCTGGGCCTGGGCCTGTTCCGAAGATACAGCCCTGATCAGCCAATCGTCCAGGTAGGGGTGGACGTGGATCCCTTCCCTCCTTAGACTCGCCGCCACTACCGACATCAGCTTGGTGAAGACCCTCGGGGCAGAGGTCAGCCCAAATAGCAGAACTCGAAATTGATAATGAGAGTCGCCAATTGCGAACCTGAGGTATTTTGTGTGTTTGAGATGGATTGGCACATGGAAATAAGCATCCTGAAGGTCCAGAGATACCAGCCAGTCCTGGAGCTGGAGGACCTGAAGGATCTGAGAGAGAGTTACCATCTTGAACTTGTCCTTCCTGAGGAATGAGGAACTTGTTCAATTCTCGTAAGTCCAGGATTGGTCTCAGTCCTCTGTCCTTCTTTGGTATGAGAAAGTAGGGGGAGTACCAGCCCTTGTTCCTGTCCGCTACAGGTACCGGCTCTATGGCACCTTTCTCTAGCAGGTCTATAATTCCTGCAAGAGGAGCGGATCTGGAACTTTTAGAGAGCTGTTCCCCGGTGGATGACTCTGAGGAATGTGTAGAAAGGGTAGGCAGTAACCTTGGGCAACTGTCTCCAATGCCCAAGCATCTGACGTTATAGCCTGCCATTCCGTCAGATGGTGAGTTAACCTTCCCCCTACAGGTGTATTGTGTGGGAAGGCCTCAGAGTGGTTTGGGGGCGGCTGATGCAGATGCCCAGGGTAAAGAGGCACCTGCTGCTGCTGCAGTCTTAGTACTTTTGACCCGTCCACCTCGGGTGGATCTCCTTTGGCCTCTTTGAGCCGGCTGTCCTCTGCCTTTCCCGAATGCGAAATAATAGCGAAAGGACTTTCCTCTCCCAGAGGTTCCTGAGGGGCAAAAAGGAGTTTGGCGGATAGCAGCTCCTAAAGATTTTGCTGCTGCTTTAGAAGTCGTAACTTTTCCAGACTGTCATCAGCCTTCTTCCCGAATAATGAAGAGCCGTCAAAGGGCATATTCAAAAGTCTGGCCTGTACATCTGGTGCAAAGCCCGACTTTCGCAACCACGCATGCCTGCGGATTGTTGTACTTGCAGCCATGGCCCTGCTGATACTGTCAGCGGAATCGATGCCAGTTTGAAGTGATTCGCACATGGCATCTTTGCCATCTTTAATAATGTTAAGGAAGGCTTCCTTTTCCTCTCCTTCGGGTATGCAGTCAGCTGCTGATGAAGAACACTCCCATAGTGTGTGACTGAACCTGGCGAGCGTACAGGTGGCATTGATGGACTTCAACGCCATACTACAGGCAGAGAAGACTTTCTTCGCAATAGAGTCGTACCTCTTGTCATCTCTATCCTGTGGGACAGTAGGGTAAGCGAGATGAAGTTGCCGCTTGAACCACCAGGCTCTCTGGGGTCGGGTGTTTTGATAAGTATTCAGGGTCAGCAGCCGATACCCTATACTTGGTTGACAATCTTTTATTGACCGCAGGGATAACTTCAGGAGTTTCCCAATTAGATGCAATTTTCCTTTGTAAGGCTGCATGGAAGGGGACCACTGGGTCCTCCTGTGGGCCTTTGTCTAATATATCTGTTAGGTCATCTTGTTGAAAAACATGTGAAGGCGCAGACCAACCCATAAATTCAATAATTCTTGACATCAGGGTGCTATAGGGTGTTTCGGCATGTTCCCCTGGGTCTGGCTTAACAAATTCCGCTTCTGGAGAAGTGTCCAGCCCACTTGCCTCATGTAGTGACTCCTGTAGGTCCTTCAGCCTTCTTTCCTCAGAGGTGAAATCCTCTGAAATAGGCAGTGTGTTCCTCTGTAACCCGAATGTTTCCTGGTCAGAATCTTCCCCCTCTTCATAAATTGAAGATAGTCCAGGTTACTCTGACCTCTGAAATGATGTAAAACTCATTGTTATTGGGCGAAAAAACTGGAAGGGGTCTCGAAAAACTCGAGAGGATCGGGATCCTACTCGAGGGCATCGACGACGGTCTCGGCGTCGTGCCGGAGGCCCTTGGAATCACCGTTGGCTGTGGAGTGGCCTTGGTAGACTCTTTCAACGGCGTCGAGTCGATCAACCGATGCGTCGAGGAAACCTTCGACAACGGCGTCGATGGCGCCGATCCGTGCGTCGAAGGAATCTTCGACGACGGCGTTGAAGATGGTGCCTTCTTACCCGATGGCTCATGGCACTCTCGGGTGGAATGTTTCGCCGGGTGCTGCGACTCGCGGCGTTTTGATTTTTTGGGTTTTTCACCCAGGGTATCACCCTCAGCTGTCTTCGAGGGGGTCGAGGCCGCGTTCTCGAAGACGCTTAACATTTTCTTTCTGAATTCCTCCCACTCAGCTTGAGAACTGTGTTTAGTGGGACAGGAGACCCTTTCTGGGGACACAGAAGACGACAAAGAATGGAACCGTCAACGTCTCTTTTTTGAGTATCTTGATCTCGACGAATGGTGGGAGCTACTTCGAGATCTAGAATGTGAATGTTTTCGACGGCGAGGAGACGAATGCCTCGACTCAGCCGACAAAACGTTCAAGGAGGTTTTGACTGACTTACCTCTCTCGAGCTTCCCCTTGCGCTCCTTCAAGGCTTTCGCCGTCATGGACATGCAGTCCTCACACTCCGAACAATGGTGCTCGGATCCCAAGCACCACAAGCAGATCCTGTGTGGATCCGTTATCGACATTTTTTTACCACAGTCTCTGCATTTCTTGAAGCCGGATCGCAGCGTCGTCGGTTCCAATGAAGAAGCCATGGAGAACGATAAGGTGTATTCAAGTAGATATAGTTAGTTATCCTGACTGAACTGAGCAACAACGTTCCGAGGCCCCACGAAGCGCGGAAAAACGGAACTGAGCAACGGACGCAGCGCGTGGCTACTTATGGGCATGATGACGTCGGCGCCGATACGGTGGTCGTCGAGGGACATCGACTCGGCGGACGTCGACGCGCAGCGCCCTCTACAGAAAAAATGTCCGAGGCCAGCAAGCTGGAAACGTATTATCAAAGATAAGGAATACGTCGGAGGACACAATCCCTTCGAAACTAAGTGCTAGGAATGATTTATAGGAAAACATTTTTTATTGTTATGAATTGCATACTTTTATACCAATGATTGTATGCCATGAAAATAAAAATGTTGTTTTAATTGTAAGGTCCTGTATTCGATTTTTCTCTTTACTTTTCTTTTTGCATTTATTTCGTTTCATTTTCTTACTTTGCAAACTTTTTTTAAAGGTTTGTAATAAGCCATAAACAATAACAAAAATAATAATACTCACTTTTATACAGATTACTTTAAAAATGCAAAAGTTACATGATAAACCAACCCGACAATTTGTTGATAATTGTAGAATCAGGTTGATGAAAAAAGAGTTTTGCGGGCAATTTTGTTTTGAATCCTAAATTACATAGAGGGAACTGCTACTGTTTGCACTTCTTTACAAAAGGGCCCCTACAGGCAATTTGAATTGTTTCCACAAAGTACTGGAAAAGTAAATAACAAAACATAGGCAAAACCGCCTTTTCACTTCACTTTTTGTGTCTGGAAAAGTATAAATCTCTCCCACAATTAACAATTTGGAATCTGCTTGCTTTTACCAATAAAGTTACAATCATAGGTGGTAATTTTCCAAGTTCTGTGGATTTGAGAAAGTGGCGGTAAAATTATTTTTAATTGTAGCTTTATTTTCCCTGTTCTGCTTGAAAGCCTACAAGCTCCAGAATGCTAATCAATCAGAACATACAAAAAATCTCATGCAGACACAAAGTGAAATGAAATGCATAACAAAGTCATTGTTTCACACAGCTTGTTCTGTACCCCCATTCCTAATCACCCAACAGCCACACTTAAATAGCTTATTAAAAGCGTATATAATTTAAAGAAAAAAGTACCTTTTCCTTTCACTAATCACTTCCTATTTTAAATAATCTGCATATGAGACATGTTAAAAATATAATGCATCACTGGAAGGATCTGTGCAGCCCTGACTGACTTTGAGCGGAGAAAGGCAGAGCAAGGGTGCTTCACGGACATTTGTTCATTGTCCGACTGTTAAATCTACCTCTGATTGCACTCTGCAGGAAATATTTCAATACCCTCTTTTTACGTTTAACAGATGTGCACCGTGTATACTTTGCCAGAAACATATTAAAAAAATGCTCTTTTCTTGTGTTATTTTCAAGGTTTCATGATCAATATACTAATAGCCAAATGTTTATTGGGGAAGTGGGAACAATCCTCCAGTCCCGCACCCTCTCCCCCTCCGTTACTGGTGGGATCCTACAGTAAATAACTTCAATTGCTGGCACTGCCTAAACACCTAGCAGTTATATCATACTTTTCAAACAAGACCCACAGTGCACATGATGTATTCAGTTTGCTTACAGACATTGTTAATTATTACTCCAATAATATGATGTTATTAAGGCAGTACTCATCTGCCCATTTCATGAAAAGTTCTGGCCAGGCAGCCTTGGCTTCCACGCAAACAAATATGCATACTATTTAGGTAAGAACCCCACTGATAAGTATGCATTAGAAGATGATCTAATGTTTGTCCATACTTGCAATCCTAGCCTTGATATGTTCAAATAGGTTATTGCAGTTGCGGTGCAGTTTGAGTCCCTAGGCGTTGCAAACAAGGCTCCCACGTCAGGGCATAAATACCTTCACTTAGGGAAATAAACTGAAACCAGGACACATTGGCAAAGCCAACAGTAAGGCCTTTGAATACACATGGCAAAGGCATTTGCCAGACACTGCCATAAGGGTACCACCTGGCAATAAGGTGGAAACATCTAGAAAATGTTGCGAGCACCTAGGCATATGATGTCATAAGTCTGGAAAATGCCTGTGTACTACTTATACACATGTCAAAACAGTTGACTTTGTGATTGCTTGTTTTAGGATTCCAGTGCAAGGAACAGATGTGAGGACGCCATGTTGCTTTTAAATATACTGGCTGAAAACACACCATGTTAAGTGATTTTTGTATTACAACAAGAGCTCATTTACAGGGGCAATTAAGTAAATGAACACATACTCAAAAGAATGCTTAGATAAAACACAAGCAGGCCCAATACAGCAAACAGTTTGATGTTACTTTGTGACAGAGCTAACTGAAAGAGTACACAAGAGGGTATGTTTAAGCACGGAGGGGGCAGGTAGTTGGTGGGAATACCATAGAGAATAACATGGCAATGGATGGGTAAACGACCAAACACGTCCATTGAATGTGTATCCCTCCTAACATCCTTTCTCCATCCTATCTGTGGTCCAGTGCAATTGTTCTGGCTTACACCTAATATCCTACTTCAACACCTTACATCAAATCACTTTGATTTTACTACACTCTCCCCTCCAGAATTACATTGCTCTTACTACCAACCTTATTGTTTCACTTATACTCAAGTAGTTCATGCAGCAGAATATATACTTTGAATGGAATTTGTAAGGGCTCTCATGATGGATGTAAGTCCCTGCCATTGCTTCGGTCAGGTTTCCATACCATTATTTACGAATCAGCCCAAACTGCTGGACCACAGCGTCTTAAAATGCTTAAGGTATCTTGTGTTCCAGTGAATGTAACTAGTCACAGTCATCAGCCGTTTACGCACCTGGTGTAGAAATATGTGTCCAAGCATCATCACCCGACATTTATTGTTTTCTACAGTTAACCATCTTATTGGGCATGATTGGCACAACAGTTATATTCCCACACATAAAAACCTGGATTCATTTACAGAAATCTATTTGATAGGTTTAAAACAATAGCTACCTTATAAATTAGAGGATTGAAATGTAAGTAAGATTAAAAGTGCAGTAAAAAAAGCAACGCAGGATCTTGCTGGACAGTTGTAGGCTGCCTGCTTGAGAAAGTGTGCTATCTTACTTAGAGGTGTGAATTGCCCTCCATATCTCTGGTCATTTCTGCTTTCATGGCTGTGGGGCATAATTCATTGTCCAGAGCATGCAAACAAATCCTGACCGAGCCGCCTTCAGTGCAGCTCCTCAGAATGCTAACCGCAAATTCCCCCGCAACCTGTTTTTACCCCCTTATTCTCCCCCTCCACCTCCCAGGTCCCAGCGGAGGTTAACGTTTTTTAAAAGTTTTTTTTAAAATTGCATATAGTTAAAATACATTAAAACTTTTGATGAAAAAAAGAAAAAAAGGAAGGAAACCTCACACCACTGACAAGGCCTTCTAGCAGGGCTGGACTGACCCACCGGGACACCGGGAGTTTCCCCGGTATGCATCGGGCCATTGGGCCTCTTTTCTTGTGGAAGGATACATGGGGACTCAAAATTAAACTATGACTCGTCATTCGGTATTTTTTTGCATCCATACAGGCCAGCCTGGCTGAGGCAGTTCGCTGCATGATTTGTTTGCCTGCCAGGCCCGCCTCAGCCCATGGATTTGGGGCTTGCACTCTCGTCGCACCAGGGCATGTGCGCATTGAAACCGCAAGTGCCATAGTATGCTCTGTGCTGTCGAGTCGCATGCACAGGTGTTGCTGGGCCTGTGACTGAATGTGCCACTGCCACCTGAGAGACACTGCCGACAGACAGTCCGAGTGCTATGCTGGTACTGGGCCTATGCTGTGTGCTGTGCCTGTGTTCATTGTGTGCTCTGACAGATTCAAGGAAGACAGCCAATCAACCAGGTGAGGCGGGCCGCACTGCCTACATCAGTAGACAGCAGCAGGTGACCCAAGTGAGGCTGTGGCTTGGGCTGAGAGCAGTTGAGGGCAGTAGCCAGACCTGAAAGATAAGGGATTATTTGTACATGTGTGCCCCTCTCCCATTCTGCCGAGTGCTTCTAACCCTCACTCTCACCCTATGCGGTAAACCTTTTGCAATGTGCTGTAATATTTTCTAGCCATCATGCTACAATGTTTTCCTTGTGTTGCAATCCTGCTTGCAAGTGCTGAACTTTTTTCTTACTGTGATGCCATGGACTGTAATATTCTCCACCTATGCTGCAAAGTTTTCCCCCTGTGCTGTATTCATTTACCAGCCGGGGTCGTGTAATATGTTCTCCATAAACTCTAACATTCCACTTTCTGTGCTCTAATGTTCCCTGCCTGAGCTATACTGTAAAACAGCATCCTGTTTACCTAATATCCGCTCCGTGTGCGGTGATCCCCCGGCCCGAACTGAATGGGGATGTTATCTGGCTGTAGTGGGAATACTGGCAACCAGTAGACCTATTAAAATGCACTTCAGCTCTGCTATGCAAGACCAAACTAAACTGCTAATCCAGTATTGCCACTCACACCCACCTCTACGAATGTACCTTACCATGACCTAAAGAAGCCCCTACCTATGTCATTATAGAGGCTGACACACCGCTCCGCTAATGCACCTCTTCCCAATCCTGACCTCCCATACCCCCGCAATTCCAGTACGTTAGAGCCATACACCACTCTGCCAGTGTGTGCCTCAGCACTGACCTCTATTGACGCCTGCTGTTCCACTACAGCAACTAATGCAAAGCTCATGTGACTGTCACCACTACTACACCCTTACCAACATTAACCCCTCTGCTTCTATTACAGCTATTCAAAAACAGTGCTAATGGACCTTAATCCGAGCCAGCAGCAACTCCTGTTGTTCGATAACAGTGGCTCACATAAAGCTCTACCAATGAACTTCAATCCTGGCTAGCTGCAACCTCCGTTGTTCCATTACAGTGGCTCACACACAGATCTGCCAATGGACCCTCCATCCTGGACTGCAACACCTCCTGTTGTTCCATTACAGTCAATGGCTCCTTCCCACGCAGCTCTACCAGTGTAACTCAACCCTGGCTAGAAGCAACCCCCACTCTTCCATCACACTCACTCCCACAAAGCTCTGCCAATGGATCTCAATCCTGGCCAGCCGCTGTCTGATCTTTCATGCTTGTGATAGGTGCTGAGGTCTGCATGCCCCAGGAGTTGGCCCTGATAACCAGGTCTAAGGTTACACTGTTTCTGGACAGGGAGTAGTTGTTTGTGTGTGGGGTGGGGGTTTTTCCATCACCCCCTTCCGCCAACTCCTTATCTTATCTGGTAGTATTTTGAGTGCCTTAACATGGCATCTCTGATTCTGGGCCCCTCTGTCTCTGCGACAACAATAACACATTCCAGCGATTCCAGACTTTCTCTGGCTGCGGAGGGGGGCTGCAGGACGTGCAGATTATGGTTAGGGCCCGCAGGTTGCACTTAGTAAAGTGCTTACCCCCTTGCGCTGTAACATTCTCAGTGGGGGTAGTGTGCTCTCCCAGTGCTGTACTCTTCCAGACACGTGCTTTAATATTCTCACTGTCTTGTGCACTATCCACTTCCCGCTGTAACATTGGCCTCTTCAGCTGGTACAGTCGCTCCCTGTGGTGTGCACCTCTCTTCCGGCACTTTAACGCCCCACACTGTGTGCTGTAATACATCAGTGTGGTGTGATTTCACAAAAACACCTGAACTAAATCTCTCCTTGCTCAGCAATCGTCGGCTAGTACATGATGCCTTGCCCACCCCGTTGCTCCACA
This sequence comes from Ambystoma mexicanum, assembly GCF_040938575.1. Classification (NCBI taxonomy): domain Eukaryota; kingdom Metazoa; phylum Chordata; class Amphibia; order Caudata; family Ambystomatidae; genus Ambystoma; species Ambystoma mexicanum. Next base: position 1,162,805,429 of record NC_090923.1, read on the forward strand.
CACTCTCTGTCCTCCCCTCCACCTCCCCAATCCTCTGGACTCTGATGGTAATTTCACATCTGCCCGGATGATTCATGGTGCCTGCCTGCACAGTTGTCTTCTCGCTGAGCTGAGCACCCCACCCCACAGCTTGTACATGCTGTATTCCTCCAGCCCACCACTGCTCGATGGTTCCCCGGTGCGTAAAACCCCAGCCCCATGCTGTAATATTTCTTCCACATTAGAAAAATCCCCTTCCATATTATGTAATCCCTTAGCCCTGCATAAAGCCAGCCCTGTGCTGCAGCATGACCTACCCATTATTAAACAAACAAAAATGGGTGCCCGGATAGATTGGCAGCAGAACTGGCAAAAGTAATGTTAAGAACACAGAAAGCAGACTGCTGCCGGTGTTGGTACTAGTGTGGTTATTGATTTTTAACCACCCATGACATGATATGCATTTGTGCCAAAATCGTCCAGACATTTGCTGTAATATTTCACCCTCTGCTTTAACAATCACATTTGCCATCACACCCCCATACCGTGAGATTCCTCTGCTGTAATATTCACTACACGCTCTCTTATCCTCCTCCTCTATGCTGTTTTTTTATTAGTTTGGGCTTCTAGATGGCGCTTGCACCAGCTATAAACGAAAACTATTGCATTAAAGTATAGATGGGGAGAAATCGGCTATGAAGAGGGACACCCAGTGTGTATGTGTTGTTTTGGTTATTTGCCCACCCATTGACTGCCCATGGTAATCCCTATGGCTATTCCCACCCAGTTCACATCCCTCCCTGCCAAAAACACCTCCTCCAGAGAACTCTTTGACTTTGCTTTAATCAAGCCTTACCCTCAAACTTTGCACTCAAAGTGCCTGCCAGTGTTTTGTCGAAGCAGCCTTCTGAGAGTTGTAAACCCACTACTGGTGTAATAAAAATGTCTTCACCAGGTCTGCTTTTAGTCACTCGATTTATAAGCACTATGCATGCCCTTCACTTAAGTCCTGTTAAAAATAAACATTGGTAAAGCCAACAGTTTTGGCTTGTGTATAAGTATTAGGCATTTGCCAGGCACTGCTAATAGGTGCCCAGGAACTCGCACCGTTTTGCACCTGCTACCATTAATGGTCAGTTAATACCAATATGGCGGTGCTTGGAAAGTGCTCTTCCCATGCCTACACATGGGGGGGGGGGCTGGCCCACATGGCCCGACTGGACTGAACCAGAACTTTATGCAGAACCACAATATAATTAAAAAGAAAATCATGCCGAGGGCATGCACCAAGGCATATGTGGCATGGGGAGGGCCTCCTTTGCGCCTGCTCCCTGCTCCAACCAGCAATACTTTGAACATAGAGCTGCACTTTATTCTTATAGAGCTGCACTTTATTCTTATTAGTGGGCATTGTGGGAGCGGGGTATGGACAAAAAGGGACAACAGAGTAGGAGTACAGTAGTTACTATGGTAGGATTTACTTACTCCTATGTCCCATCCACTTACCTACATACTTATGGAAGATTACTAAGCATCCTACAAAATTGGGCATCTGACAGAAAAAAGTGTGTAAACAGAAAACCTCTCAACCAAAATGAGCATCAGCTCAAGCACTAACATCTAGAGAAGACTGCTTACAGAATGAATGGAGTGTGGCCCAATAGCTTTACAAATATCTTTTGTCAGAATATGAATCTGATAAGCAAACAGATGCTGCCTTCCCCCAAACTAAGTGGTCATGCATCATTTTAAGTGGGAGAAGCTTGCTGTTCTTGTTGGCTTCTAAGATGCACAACAGGACCCCACTTAGGTATGGAAGCCTTAGAAGTACTAGTCCCATGCGAAGAATTACAACATGTGAAAAAGAGATGCCCAGAGGGTCTACATTATTTCGTCCTTTTGGATGTGTACATAGCATCACTTAAACCTGTGGAAGATTAAGAAGGGTTGTGTAGAACACAAGGCCTGAAATTCACAGAATCTGCTGATGAGAGGCTGAGAAGGTTTATGTGCATTAACAGACTGAACCATGTTGAAATTCCAGGCTGTATGCAGAGCTCTGATTTGGGGATACAGCTAGAGGAAACCATTACAGTGTCTCTTATTAACTAGGTCAGAAAGGGAGCCCACTGAAATATAGGCCAATAGTCCAGAAAAAAGTCTGGCAAGACAGTCTTTATTCCCAGAGGACACCAAACCAGAAGAGACCATTTCTATGCATGTACATGTCTCTCAATGCACCAGAAGATCAAGTTACTTTCTTACCTGGTAACGTTCTTTCGATGGGATGGTCCGACGACGTATTCCATATCTATGACATGTAATCACCACAGCTGTGCTGCTTCGGAAACTTTTTTCGGCGTCTGAGTCCTGCGTCGATGACGTCGATGCGCCGTCGTCGAGGACCTCCTCCGATGTCCGACGTCATCCGATGTGATAAGTAGGACGCATGACGCCCGTAGCCTCAGTTGTAGTCTTTTCCCCCAGAACGTGACACATTAGTCAACTGCCAGTCAGACACAAAGCCTTGCGGAACGTAAGCTGCAATCGCAAAAGAAATTCTGCAGCGGGGAAGGCAGGGAGGGAGCGATATGGAATACGTCGTCGGACCATCCCATCGAAAGAACGTTACCAGGTAAGAAAGTAACTTGTTCTGCGAGGGGATTGGGTCCTCCGACTTATTCCATATCTATGACAGACTCCCAAAGCAGTACCAGAGCAAGGAGGAGGGAAAGAATTAAGAATCAAAATTTAGAATTGCCAATCAAATAGCAGAGCAAAGGACCGCCTTGCCAAAGGCCAGATCCTGTCCTCGGATGGAATCGAGGGAATAGTGACGTACAAATGTATGTACTGAAGCCCAGGTGGCTGCATCACAGATGTTGCGAATAGGAACACCCCTCTGCAGGGCAGTAGATGCAGACATACTGTCATGATCTCTGCTTCCAAAAGGTCAGGGTTTTCCCAACTCCCTTGGAAGCAGATCCATAACCCAGGTTCCGAGTGCCAACCAGTCCCAATTGGGACCTTTTGGACCCAGTCCTGGCGCCAGTGGCACCAGGCTCATAAATATGCCCAGTCCCAGCGCTGGAAGCGCCGGGCTCATAATGCTTGGGTGGACTTACCTGCAGCAGACCATGCTGCTTACTTGCCTGCCAGTTGAGTCTCTGATCCTCTTCTGTTTGGAACTACTTTTCCTGTTGGGTGGGGCAGGAGCCACTCCCTAGATTCAGAACACTGGAACTCTTCTGGAAAGCAGGAACTCTTTTCTTAGGCGTGGCTGTGGAAGGAGACACCTAAGCACTACAGGAGGCTATTTAAACCACACCCGATGGATGAATCTTGCTTTGCGTTATTCTGCATCCTCAGCAGCAGAACGCTCATCGTGTCTTCTGCATCTGATCCTGGGCCTAAGGAAAAAGGCTTACCATTCTGAATCCAGTCTTCAGCAACACCTATAAAGACAAGAAAGAACAGGTTAGCATTACGGTCTTCAGTGACAGCTCTTCACTTACCTGGTCCATCGGCTGTCACCAACGCCTCCCCCTCATTCCGGCATCTGAAAGACAAAGGCTTACCTACTCTTCGTGCGCTCCGGAGGTCTTCACACTGCATTCCGGCATCTGAAAGACAAAAGCTTACCAACTCTTCGCACGCTCCGGAGGCCTTCGGTGCTGCATCCCGCATCTGAAAGACAAAACAAGGTGCGTTTAAAGACATTGGGGAACTTTAATACTCACGTGCCATTACTCCTTTCCACATCTAACCCAGTGGGTATTCCGGCACCCTGCAGCCGCCCCGAACTTGTACCTGCAAAATAAAAAGACAGTTAGAGCGCATCGTGAAGCAAGCAACAAGCGCTTACTTACGTGCTTCCAGGCGCTTCTATTCATCACACGGGCTCCATCTTCAACTCACTTCAGCCCGCCATCCGCCATCGCCGGAACCCTGCAAAACAAGAGACATCATTACTAAAGACTTTAAAGACATTAGAATTACTCGAAACTTACCGTTCGTGCAGTAAACGACGGACAGCAGTCCTCTGAAGTCAAGAGGCCTGCTCCCCTTATCCAGTGAAGAAACTGGTTACAGCACCCTGCCTCGAGGCAGATGGAGAGCACGGCGTTCACTTACCTAAGACATCTTACCCTTCGAGCCAGATATACAGTGCACAGAGGTCCAGCCCAAAGAGCCAGCCGTGTGTTACACATCACCTTTGAAGATACGGTATACGCCCAGTCAAGACCGGCGCCTCTACGGGAATCAGGTGAGCGTTACAGAACGCAAAGCCTACCACAAAACTCCCGTCCAGGCGCTATGGAAACCTCGGATACCGACCAGCTAGCCCAGTTACTTGGGGAACTAAGGGCAGAAGTGCATGCAGCCCGTCAGGAAACGAACGCTCTAAGAAGGGAACTGATTATTTCCAAGGAGCGAACAGATGATCTCGCTAGACAATTGCTACAGTCACAAGCCGGACAGACCCCGTTACCCGCATCTGGGGGAAATCTTCCTTCTACATCCTCTATGAATCCAGTGCAGATCAACCTACCTGGGAATGTACCTCTGGCTCCGCCCGAACGATTTTCTGGTGACCCAAAGAGGTTTGCAGTATTTATCAATCAGTGCCGGTTGCATTTCTTATGCCGGCCAGCAGCCTTTCCAACTGATCAAGCTAAAGTAGCTTTCGTGCTTTCGTACCTTAGTGGCAATGCGGCAGACTGGTCGATCCCTCTAGTAAATCAAGATGATCCGGTCCTCCATGATTTTCAAGCTTTTCAGCTCAGTATGGAAAAACTGTTCGCAAGACATTCACAGGGGCAGGCCTTGGACAATGAGCTTCTTTCGTTGCGACAAGGTAATCAAGACCTTTTGGCTTATATTGCGTCTTTCAACAGACTGATAGTGGAAACTCACTGGCCTGAGGACAAAAGGATTACGCTGTTTTATAGAGGTCTACACGGAGAGCTCAAAGATGTGTTAGCCCAAGCAGTGAATCCCCCACAAGATTGTTCGGACTATATAGACTTAGTCGTTCAAATAGATCACAGACTGCAGAACAGGAAGGCTGATCGTTCCAAGTTTGATGCTCGAGTATTTTCCAAACCACCAACTCCTTCCAAAGGAGTAGACTCTGGGGAACCCATGCAAAAAGGGGGTCTGAAAGGTCCTCTAACACAAAAGGAGCGGGAAAGGAGAAAACATTTGAAATTATGCCTCTATTGCGGAAACTCAGGGCACTTTCTTCGAGACTGTCCGGTGAAACCTGCCAAGAAGGCAGTAGGAGCTGCAGTTACCAAAGTTACAAACTCTGAGCAGGGAAACGACCTCGCCCGACAAGAATAGAGGTCCTCTTGCCGAGCGTGAAAACCAGTTCCGTGACCTCGCATTTCGTGATACCTATGGTCCTCATTAGCCCTGATAATCCGGATCGATTACATGCAATTGAAGCTTACGTCGACAGCGGTGCCATCAGCAATTATGTGGATCATGAAATAGTTTTGAGGATGAATCTAACTCTTTGTCCCAAGGCTGTAAAGGACGTCATTACTACGGTGGATGGTACGGAGATAGCCTCCGGGCCAGTAACGCATACCACTCAAGAAGTGACGCTAGTAAGTCAAGATGGACACCATGAGAAGATCGTGTTCGATGTGATCAAGGCCCCTCAGTTTCAGATTATTCTAGGAATACCTTGGTTAGAGAAACACAATCCTCTGATCGATTGGCGAGCAAGAACGGTCCAGTTTCCAGAATGTGTCTCTACTTGTCACCCTCCACCTGGTGTTGCACTGGCAGCAATTTCTTCAGAGACTCCCCAGTTACCTCCCGAATACCTAGAATACCAAGATGTTTTCCGGAAGGATCAGGCTAACTCTCTACCTCCTCATAGGTCTTATGACTGCCAGATCGACCTGATACCTGGATCTACTCCTCCTTGTAGTAGAATTTATGCCCTCACCGAGCCTGAGAACCTTCACCTTCGACAATACCTGGATCAATACCTGGCAAATGGGTTTATTCGTCCTTCCAAGTCCCCTGCTTCTTCAGCTTTGTTCTTCGTTCCAAAAAAGGAAGGAGACCTTAGAACTTGTATAGATTATCGCTCCCTGAACCAGATCACCGTTAAGAATAGATATCCGTTACCTTTGATCCCTAAACTCCTGGACCAAGTCAGAAAAGCATGCATATATACAAAGCTGGATCTTAGAGGAGCTTACCACTTGGTACGAGTAAAAGAGGGCGATGAATGGAAGACGGCCTTCCGCACCAAGTATGGGCTATTTGAATATCAGGTCATGCCCTTCGGACTTTGTAATGCCCCGGCCGCCTTTCAATATTTTATGAACGATGTCCTCAGAGAGCTCATAGATGTGTGTGTTGTTGTTTACATTGACGACATCCTCGTTTATTCTTCATTGGAATCTGAACATCGGAAACAGGTGAAAATGGTCCTCGAAAGATTGCGTCAACACAAACTTTTCGCTAAGTTGGAAAAATGTGTTTTCAACGTGACTGAAGTTGAATTCTTGGGATTCATATTATCACCTGGCGGAGTGCGTATGGATTCAAAGAAGGTCGATGCAGTTCTCAAATGGCCATCACCATCCTCCGTAAAAGGTGTGCAAAGCATGTTAGGCTTCGCTAACTTTTACCGCAGGTTTATCCCCAAATTCTCTCAAATAGTCCAGCCCATCACTGCCTTGTTAAAGAAAAACAAACGTTTTGAATGGTCTACCGAGGCGGAACAAGCTTTCCAGGATTTGAAGACTAAATTTATCTCTGCACCAATCTTAAAACACCCTCGCCCCGAACTCCCCTACATCGTGGAAACTGATGCTTCAAGCCTTGCCATGGGGCAGTTCTATCACAAAAGGACCCGGTAACCAATCAGTTGCATCCCGTGGCATTTTGGTCCCGCAAATTCTCGCCTCCTGAAATCAATTACACGATTACTGACAAGGAACTTCTGGCTATCAAGTCTGCCTTTAAGGCTTGGCGGCATTAACTGCTGGGGGCCCGACACACCGTTACTGTGATTACGGATCACCGAAACCTGCAATATTTGAAAACCGCAAAAGCCCAATCCTCTAGACAACTCCGTTGGGCATTATTCTTTGCCGAGTTTGACTTCATAATTACCTATCGACCTGGTACAAAAAACGGTAAAGCTGATGCCCTTTCTCGGATGGGAGTGGAAGAACACTTGATCAACCCTAAACGTGTACCAATCATTCCCGAACAAAGAATTCTGGGTGTAATCGCCACAGAATCCATAGAGGAAGTTAAGGATAAAGCCAGGCAACTTGTAACTCCAGCAGACATACAGAATTGGCATCTGCAGGGAAAGGACTTTGCAGTAAAGGACAACTTATTGTATTTCCAAGAACGATTATACCTACCCAGCACAGATTTACAGAAAAAAGTAATCTCTTGTTATCACGATTCTTTAATGGAAGGACATCCCGGTATAGCCAAGACCTCAGAAAAGATCAAGCGCTACTTCTGGTGGGCGTCTTGGAAAAAAGATATCAGAGACTTTATAATGTCCTGTGGAGTATGCGCCCAAAACAAGAGTCAAAAGGAAAGACCAGCAGGCCTCTTACGCCCTATTGACATCCCACCTCGCCCTTGGCATACGCTTTCTATGGACTTCATCACCGATCTACCTCCATGCTCTGGATACAATACGATTCTAGTAATCGTGGACTTATTCTCCAAGATGGCGCATTTCATTCCGCTCAAAGGCTTGCCAACAGCAGCAACTCTGGCCCGAGAATTTCTCGAAAACATCGTCCGACTGCACGGTTTTCCTTCGGTTCTAATTTCGGATCGAGGTAGTCAATTTATTTCTCATTTTTGGCGAAGTTGCTGTCGGTCGGCTCAAATTGATGTGAGACTATCGACCAGTCACCACCCTCAGACCGACGGACAAACCGAGAGGACCAATCAAACTCTGGAACAGTATTTACGCTGCATGCTGCAACAAACTGAAAAAACTTGGAAAGACATCCTTTGGATAGCCGAATATGCCTACAATAACTCTGTCCATTCGGGAACTGGGAAAACCCCATTTTTTCTTTTGTACGGCAGTCACCCTCGAACCTCGGAGTTGGATCCCCTCCAAGATCTTGAAACACCAGCAGTAGACTACCTGCATTCTACAATCACCCAAGCCTTTAAGGAAGCGGTTTCTCACCTTCAAAGGGCTAAAGAACAATACAAGAAAGGAGCAGATCAACATCGGAAGGAAGCCCCTCAATATCAAGTAGGGGATCAAGTCTGGTTATCCACCAAATATCTACCTCTAAAAGGGCCACGCACATTCAACCCAAGATACCTTGGTCCCTATTCCATCACTACCATAGTAAACCCAGTAGCGGTCAAGTTGGACTTGCCCCCGCACATGAAGATACATCCGGTCTTCCACGTCTCTCTATTAAAACCCGTGCAACCTCAAACCCGACTAACCAAATCTCCAAAACCTATCCTAGTTGATGGAGAACTCGAGTTTGAAGTCAAAAGCATTCTGGACTCCAAGATCTCCAAATCTAAACTATTCTACCTAATTGACTGGAAAGGCTACAGCCCCCAAGAGAGATCCTGGGAACCTGCTGAATATGTCCACGCTCCTCGCCTAATCAAAAGATTTCACCGAACATTTCCTGACAAGCCAAAAGCCCCGGAGAAGCCCGGTTTGGGAGGGGCCTTGAGGGGGGGTACTGTCATGATCTCTGCTTCCAAAAGGTCAGGGTTTTCCCAACTCCCTTGGAAGCAGATCCATAACCCAGGTTCCGAGTGCCAACCAGTCCCAATTGGGACCTTTTGGACCCAGTCCTGGCGCCAGTGGCACCAGGCTCATAAATATGCCCAGTCCCAGCGCTGGAAGCGCCGGGCTCATAATGCTTGGGTGGACTTACCTGCGGCAGACCATGCTGCTTACTTGCCTGCCAGTTGAGTCTCTGATCCTCTTCTGTTTGGAACTACTTTTCCTGTTGGGTGGGGCAGGAGCCACTCCCTAGATTCAGAACACTGGAACTCTTCTGGAAAGCAGGAACTCTTTTCTTAGGCGTGGCTGTGGAAGGAGACACCTAGGCACTACAGGAGGCTATTTAAACCACACCCGATGGATGAATCTTGCTTTGCGTTATTCTGCATCCTCAGCAGCAGAACGCTCATCGTGTCTTCTGCATCTGATCCTGGGCCTAAGGAAAAAGGCTTACCATTCTGAATCCAGTCTTCAGCAACACCTATAAAGACAAGAAAGAACAGGTTAGCATTACGGTCTTCAGTGACAGCTCTTCACTTACCTGGTCCATCGGCTGTCACCAACGCCTCGCGCTGCATTCCGGCATCTGAAAGACAAAGGCTTACCTACTCTTCGTGCGCTCCGGAGGTCTTCACACTGCATTCCGGCATCTGAAAGACAAAAGCTTACCAACTCTTCGCACGCTCCGGAGGCCTTCGGTGCTGCATCCCGCATCTGAAAGACAAAACAAGGTGCGTTTAAAGACATTGGGGAACTTTAATACTCACGTGCCATTACTCCTTTCCACATCTAACCCAGTGGGTATTCCGGCACCCTGCAGCCGCCCCGAACTTGTACCTGCAAAATAAAAAGACAGTTAGAGCGCATCGTGAAGCAGGCAACAAGCGCTTACTTACGTGCTTCCAGGCGCTTCTATTCATCACACGGGCTCCATCTTCAACTCACTTCAGCCCGCCATCCGCCATCGCCGGAACCCTGCAAAACAAGAGACATCATTACTAAAGACTTTAAAGACATTAGAATTACTCGAAACTTACCGTTCGTGCAGTAAACGACGGACAGCAGTCCTCTGAAGTCAAGAGGCCTGCTCCCCTTATCCAGTGAAGAAACTGGTTACAGCACCCTGCCTCGAGGCAGAAGGAGAGCACGGCGTTCACTTACCTAAGACATCTTACCCTTCGAGCCAGATATACAGTGCACAGAGGTCCAGCCCAAAGAGCCAGCCGTGTGTTACACATCACCTTTGAAGATACGGTATACGCCCAGTCAAGACCGGCGCCTCTACGGGAATCAGGTGAGCGTTACACATACCCCTGGTAGAATGGGCCCGCAAGCCAGCCGGTGGGTCCTTACCCGCCAAGCGGTAACACTCCGAGATGGCCAAAATAATCCAGCGAGACAAAGTCTGTTTCGTCACAGCTTGTCCCAAACGCTTTCCAGATTAACCAATAAAGAGTTGATCGTCCACTCTGAGCCAGGACAAGCGTGAAACATAAAAGCTTAAAGCTCTCCTAGGATCAAGCCTATGGAGCCTCTCCTCTTGCTTACCAGGATGCGGAGGAGGATAGAATGCCGGAAGAACAACCTTCTGGGCCAAATGAAATTCCGTCACTACCTTCGGAAGAAAAGAAGGACGAACTCTAAGGACAACCCTGTCCTTGTGAAATACAGTGAAGGGTGGCTTAACTGAAAGTGCCTGTAACTCACTCACTCTGCGAGCGGAAGTAAACGCAACTAAAAACACAGTTTTCAGAGTTAACAGCCTCAAAGGGCAAGAATGTAAAGGCTCAAATGGAGCACCCATAAGAAACTTAAGAACAAGGTTTAAATCCCAACCGGGCACCAGGAAAGGTGACGGAGGGAACACATTAGTGAGCCCTTTCAGAAACTGTGAAATTAAAGGGATTTTAAAGTAGGAACACTCTTCAGACGAGCGCTTAAAGATGGACAGCGCCGTCAGGTAACCTTTACTGGTACCCACTTGCAAGCCCCTGTGGGCCAAAGAAAGTAAAAAGGACAGAACCATGGGGATGTCACATGCAAAAGGATCCACATTCTGAACTCTGCACCAGTCGCAGAACTTACGCCAACGGCAACGGTACAGAGACTTCGTTGCTGGCCTTCGGTCCGAGAGCAACACCTCCATCACGTCTTCAGGGAGGTCCCAATCCTTATACCTCAACCTTTCAGAAGCCAAGCGTGAAGGTTAAGGGATCTGACCTCTGGATGGAGAACCTGACCCCCCTCCCGTGAGAGCAGATCGTCTCAGTAGGGAAGACGACGTGGAGGGCAGATGGACAAGTCGAGAAGGTCCGGGTACCACGTCCTCCGAGCCCACGCCGGAGCAATGAGGATCATCCGGGAACCGAACTTCCGTAACCTCCGCAGCACTTGCGGGATGACGGGGACTGGAGGAAACGCGTACAGCAGCGGGAATGAGCACTCCACCACGAACGCGTCTCCTAAGGCTCCTTTTGGAGGAAATTCCCGCGAGCAGAACCTCTCGCACTTCCGGTTGACACTGGAGGCGAAGAGATCCACTTGAGAGGTCCCCCAAAGGGTGAAGATCTCCAGGAGAATCTCCTGAGCCAACTCCCACTTGTGAGAGATCGTGCTCTGCCTGCTCAGAGCGTCCGCCGTCACGTTTTCATCTCCGGCCAGATGAACTGCCGAGATCGAAACCTCCTGCTGGATGGCCCAGAACTCGAGCTGCATCGCCTCCCTGCACAGAGGAAGTGACCCTGCCCCCCCCCCATTTTTGTTGAGGTAGTGCATGGCCACTGTGTTGTCCGTCAGGATCAGGACATACTTTCCTCGCACAGTCGGCAGAAAAGCCTTCAGGGCTAACCTGACGGCCCTCAGCTCCAACAGATTGATATGGAGTCTGGACTCCGATGGAGACCAACGACCGCTGACTGTCAGCCCGTTGGCATGAGCTCCCCATCCCGTGAGGGATGCATCCGTCACGATCATCACCTCCGGCCCGGGAAGCCAAAATGGAGCCCCCTTCATCAAGTTGCCTTCGACGGCCCACCACAGAAGGTCCCGGGCGACCGAGGGCGGCACCTGAACCGGGTCCGACATCCTGCCGGAGGACTGCGACCATTGCATATTGAGTGCCCACTGCAAAGATCTCATCCGCAGGCGAGCCTCTGGCACCAGAAGAATGCAGGATGCCATGAGGCCGAGCAACCTCAAGAACTCGAACGCTGGGAGCGTCTGGGCATGCTGAAACTTGTGCACCATCTGCTGAATGTGAAGAGCCCTCACCTGGGGAGGAAAACACCTCCCCAGGGAAGTGTCGAGCACTGCTCCGATGTACTGGAGCCGCTGTGTTGGCGTCAAATGGGACTTCTTTAAATTGAGGGAGAAGCCCAGCCTGTGAAGGGCGTGGCAGGTGGCGGACAGATGATCCAGGACTTGCTCGGGAGAGCTCCCCCTGATCAACCAATCGTCCAGGTAGGGGTAGACGTGAATCCCCCCTTGCCTGAGATGCGCTGCCACCACCACCATGAGCTTGGTGAAAACCCTCGGGGCGGAGGTCAATCCGAACGGCAGGATCCGAAACTGAAAGTGCGAGTCGCCAACCGCGAACCTCAGGTACTTCTTGTGCTTGGGATGGATCGGCACATGGAAGTAAGCATCCTTGAGGTCGAGAGACACCAACCAGTCCTGAAGCTGAAGGGCCTGGAGGACCTGAGAGAGAGTAACCATCTTGAACTTGTCCTTCCTTAGGAGTTTGTTCAAACCGCGCAAGTCCATGATGGGTCTCAATCCCCCGTCTTTCTTCGAAATCAAAAAATAAGGGGAATACCATCCCTTGTTCCTCTCCGCTACAGGCACCAGTTCTATGGCGCCTTTCTCCAGCAGGGCTTGAATTTCCTGCGCAAGGAGCGGATCCGGACTCTGCAAAGAGAGGTTCCCCGGTGGATTGTCGCGAGGCCTGTGCCGAAAGGGAAGACAGTAGCCGTGGGTTATGATCTCCAGAACCCACACATCTGAAGTAATGGCACACCACTATACAAGATGCTGCGCCAGCCTTCCCCCAACCGGCGAACCATGGGACATGGCCTCATGACTGAGTGGTAGCGGCTGCGGCGTTACCTGAGGGCAAAGAGGCAACTGCCCGAGAGGCCTTGGCACCACAGGTACCCTGTCGTCCACCTCTGGTACCCCTGCGTTGGCCTCTTTGACTGCCAGCTCCTCTCGCTTTACTAAAGGACGGGTAATAGCGAAAGGAACCACCCCTCCATTGCTGTCCCCTAGGACGAAAAGGCGGAGGTTGGCGAACTGCAGCGCCCAACAACTTCGCTGCAGCTTTTGAGGTCTGCAACCTCTCAAGGTTCTCGTCAACCTTGCTGCCAAAAAGGTGTTCGCCGTCAAAGGGCGTGTTGAGGAGCCGGGACTGCACATCAGGAGCAAAACCCGACTTCTGCAACCACGCAAACCTGCGTATCACGGTGCTCGCCGCCATGGATCTGCTGACGCATTCAGCCAAGTCCAAACCCGACTGAACGGACTCACACATGGCATCCTTACCATCCTGGACCATAGCAAGGAAACCATCCCGTTCGTCCCCTTCGGGAATATGTTCAGCCGCTAACGCAACACAGTTCCACAGAGTGTGCGTGAAACGAGACAAGGCACAAATGGAGTTGGCCGCCTAAAGCGCCATACCACCAGAAGAAAACACTTTCTTCGCCCAGCCATCAAAACGTTTGTCATCCCTATCAGGAGGGATGGTAGGGTACGACGCCTGCTTTGCCCGGGCCGTGGCCGCCTGCACCACCAAACTCTCCGGAGTGGGGTGCCTGGTCAAGTAGCAGGGGTCGCTACTGGCTGGTATTTTCGCGACAAGGACCTGCCCACCGCCGGGAGACTCTCCGGAGCAGTCCAAGCCGCCGCCACCCTTCTCTGTAAAGCCATATGGAACAGCAGTACCGGGTCAGTTGGGGGACCAACATCAAGGATGTCCGTGAGATCATCCTGCACAAAATCCCCTGGGGGAGCAGACTATCCCAAGTACTCGGAAACCCTAGCCATAAGGCGTCGGTACGAGGAATCGGTATTAGAGCCAGGCTCGCGCCTACAAAACTCCACCTCCGGAGAGGTGTCCAGTCCCCTGGCATCATGCAGTGACTGCCTCAAATCGTCAAACTGACTATGGCCCGAGACAATTTCATCTGGAACCTGACTAGGAACCAGGCCATCAGAATCCTCATCCATCTCCGAAATATATTACAGGTGGCGAAAAGAAGGCACCCGAGAGTGCTTGCTCTTAACCAGAGCCTTCCTAGGGGGTTCCCCCGTGCCACGGGGTACCTCCGACACCCCGGCCTCGAAAGGCGTTGAGGGCGTTGAGTGAATCGGCGCCGGCGTCGAGAGAACAGGCATCGGCGCCGAGAGGATCGGCGTCGACGTCGAGTAAATCGGCATCAACGTCAGATGCTGGCGGAGTCAACACAGTCCTCGAAGCCGGAGCTCCGAGCGTGTCCTTCGACGACCTGAGCGTCGACGGCTTCGACGACTTCCTCGGAGCCGGAGCCTCGAGAAAGCCTGTCGACGCCCTCGACGCCTCAGACGTCGATGTCTTCTTCGAAGACATCACAGGTGCACACGGTCTCGAACGCGTCAAGGACCGGGACCTGGAACGGGTACGTCGAGAACGACTCCCCTTGTCCGAACGGGACCTCTCCCGTGACTCGTGCCGACCACTCTTGCGAGCAGTGTCTCTCGACCTCTCACGACCGACCCCACTTGGGGGCACGGACGGCTTAGTACCCTGCGACTCGAGAATTGCCAGCATTTTCTTCCCAAAGGAAGCCCATTCCTCCGGCGTCGCACGGCTGGTGGGGTAAGCGACGTGCTGGGCAGAGTCCTCCGAAGAGGACCTGGAAGACGACCGCTGTCGGCGCTTCCGAGAATGCTTCGAAGAGGCCGAGGAGTGGCGAGACCGACTCCTAGAAGGAGACCCACAAGACTTCCGACGATGACGCGGAGAGTCTCCTCTCGAATCATCCGTCGAAAGCCCCGCAGACTTCGACTTCCGGGGCTTGGACACCCAACCTACCGACAACTTCTTACGTTCACGTAAGGCTTTGGACGTGAGCGACTGGCAGTCGATACAGTCATCCGTGTCGTGGGCCTCCCCGAGGCACCAGAGGCAGGCGTCGTGCGAGTCCATCACCGACATCTTGGACCCACACTCCCCGCACTTCTTGAAGCCCGGACGCGGGGTCGAAGACGAAGTAGAAGACATCTTCACACGAAGGATTGTCTCACAAAAACGAACAGGTTCGAACAACCGAGAAGAACAGAACTCCAAAGAGTCGAGGCGTTAACCGAGATTCACGAAGCAACACGTTCGCGGAAAAAACGGAACTGAGGCTACGGGCGTCGTGCGTCCCACATATCACATCGGATGACGTCAGACGTCGGAGGAGGTCCTCGACGACGGCGCATCGACGCAGGACGCAGACGCCGAAAAAAGTTTCCAAAGCAGCACAGCTGTGGTGATTACATGTCATAGATATAGAATACGTCGGAGGACCCAATCCCCTCGAAACAAATCTGTTTTTAGATGGGTCATCGGCAGGGGTGGCTTTGCCTCTGATGTTTCCTAGGTGGAGTGCTTGAAATATCTCCTCTCCTATTTCTTTACTGCACTCTGGATTGAAAACTCTTGACGCTCTGAGGCTGCCTATTTCTATCACTCTTCTGTGTGAAGGAATAACGTAGAGGGGCTGGCTGCAGAATCATCAACTGGGGTTTGCAGTTATGGTGCTAGTTTCTAATTTTTTCGTAGCTCATCATTGGTGGAATGATGGCATAAATAAAGGCCATCAAAGGGTGGATGTCTCATCTTTTCCTGGGCCTAGTGGATAAGCTTAGCCCTAAGCACATTGTCCTAGTATCAGTCTTGACACCATAACTATGTACAAGATATTGTACTCTAAATCTCAATCATCATGCTTCTATCAGCACCAAAACAGAAGGTCAAGTTCCTGTCACAGTTTTGTGATGAAGGCCGCCATAATCGCTTCAGAATTTGCATGCCGCAAGTGTAGTGAGCTGTTGATGTGCACTTTCTTTCCCTGCTTGTCTAAAGCCTTCCCTTTCTTACCTGATGGAGTGAGAAAAGCCTGCCTTGACTGGAAAGATGAAGGGGTACTACCTTGTACCAAAGCCGCTGATACTACACCAGATCATAGGGATGAATTGGAAGCCAATTTTTCCTGTTGCCAGTATATGGGGCCTTTGCCAAATTATGCGCCCTCCTTGAGGACATGAAGGCTGAAGGGGCATCCCTTACATCCTGTATTGAAGGGAGGGTCAGTGCTAATACCATTGATGTGAATGGAGGAGTGAAGATAACGTCCAAATCTAAACATTCCATGACTGATAGCATCCTCTTATAGAAGGATCTTACTGAAAATGGAAGACTGAAGATCCTCCTCGGCTTTCCTTTCATAATCATCCTGACCTGTGCCCAAGGCTGAACACTTAGGTTTTAGAACTGGAGATGGATAGGATGACCTATCCCCTGACAATGGTGTAGAATGTGAATCAGCACTCAACACCGAGGAAGTAGCCAGTCGCCTGATCCTTTGATACCGAGGTGGTGGAGGGGGGAGATGCCAGTGGAGCCACAGGGGGCTGATCAATCACTTGCGCCACTATACCCCTAAAATATTCCTCCTCTGAGGGGAGGTGATGAAGATCCTGAATCTGGCCAGCAAAACGGGCTCATCATGGAGTGGTCTGGTCCTCGGTGCTGATATGGGCCCTTAAGGGAGGCTGGCGTTATATCTACAAGGCCCAGGTGGGCCTAGAAGTCTGAAGAGAGGAAAGAGAGTAAGGATCCCTAAAGATGATCGTTATTTAAATTTTTTGGAAAGAGCAACTCTGCTAAAATGAAAAGTAGGAGCAGACCGAATTGGCATTATCGCAGATGCGTGCGTCATGCATTGATAAAACCTTCATGCTTCACTCAGGTACTGCTAGGTTCAATGCACCTTTCTTTGACAACACAAGTGAAGTTTTCCTTTTGACCATTTTAAAGAAATTGTGTTGGGAGACCAACTGAGTAACTTTTTTTTTTCTCTGACGGTGCCTAAAGATGGATCTGAACCATAACATTTCAAGCAGTAACCTCTAGCAAATACATTATTATGGCAGATAAAGCTTCTCGGTTTGTAAAGGGGGCGGGTGGGGGTGGGGTGCGTTCGTGTGCGTGTCCCATAACACCTAAAGCACTAGTCAAATCTTGTACTATTTGTCCTCAAGACCTCTATGCCAGATGTGAGGTTTTACATGGAACTAAGAGCTGAATGCTTTCGGGAAGTCTGTTGCATACCCTATTCAAACTGTGGTGACTTTATTAAAAAGTTTGAGGTTCCTGAGCACTTTTTGAGCTAAAACAGTTGCTACTGACAGGCTACCCTGATGGAAGAAGTAAAATTAAGATCTGTAGTTCTAACTGCAGAGGTGCACTTCAGGTTCAGTATGAAAAAACTATGGCAGTTGGACAACCTGTGGCCTTCCAGATGTTTTGGCCTTCTACTCTTGTGATTCCTCACCATGGAACTTACAGGACAATATGTCTCGAGGGCCCCACTCCACTCTGTGTATCAAATCTTGCATGTCTGATGTGGAAAACACAAGTTCCTGTCAGGTTGCCACAGGCAAATTCCTCGACTGAGGGGTGTGATGAATCCAATAGTCATCACAGATTCCCCCGGCAGTGACCTCCTTCCATGTGACCAGGGGACGGCATCCACTACCTGATCCTGACCCTGGAGGTGGCTATATGTGGGAGGAAACAACTACCAGGTAGATGTCATGGCTTCATTGGATGAGACGAGGTATCCCCCATTTTTCCATAAGGAAGACCCCCTGTCACCCAATACCCTAATGGTCTATTGCCATGTATCTGTACTCCCCTATAGAGTAAATAAAGGCACATTTTCCCAACACCCTTTAGGACATTACCTGAAGAATAAATGCTCCAGAAAACCATTGTCAGTGCTGGTTTTCCTTAATGTAAAACTGATCTTCCATATGGCATCAATGAGAAAAAACCTCCAAGAGATATGAATCAGAAACCAGCAATGAACTTCAATTCCCACAACCACCTAAAACACCAGTTAATATCAGTGGACTTCAAAATCCAACAACCACCTAAGTACTGAGATGAGGAGAATGAAGGAATTGATGCAGAGCAGTAGGAGCGTCAAGCTTGGTGAACGTGCAAGTTGTTTGGTGGAAACACCCGTCAGCAGGACCTTTAAAAATGGTAACCAGACTTTGAGAGAGCGCTCAGGAGAAGATGTGGCATCTCCATTGAAGGAGGGCAGATGCTGGAGGCACCAGCCAGTGTGCAGAAGCTGCAGGCACAAACCAGTGTGCGGAAGCTGGAGGGGTGGCCAAGCAAAGGAGCTTGGAAGGCAAGAAAGAAAGTAACATGGTGCGAGCACGCCGTGCCTCGGAGAAGCCAGCAACCGCGAGAGGATTCCTGGACGTCTGGCAGTCGAGTGAAGCAGCCTCCACGTGGTCCTTAAGCTCAACGGTCTAAGTCTCCAGTCCAAACGAAGATATAAAGATAGGGCCACTAAGCTTGTCACGGAAGAGGGTGTCCCAGTGAGGTGATAGGCATCTATCTCAAGGGGGACTCCTAGATAATGGGGGATCGACCGGGGTGGTAGGAGGGATGGTCCCAGTACTTGGAATCTGGGGAGGGCAGGGGAAGTGCTCGGCCCGCACTGCTGTTCTCCGGGAGTTAAACAAGACTCAGCCCCCATGGCTGAGAACATGGGAGGGGGAAGGTGAGCCGAGTTTAACCAGAGGAGTTGGGGGAGGCGGAGGGTGGAATAGTGAAGGGAGGGAGGGCTCGAGAGGGAGGGGGAATCGCTGCATCCCAGAAGCACACAGGCCAAAAATGGGGATGGGTAGCAATCAGGGGATTGACTTGCTTTCACTGACTATCAGGGGGTTGAATAAACCTACCAAAAGGCAGAAGGTAGAAGGTCTCTTGCAAAAGGCGAAACCTGGAATATTGACTCTCCAGGAGACCCACATCTGTTTAAAAGATAAACACAAATTGAGGATAAGAGGTTACCCCCATGTGCTGCAGGCAATGATAGTGGTAAGACGTGAGGGGTCCTCATAGCGTTCAGGGACCTAGCTGATTTGAGAATTACCGGGACGATGGCAGATAAAGAAGGTAGGTTCCTTTTTGCCCAGATTCAATGGGGAGGCAATTGCAAATCGTTTACAATCGTCACGGTGTATGCCCCTAACACGGGACAAGACAGGTTTTGACGCGGGTGTTGGAGAAGCTGGAGAAATATATGAAGGGATAGCGCATAGTAACAGGGCACTTGAACATGGATTGGTACCTTAAGGCGGATAGAAGCGCTGGCATGACCTACACAACCAAGGGCCCAACCTAAAGCCTGCGTGCCAGCATGAACCGGTTAACACTGGTCGATGCCTGGCACGAATCGAAAGGGGGGGCTAACGGTATACATTTTATTCTTATGTGCAAAGAACATTCTCAAGGATTGATTAGATCTGGGTCTCCACCAAGTTGCTGGGTCAGGTACGGAAGATGAACTGGGGCTCATAACTTTGTCGGATCACGCTCCCCTGCTGCAGGAATTCCAATGGGAGAGGGGCGGGGGTCAGGGATGTGGCAGTGGCAATTCCCTCCACACTTGTTGCGGGACAGGATGATTTGTAATGCATTGCGAGACACCATTTGAGAATTTCTTGAAAGAAACAAGACCCCGGCACTGCAGGTAGTATGGGACACTTTTAAAGCAACTACGCGGGGGGAATTTATAGCAAAAAAAAGCACTGCTAGACAAGCAGGAAAATGCTTTACAGGAAGATTTAGAACCACGCTTAATGGGATGATGGCTACAATGGAAACGGACAAAGGGGTATCACTCAAGAAGGAATATAGACACCTCAAAGGTCAAATTAACATTCTACAGATTAAACAAGCAGAAAGATTGATACTATTTTTGAGGCAGCGATACTATGTACAGGCAAAAAAGGCTGATCGACTCTTAGCGCGTCAAGTAAGGAAAAAAGAGGCAGCTAGAGCGATCCTCTGCATTCAAACATCTACGGGGACTGTCACCTCTGTATCGGAGGAGATCCTTCAGGCCTTTACGGTACGGAGTACTAATCAGCTTTGTACTCCTCGGAATCCACAAACTAGGCATATCAAGAGGCCTAGCCAAGATCCAAGATCATGCCCATTGCAGAGACTAGATCAAAGTGAAAGGGAGAGCCTGGAGGGAGAGATCACAGAGGATGAGGTTCGGGCCCCCGGCCCGGATGGATTCCCGGCAATGTTTTATAAGATATTTCAAGATACTCTGGCCCCGATGATGACATCTCTCTTTAACTCCTTTTCCATTTCGGGGCATATCTCCAAGACCATGGAAGAGGTGAAAGTGGTTCTATTCCCTAACCTAATAAGGACAAAACCCAGTGTGGCTCGTATCGCCCTATTGCTCTAATACATTTAGACCTGAAAATCTTCACTAACATACTAGCATCCAGGTTGGACAAAATAATCCTGGGGTTGATCCACCCGGATCAAGCAGGCTTTATGAAGGGGAGACAAACATTCGATAACACGAGGCGAATATGTCATCTGATAGAAAAAGTAAATAAGACCGGCCTCTCCACTGGGGTACTGGCCCTGGATGCGGAGAAGGGCTTTGATCGCGTAGAATGTTCATTCTTGTTCCTCACCATGGAGGCTATGGGGTTCAGTCCCGGTTTTCTCCGCTTGGTCAAAGCAAGCTATGGGTCACCAGTGCTAAGGCTCGCCATAAATGTGCACATCTCCCAGACAATACGGGTGTCCAGGGGTACCAAACAGGGTTGCCTGCTAGATGCCTGCTAACCCTGGTGTTATATGCAGTATATTTAGAACCTTTGTTAGCTAAGATCAGAAAAGAGATGGGGATAAAAGGGGTTATATTCAGGGGGGCAAGAACATAAGGTGATGGCCTTCATGGATGACCTACTGGTGATGCCGACGGACTTGAATTCATCAATCCCGACATTGTCGACACATTTGGGGGAATTTGGCAAAGTGGCGGGTCTGAAGATCAACAATCAAAAATACGAACTAATGGTCCTACGGGGCAAATGGTGCCACTTTCTGATTCATTACATACTGGGCAGTTTGTGCGATCAGTGTTTCTCAAAATTATAGTTCTGCCCAGAGTAGTGTACTACTTTCAAACCCTCCCCCGAGCGATCCCTCAGACATTCTTCAGGACCCTGAATAAACTGGTGGGAATTTTCATCTAGCAAGGGAAGAATCCACGGATGGCATGGAAACTTCTCAACTTCCTAACATATTTCATAGCAACCCAGTTAAGGGTTATCCACGAGTGGTTTAATGGGAACCCTGGCAAGATTTGGCAACGGATGAACAGAGCGGTTGTGGGCAAACCCCTCGAAGTCTTGTGGTACTCAAAAGCGGATAGACCCCCTCCCCCATGTGTATATGTATAGAAGCCGGATAACGACTCGAGCAGGTGAAACATGGGATATATTGGTCAAGAGGACTGGTAATACAATCTTCCCATCCCCGTTTACTCCCTTGCTGCGCAGTCCCCAATATACCCCGAGATTGGAGAAAGCTGCCTTCACCAGGTGGGAAGAAGCAGGCTGCAGTTGAGTGAGGGATATGATGGAAGGGCAGGAGGTCATGTCGTTCCACCAATGCAAACAATTCATCGGGTTGCGGGTGAAGAATAGGCTTCAGCATGCACAGCTGAAACATTGGTTACTAGCTCCGGGCATGAAACAATCTATTACTAGGGAACTCACACCGCTAGAAAAATATTTACTTTCAAACTTGGGAGATCGCCAGATAAGTAAGCTGTACAAAATGTTCTCCCTCCCAGCTGCCCAGACACAATGGACCTACATGAAACAATGGGCAAACTTATTACCCCTTCCAATCTCTGAGGAGCAATGGTGGGAAAGTTTGGTAGAGGATCCCAAAGTTAATGAGGGGGTTACAGATCCGGGAAATGTGGATGAGGATTTTAGTGCAGTGGCATTAACACCAGAGAAATTCCATACATTCTATCCCTCGACATCCCGGGCATGTTGGCAAGGCTATAAGGAGGTTGACACTTGGGTGCATATTTGGTGGACATGCCCGGTCCTGAAACCGTTCTGGGACTCTGTTAATGGTGCAATGAAATCCATCTTTGGCTCCCAAATCCGATTAGAGTATGAGGAATCTATGTTGGGTCTGGGCGATGTGTTAGATATACTTCTGTCTATATCTCCTTGATAGCTCAAAAATGGAAACAAACTCTGGTCCCCACTGAACAAGAATGGATAGCAAAGATGTGGCACTACACTTCATTAGAATGGGTAACATACACTATTCATGGGGATTATGCTAAACGTAAGGAAGATTGGGACATGGTTCTGGACTTTCTTCATAAGGACTATCGAGAACAATGGTATCCTCAAAGAATCCTCCTGTTGGATATATTGTAGACTTTGGCCCTTATGTGTAATATACTTTGAGACATTGGATATACTTTTCAGCGATCGGGGGAGGGGTAGTGGGCGGATAGGGGTGGCGGGGATTGTTACTGTTCACATTTTTTTTAATGGCAATAAAAATAGGTTAAAAAAAAAAAGCATCCACCTGTCAAGTAGTTTTCTAAGTGAACATACTGAATGTGCGTTACATAAAAAGCACAAAAACCACTTGTGATCCACCCCTAGGCACTCCAGGCTTAAATCATGTGTGCCCACAGCAGAAAAACTGTGCTGCATGACCAACATGGCGTAAAGCTTTTTCCCCTGGGCTTAAACTAGGATCCCCAAAATCAAATGAAAATGTTGCACAACATGGAAAAGCAGCTTCCCAGTCCACTTTGAGAAAAGGACTGTGGTTTGGGGCGGGGTGCATGCGCAAGCTAGGCACAAAAAATCTTTTTCACAGGACATTTTTGGTTATTTCTATTTTGTGGAAAGAGCCATTCTGCTTAAGACTGAGTGCAATTGGATCCTGTTCCACTAATGCAGTACTAGGTTCATTGCACCTTACCTTGACAACATATTTGAAGTTTTCCTTTTGACCATTTAGAAGCAATTGTGCCTGTAATAGTGTTTGAAGACAAGGTAACTTCAAGTCGGCTCAAGTTGAATTACATCTAACCGCCCCCCACCACCTATCCCTAGTCTGGATCCTACTCCAGTACCACCTACCTCCACTTCCACTTGTATATGCTGACATGTATCACACCTATTCGCTGTTTCTGTAACCATGTAAGATACTGTAACCAACTTGTATATTTTGTATATCTTTCATTGTGTAATCGCTATTTATACTGTTATGCTAAGTATGTAACCTGTCAAACAAGCTTCGCATTTTCTGTAACTGCTGCGCCCTGCTACCCCTGGGTCTGGTGCGCATTACAAATGAATAAACTAAACTAACTCTGCTTGCTTTCTTGAAGCACTTGCCTAGAGAAGATTCTGAGATCCAATATTCTAAAGCAGCAACCCCTAGTAAGTACACTATTATGGCAGATGAAACGTCTCAGCTTGTAAAGGGTTCCATTACAATGTTTGTGGCGATTGACACGAAAAGTCCTTGTCAAGTCTTGAAGTATTTGTCCTCAAGACTCGTTTGGCAGAAGTGAAGAGTCAGATTAAGGGCTGTTTCTCACTTCGGAGATGCACATCAAGTTGTGCATAAAAACTCCATGGAAGGCAATCCTTGGCCTTCCAGATGTTTTGGCCTATGATCTGCGCCTTGATGGCCACTGATTCAGAGCGCATAAATGCAAAAATAAATGAACTCCCATGATGCCTCGCTACTGACTAGGCTGATGAGACTTGCAGGCCATTCCCTATGGATAGAAGAATATTGTTTGTTTATTGTATTTATTCGGATAGAGGAGAGCTTCAACCAGAAGCTCTGTAAATGTGATGCAAGGGCAAATAAATTTAACAAAGTGCAACAGGGTGTCATTAGGACAGCAAGAGGGGGCAGGACTGACAGAGTAATACGTCTGTCATTACTGTATTACATTTTTGAGGATGTATATGTGCTTTAAGATTATCATAAGCCGGATCTTCGTATATTTCCTGCTTTTCACTGAGTCGGTTGGTTGCTGGCCTGCTCTAACTTCTACCTTCATCCTCCAGAACAGGCTGAATAATTTGGGTGGATGTTGATCCCCACTCCCTACAGGTAAGTCCATGTGTGCTATTTGTTCTCATGTATGCTTGTCAGCTTCCATCTACTGGCTCGAGATCGCCTGGAAATGCAGTGGCATTGTGATGCCTTTTGCCCACTTTTTTACTTGTAAGCACATTGAGGCTTTCTACTAGAACTGTGTTGTTTCCACTTGAAAATGGCTGCAGCCTTCATCGGACTGGAAGGCCTCAGAGTATTGCCATGGAGCCCGCACAACGTGCTCCTGATTGGCTCTGAGTGCCATCTTGGGCCAATCCAGGAGCCGGCAGGCGTGAGTCAGCCCACAGCACGAAGGCCCACGCTAAGGCCCCTGTCTGGTCTTTCAGCTATTCTTTTCTGCTTTTCACTGAGTCGGGTGGTTGGTGGCCTGCTCCAACTTCTACCTTCATCCTCCACAACACGCTGAATAATTCAGGTGGATGCTAAATCCCACTCCCTCCAGGTAAGCCCATGCAGGTTATTTGTTCTCATGTATGCTTGTCAGCTTCCATCTACTGGCTGAAGATCGCCTGGAAACACTGTGACGTTGTGATGCCGTTTGCCCACTTTTTTACTTGTAAGCACATGCAGACTTTCTATTAGAACCGAGTTGTTTCCACTTGAAAATGGCTGCAGCCTTCGTCGGCACTGGAGTGCCTCTGAGTATTGCCATGGAGCCCGCACAACGTGCTCCTGATTGACTCCGAGTACCAGCTTGGGCCAATCCAGGAGCCAGCAGGCGTGAGCCGGCCACCAGCATGGTAAGGCCACTAACTGGCCGTGGCCGCAGGGGCCTGGTGTCGCATGTCCCTCCCCCCGTCCGCTGTGCTCCTGGCCCGGTCCCAATCCTCTGCAGTTGATGGTAGGAAAGAGCTACCAGGTGCCAATTCCCTGATGCCCTCTGGGCCAACACCTTATCTTGATCCCGGGTCCTTCTACACACAAGCCCCCCCCTTGCCTTCTGGCACACGTAACAACCCCCCCCCATCTTTGCAATTTGGCCATTATCTTGTCTTGGCACCCTGTGGGCACTTTACTCCACACCTTCACTGCTGCCTCCATTTCTACGCTGCCTCCTTCAGCCTGCACACTGCCCTGATTGATTCACTCTAGGTCGGCAGTCTACTCCTCTTCTATCCTGCGCAACCTTGAGGCATTCTCCATGCTCTGCACCGCCAAACTTTCCTTGCATTAACTGACTGTCAGCTACTGGATTTGCTACGCCTTCCTTGGACCTTTCACCCTTGGTGGCTCACCGGCCTGTCTCGAACTTCTTTGCATTTGTTTGACGCCTTCCCCCACTATTCCCACAATGAACTTAATGCCTCTCCTTCTCCCTATTCTGATAACCAAAATACGATGCCCTGTATTTTGAATGTCGGGTTGCTTTTATGAATCCCTATTAACTGCTGCATTTACTGGACGGCTTGAAACTCTAAATTACATGTGCTTGTAAAATCGCACTCCAACTGATTTTTTACTGCATTTTAGTGCTCTGTTGAATTTTGAATTTAGATTTTTTTTAAACATGCATTTTAGTGCATTGCCTGAATCTCGAATTTAGATGTGTTTTTCTAACCTGCATTTTAGTGCTCTGCCTGAATCTCGAATTTAGATTTTTTTTTAAACCTGCATTTTTATGCATTGCCTGAATCTTGAATTTAGATGTTTTTAAAAAACTTGAATGTTTGTCCTCTGCCTGAATCTCAAATTTAGATGCGTTTTACTAACCTGCATTTTAGTGCTCTGCCTAAATCTCAGATTTAAATTATTATTTTTTTAAACCTGCATTTTAGTTCATTGCCTGAATCTCAAATGTAGATGTTTTTAAAAAACCTCCGTTTTTGTGCTCTGCCTGAATCTAGAATTTAGAGGTGTTTTTTATATAGTTGTATTGCATTGTTTTGCAGGAATCTACCTCATGTGTTCCTGCTTGGCTGCTAGGCCGCCTGGTGAGTTCCTTTGTGCACTGTGTAGCTATGTTTTGTCCCCCACCCCTGAGCATCCGTCTATCCCCCCTCCCTGTGGTGCTCTCCATTTCACCTACTATTCTAATTGCTACTCTAATCTATCCTCCCTCTCTTTTTAAGCCTTGAAGAAAAACGTTTAAGAAGGGTCTCCTGGTCTCAAACTCAGATCTGCCTATTGCTGACATCTATGTCAATACTCTCTCCAGGCAGACTGTGGCTGGCAGTCTCTTTGTCATTCCCTCCCCTGACCTAAGGACTCACCATATGGTTTCTATCCTCTCCCCTTTCTCTTCTTCATCCATTAATGGAGGAGCCAGATGGGAAGTGCTCTTGGCACACTTCCAATAATCCAGGTGCATCATCAATGTCTACTTGAATGGCACTATCATGACACAGGTATTTGAGCCCAACCTCTTCCTCCTTGATAGGCGGCTCCCATCTCTCATTAACTTCCTCCCTTCTCCTGCCAATCCTCTGTCTTCCACGCCCCCCTTCCACTTTGCCCGTTCTGGTGGTGGTACCTCAACCCTGTACCCCTCCTTGGAAAACCTTTAAAGGTGGCAATCAGCTTCACTTGGCTATCCTCAATTCTTGTTCCGCTGTCAAGCATGCCTCCGACATCTGTCACCTCTTTGAAGACCTTGACATCCTCACGCTCACCGAGACGTGGTTCAATGCCAGCTCTGTCACTTCTTTTGAAACCTTTCTTCCTGAGGGTTATAAGATCCTCTCTAAGGCCTGGACTAATCAGCGTCGAGGTGGAGTGGTTCTTGTCTTCTATGAATGGATCCCTACCTCTATCATACCCATTCAATCCTAATCCTCCTTTGAATGTCTTGTCTACAAGCTCTGCATCACTCCTATCCTGCCAATCACTCTCACCACCATCTACAGGACCTATGGGCTGGTCTCCCTCCTCCTATCTGAGTGAGCCGACCTCACTGCTTCTCTCCTGACCTCTAGCTCTAAGCTCCTTCTCCTTGGAGATTTCAAAATGAATCTTGACTCTCCTGATGCGTCCTTATCCTTCCACAACCTCTGGGACTCTTTCTCCCTCACCATTCTTCCCTCTGGTCCCACTCACTCAGCTGGACACCATCTTGATGGACTAATCTCAGCTGACCTCTCTCTCCCTAACCCTCCCAGTACACCTCTCTCATGGTTTGATCATTCACTTATCTCCTCTCATCTGGAGCTCCTCAGCTCCCCGGCTAAGCCTCTGCCCGCAGTAAGGAAGGCATGGTATCACAAGTATGACACTGACACAAGAGGTACACGTTTCAAAACCTTTATTACATTCCTTCAGTTTGGAAAAACTCCTACGTTGCCCTATAGCTATGATGGGAGTTGTCTCTACCATCAAATAATAAAGAAAACACAGTCCTAGTCAGTCTATGTCAAAACAAAATGGCCTATACTAAAAGAAACTCATGCCTGCCCTATCTCTTATACAAAAAGTGTGTAAAGGGGAATGTGTATACAAAGGAAAGTTAGTGTTATAACAATGGATCAAGATGGCTGAGTCAGCTCTCCTCCACACGTTGGACAGCATGCAGTAAGGCAGCCCCCGTGGACAGGATGACACACTCTGGCTCAGGTTATTGAAAAAAAGGCAGTTCAAAATGTGGGTCGCAGCCCGCTTGGCCTTCCATGTTAGTCACTTGTTTTTTTGGTTCACCAAAGGTTCTTTCACAGTTCAACAAAAGTTCACGTAAGTCTTCTTCTGTCGGGCTTGCGCCTCTCAAGGCATCATCAGTTCACATAGGTCTCCCTCAGTCGGGCCTGGAACTCTCAACAAAGAGTACCTGGTTCAACGTAGATCTCCCTTCGTCAGACTCGTACCTCACTATCACAACACTTGCAGGGGTTCCCTTCACCAAGCTTTATTCACCTTGGTTAGGGGTTCCCTTCCCCTAAGCTTTATTCACCTTCGTTAGGGATTCCCTTCCCCAAGCTTAATTTCATATTCCAGGTCTCCCCAGTCGGGCTCGAACCTTTCACTGATGTCGAAGACTTTCAATTGTGCAAAGCTTTTTCCCTAGACCTCCGCAGGACCACTTTGACTTTCACTTCAGCTCTCCCTTATGGTATTTGCCCCATTGTCTCTTGGTCTTGGTAGTTCCACAACACAATCAGAAAAGTTCTAAGACATCTTTCTCTTAAAGCAATCAACTTTTAACTTCACCTTTTGTTAGGGTGTGTTCACTTTGTCGCTTTAACCCCTTTAGTGCCAAGGACGAGCTATCTCGTCCTTGAAATTACTTTCACAGTGCCAAGGATGAGATAACTCGTCCTTTTTGGCACCCTGTTTTGAGCAGGGATCGCTCAAAACTGTAATCCAACCCCCGGGCTATGTGAGGGGGAGGTCCGCCCCTCACTGCCAGTCGGCTGGATTACCTTCATTTCACGAGTGAAAATAAAAGGTGAGTACCTTTCTCCCCCTCGATCTCTGACTGTATTTCAAGCCGGAGATCAAGGGAGGTGTCGTTGGAAAGGGGAGATTCTCCCCTTTCCGACGACACCCTTTGTGACAGCATTGCTGGACACAGATCAGGCGCAGAGCGCTCGATCCGCACCCAGCAATGCCACTGGACCACCTGGGATACGTTTGTGACGTGGGGGGTAGGACTGCTTACAGTAAGCAGCCCTCTCCCCCCCCGGCCCTCAAAGCATGGGGGCACACATCTAATAAATCCTGGGGGCAGATGGCTGATCATCTGCCCCCAGGGAAGGGGGCAAAATAAAAAAACAACTGGGATGGGGCGTGGGGTTTTTTTCTTTGCCCCCCCTGAAAGGGTGGTGGCCCTCCCCCTCCCATACCAAGTGGAAAGGGTGGGCCACCCCTTGTAGCCCTCCCTGGGGGAAGATTTATACCCTCAGGCAGGAGTACATGAGGTGGCCCCCGATCCAATTGGAGGAGTGGGGGTTCGGGCCACCAAGAATAAGTGTGCAGGCCCCCCCAAAGGATGGGGCCTGCAGGTTTGGGCCCCCTGAGGGCAGATGGCTGATCATCTGCCCCCAGGGAAGGGAGCAAAATAAAAAAAAAATAAAAAAAGGGAATTTTGGGTGGGCCACTAGCCACCAGGGATTTATTTTACAGGAAAGGGGGTGGCCCTCTCCCCCTCACCCCAAGGGGAAATGGGGGCACCCTTTGTAGCCCTCCCTGAGGGCAGATACTGCTCCTAGGAAGGGGCACCTGACCCAAGGGAGGGCTGCATGAGATGCCCTCCTCTTATCTGCCCCCAGGAAGGGTTGAATGAGATGCCCCCCCTGCATTTGGTGTGGGGGGGAGAGGGTCACCCCCCATTACATTAAAAAATTACCTGGCGGTTTAGGGTGCCCCTCAGCCCACCCCAAAGTATAGTGTACCATTTTCCATTTTTTTCTTTGTTTACGAAACTTGCCTTGGCGCAGAGGGGCACATTGTTGTGCCAATCTGGCACCAGGGTGTCCAAACCTTACTGCCCCACCCACTGGGGGCCTGTAACCCCAAATGGAGGGGGGTGTACCTCACGCAGCCATTTGTAGGAGGCCCAGGGAGGCCTGCATTAGGTGCCCCCACCACCCATTTGGGGTGAGGGGGGAGAGGGCCATCACAAATTGTGGGACAGGCCCTCCAGTGGGTGGGGCAGTAAGGGTTGGGCACCCTGGGGCCATATTGGCACACCAATGTGCCCCTCTGTGCCAAGGCACGTCTTGTAAACAAAGAAATAAATTGAAAATAGTGGAACGCATTTTAGGGGGCTGTGGGGCACCCCAAAGGGACAGGGAATTTTCGAATGAGACGGGGTGGTGACCCCGTCTCCCCCACGCACAATGGAGTGGGGGCAATGTCATGCAGCCCTCCCTGGGACCAGATATCTGCTCCTAGGAAAGGACGCCTGAGCCCAGGGAGGAGTAGGACAGCCCCCCCTTATCTGCCCCCACGGAGGGCTACATGAGATGTGCCGTCCCTCCAATTGGAGTGGGGGTGGAGAGGTGCACCCCCCTTCACATTAGAAAATTCACCGGCGGTGTAGGGTGCCCCTCAGCCCCTGCTAAAGGGCAGCCTGCCATTTTGAATTATTTTCTTTGTTTACTAAACTTGCCTTGGCGCAGAGGGGCACATTGGTGTGCCAATCTGGCCTCTGGGTGCCCAAACCTTACTGCTCCACCCACTGGGGGGGCCTGTCCCACAATTTTTGAGGGCCCTCTCCCCCTCACCCCAAAATGGGTGGCAGGGGCACCTCATGCAGGCCTCCCTGGGGGGCAGGTATCTGCCCGTAGGAAGGGGCAAATGGGTATTCACTGGGGTGAGGTTCAGTAGACCACCAGGGATGGCTTGCAAGGGGGGGCATGCTTGCAAAGTATTTATTTGTTTTTGCTGGTGTGACCGTAGGTAACACATGTTTTTTGTTTTCTGTACAGCTTTTTCTACACGAGCAGCTGCAACGTTACGCGAGTACTGTTTTTTATTATTCTATGGTTAGGGCCTACTGTCAGTGTGGTGGGTAAGACTGGGGCTGCATTGTTGGGGGTGTGGGTGGGAATGGGCCGTCTGGGTAGATATGTTGGTGGGCTGGGACACAATTGCAGGGACAGGCCACAAATTGCCCCCATGCCAGCAGAACATTAGTGTTTCCCTGGGAGCGGATCCCTCCCGTGTGGGTTGTCCGTCTGCAAGCACAGTCTCCACCTCTGACTGTGCTACGTTACAGATGTCACCTCGGGGGAGGAATGGGGATCCTGCCGGGGCACCACGGAGCTGCTGCTGTGCTTAGGGGACGGTACACCCACATGGTACATGGATGGCCAAGGACATCACCTCCAACCGTCCTGAAGTTGCGGCTGGGCTGCATTACAGCTTTTCCCTTCGGGGAGGTATTGGCACACTGCCGGGACTCCCTGGTGGGAAGAAGCTGTAACGCATGGCAGCCAGGGCTCCAGCAAAGTCGGCGGTAATATCCCTGGCCTTGGGCACCCTTCTCCCATGTGGGTCTTTGGCCGGGGTTCTGAGAAATAAATTCTGGGCTGATTTGCACGAGTCAGACCTCTGTGAATTCGCACGGGTGTCCTCTTTTGGGAAATGCATAGGGTTCCCTGTTTTCCTTGCTGGCTTCGACATCCTACGCCCAAATCTGTAGGTTGCCCACATGAACAAAATGTGCTGTGCCGAAAGGCTTGGGGTTACCAGTAGGTTACCCTTTTCCTTTTGCGCCCCGGATAGGTGCACCCACAGATGTGAGGTACCGTTTTCATCGGGACACGTGTGGGGACGCAGGAAGGTAGGCCATGTGTTGTTGGCGGTGTGTTTACCACCGAATCACAGGTTGAGCTTTAACGGTAAATCCCCATTCCTGATTGGGTCCATTGGATTCAATGGGGAATTTTCGGTGCTAATACTGCGGGCTAATACAGCCAGCTGTAATACCGCCAAAAACAGGGATTTTCACCCCCAGAAAAAAGCTGGAGGTAAAAAAGCCAATTTAGCGCCCACCTCGTGATAAGGCCAGCCCCTAAATGCGGCGGTGATACCGTTACCACCGCATTTAAAAGCTACAGACCAACTCGTGATGAGGCCCATTGAATGGCCACATACCGAAATCACCAAAAAAGGCCTTGGCACTGGGGGG